>NC_070564.1:4629463-4938094 GCF_026914185.1 Puccinia triticina | reverse complement strand
TCGACCATGCCCCCACCCACGCAAACAAGCGATCCCTTCCGTGCCCGCTCGCCGCCGCTCCAGACGCCATCCTGCGGCCGACACCCCCTCTGGCCGAGCGACGCCAACGGGGCCCCATTCTTTGACCCTGCGACCTCCAAACCCACATCATGAAAGGCCTATCGGGAAACCCCCCCGTTAGGGCGAGCTCAGCCTGCCGCTGGGCTGGGCCGCGGGGACGCCCTGAGGCATGCCAATCGGGCGTCAACTTTGCCCCGCTGTGTAAAAAGGCGTGTTGGTAGTTGGGGTCGAACAGGCGTCTGCCGGGGTGGGCTAGAAATACCCGAACCGGGCACCGCTCTTCATACTTACCTTGCGTTTGCAGTCCTGGGCGATCAAGAATGCCTGACTGTCGTCAGTAGGTCTGCGCATTGCACAGCGACCCACTCGCTCCACGTAGAACTGCTGGCGGGTTTGTGTCCCTGATGCAAGCCGATGCTCAATCTCTTGAACGGACGGACCGGCTTTCGAGCTGGTCCGCCTATCACACCACCTTTTTGGCCTCCATCACCTCTTCTTTTAATAGGCCACCACGTCTCTCTTGAAGGATATCTCGATCGGACATAAATATTCAAGTAAATCTTCTTCAGGAGCTGATCGCTTGTCTCAAACAAAGCTTGCTTCCTGCTCGCTTTTCTCACTTCGTAATAAAGTGAAGCTTCTGCCACTTTGTTGATGCGATGACATCTTCTACCCAACGCCTGTCAAGCAGCAACGGCTTTGGATTGTTTGAGTGTTATGATGTAATCGGGTGTGGATGCTCCAGATCGGGTGGTGGGTTCCCGGGGCTGCCCCTGTTGACCATCCATATCCTCACGAACAGCAACAGCAACATCCATCAACAACAGCAACAGCAACATCCATCAACAACAGCAACAGCAACATCCATCTCCACTTGTACAAACATCCCAGCTCACCCCCAAGACTGCCCATCGGAGGAATGGCCTCAAGCAACGCTTTCTGGTGGTGGAGCTCAACCTCAGCGGGTGCCTCCACTGAATTCGATCGTCTCCTGGGTAAGCATGTCCACCGCTCCTGACATCAAACGAGCTCACGAACTAACTAACCCTCTGTCTGCTTGGTTTCCCTTTCTCTAGAAACGTGCACATCCTCCAACCTGCCCTCCTCCACCCCCCCTCCCATCACCCACTCTCTCAACCTCTCTGACCTCATCAGATCCTCGGCCGTACCCGCCCCGCACGCCCTCAAGTCTCTCCAAAAGCGCCTCGACCATCCCAACCCCAACGTCCAACTCTTGGCCATCTCAGTCATCGACGTGTGTGTGAAGAATGGGGGCGACAGCTTCCTCAAGGAGGTTGGCGGGCGAGAGTTCAGCGAGGACTGTGCACAGATCATCAGCAATCCGGTCTCCAACCGCGAAGTCAAGGAGAAGCTCAAGCGGGACTTCCAGAATTGGGCGCTGGCCTTTGACTCCGTGCCCATGCTCTCCTCCTCCGAGCTGGTGACCAACTATCGAAGGCTCAAGACGATGGGCATCGAGTTCCCTCCCAAAGATCCCCTGGCCACTGCTGCCATGGTAGACTCCATGTCCGCCCCAGAGTGGCGGGACAGCTCCGTTTGCGAACGCTGTCGGACCGCGTTCAGCTTCACGAACCGGAAACACCACTGTCGGAATTGTGGGGGCGTCTTCGATGGTCAATGTAGCAGCAAGAAGCGGGCCCTGCCTCACTTCGGCGTCACCGAATCTGTGCGAGTGTGCGACGGCTGCGAACGAACCCTGGCCGCGGGGATCTCGTCGACCCCTCATAACAAGTCTGCCGTCGCCTCAGGCAGACGGAACAGCTTCTCCGGCGAATCCTCCCACCCATCTGCCTCCAAGCTGTCCGTCGGGCCCAACAACCACCACCAACGTAGTGCGACAATACACGCTGGCAGCACTTCGGCCCGCGCCTCCCATCGATATACCAGCTCGACCCCCGCCCCCGAACAACACGCCCTCATGAGCCGGGAAGAAGCCGACCTCGAACGGGCAATCGCTCTCTCGCTCCAAGAGTCCGCCGCCTCCCAGCTCCAACGCGCCTCCTTCCCTCATCCCACCCCCGCCCCTAGACATCATTCCTATCATGCTGCCCCCTCAAGACCCCCCACATCCACGCGTGAGGACGAGTGCGACGAGCCCGAGCTGGCTGCTGCTATTGCCGCTAGCCTGCGTGAGGCCCAGCTGGCCTCAAACCCACACCCGAGCGCACCCATGCCGATTTCCCCATCAAGAAGCCTCGAAACACTCCCATACAGACCCGTTAGTGTCCACGCACAAAGACCAACCGGGGCTTTATCTAACTGATGTTCTCTCGTTTTACAGCCCCCACCTTCGAAAAGCATCAGCGATGAACACCTCAACACCCTGCTCAACTTCTCGGCCGATGTCGATACAGCAACCAGGCTCGGCCACCTCGTTCCTTCCAACACTGACCTCACTAATCGGCATGCCCAGGCCGAGGCGGCCCGGCTCGACTTGATCAGGGGCATCGAGAATGCCGAACGCCGGACTTGTGGGCCCTTTCTTTTTTGAACTGGAGAAAAGGAAGAAAACCCATCCCCCCATTCATTTGTTTACTTTGTGTGTTTCTCTGGTAGGCACCCTGAAGGAGATGAATGACAAGCTGTCCCAGGCCGTCAAGCTGTATGATCGTCTATTGAGCGATCGGATTATGTATCGCACCCGACACGTCGAGTCAGCTGGGCCTTCTGCTCCAAGTTAGTCAAAAAAACAAAATTGCTTGATGTATCCAACCTGCTGGCTAATTTCTGATTTTTCTTCGTGAATAGCCCCCCAGACTTACGCCATCAACCACCCTCCTCATGCCGATCCGGCCTACCACCCCAACTCCCACCAAGCGTTTGGGTCCCACAGCCAGCCCGCGATGTACTCGGCCCACAATCCTGCTGCACCATATCTAGGAGGGCAAGCAGTCCCGATCTCACACAACTATGCGAATGCGGCTCCTTCAGATCCGGACGCCAATGTGTATCCTTCGGTCCACCCCAATCACCCCCAGATGTCAATGAACTACCCGGCTCAACAGCCGTACGGCTATGCAGCTCCCCAGCCGATGTCGGCCCACAACCCAAGCGTCCAAGCTACTATGGGGCCTAATCCAACAGGATACTTGCACGAGCATCCGACATTCACGCTGTCCCACTCGCCGGTGGCTTCGACCAATGTGGCATCGCCAGCCGCCCCCGCCCATCATCCACCACCCGACGCGCCACCATCGTGGACCCCAAGCAATCTCTCCCACAGCCCCTCTGCCGCCCAGCATGCCTCGAATCCGTCGGGCCACCCGGCCTTCCTGAGCAGCCCCCAGCAGCCGCCCATGGCCCCATCGCCGGGCACGTATGGGCCCCAGATCCCCGCAGAGCCCGCCAGCCAGATTCATCCGCAGCAGGAGCCCACTCAGCCACAGCACCAGCCGTCCCCGGGGCCCCAGACGATGATGGCACCCGTCTCGGTGGCCACTCCGCTCGAACACGCCGTCCGTCCCCCGCCCTCGTCCCCCGCCCCTCGCCAGCCCCCGGAACCCCTCCTCCACCAGCCCGTCTTCCCCGCCCCCCCACAATCCTCGCCCGGCCCCGCGACGCCCCTGCCCTCGTTCCCCAACGTGCCCAACACGCAGCTTGCGTGGGCTGCGCCCACCGCCCCCGCCGCCAACCCCGCGCCGTACCATCTGCCTGCTTCCGCGAGACAGGAGGACGTCGCACCGTTGATCGAGCTGTAGCCCCTACACACCCGTGCGGAAATCCCGCTCTGCTCGCTTGGCCTCCCGAGGGCTCCCACTTGCGCGCTCCGTCGTCCTTCTTAGCCCCCTTCCCTCTTAGCACCCTCAACCCCGCCGGGGAGTCTTCATCCCGGCTTCCTCATCCTCGCCCCCAGCCCACACCCACACATGTACTCATTTTTCCTCCTCTCGCTCTGTTCCATCTATACTCATGCACACACACACACACACGATCTTCCACAAGCCACCCCAACAGCCTGCTGTCCTGTGCGCGGCTTGTTTGGGCACGGGCGAAGAGCGGGACGGTGTACATATAAACCTATTTGGCTGTCTGTTTGGGCCATCACAAGAGAGTGTATGTACTTTTCTTGTATCAATGACGGTCCGTAAATAGATACATATACATCTGCACACCAGCAATCGCGGTCTGCCTGGTGTATTGGAGGGGGACATGCTGGTGGGACTGGGGTGCCCATCGCATGAGCTAGGGACATGCATGCAGCCATCAGGGTTTTCTTTATCTTTACTCCCATGTTTCTCCTTGGTGATCAATGTCCATTCAGTGTTTTAGATTTTTGATGAGCATATGTACAAAATATATAATGTCTGGTCGTGGGTCGGACAAGCACCCTTTTAAGTGTAGGATTACATACAAAGTATTGATATGCCGAACCATTTTAGTACATACATAATCAGTTAACTATGGAATCAGACAGCGTTCTGAAGACGCCACCACCACATAAAACCCCTGCGATTAACACTGGTTCTGGTCATCTGTTCACGGTCATGTTTTCGTTGTTGATGGAATAGATATAAGCTGCGACTATGTGCACCAAGCAAAAAAAACGTATACCATCGCCCCCCCTTCCCCAAAAAACAAGTTCGGTGAGTGTGGGTCGGCGGGTGGCGCGGTGGAAGCAAGCGAAACAAGACGAAGGGTCACATCACCATCATACATACACACACCGTCTGTTTTTTTGGGGAAAAGGAGGAAGCAGGAGGGGGTAAGGGGATGCTGGCATGTGCGCCCGGAGAAATAGTTGTATGATGAGCAAGAAGGGGTTTAGGAGGAGGGCGGAGGGGGCGGTTTGTTGCGGCGGATGAGGGCGAGGTATTTGTGGAAGCGGCCGTTGCTGGCGGGGTCGTCGGGCGGATGGAGGCGGGCGGGGGCGGTATCGGGAGGAGCTGGCGGGGCAGGGGGGAGGGACGAGGCGGGGGCGGGGGCGCGTGCTCTGGACTCGCGTCTGCGGGTGCGGACGTGGGGGACGATGGCCAGGAGCGTGCTGGTCCGGGTCCGTGGCGAGCCTCCTGGCGGGAGAGGGCGGGCGTCGGCCGACGGGCCGGCCGACGCCCATGAGCCTGGCCTTGCCGGCCCCGGGCCGGGCGGCTCGCCCATCGGACGCCCTGATGGAGCCGGGCTCGGCGGGTCGCTTCCCGCCTCAACGGCCGCGTCCGTCTCGATCTTCGAGCCGTCTTTTCGCGTGCTCAGGTCCCATCGACACAGCGGACAGAACTTGGACTCGTTCAATCTGCCCACCCGTGACCATCAGTGGCGGTGTGTGAGTGAGTGGGGAAAAGAGGACGTACAGCCAGGGGTCGACGCATTCCTTGTGGAATTGGTGGCGCGCGTCGCACGGCAACATCCGGATGTCGTCGTCGTCCTCGAAGTCGCACACACAAATCGGACAGGTGATCGAATTGTTCACGGCCACCAGGTCGCGCCCGATGGGCCCATCATCGTCGTTCGTCTTGGCCACGTCGTCATTTGGCTCGGCGGGTTGGGGCAGAACGACTCGGGTCGAATCTCCATGGTCGCTTGCAGTGTCATGGCCGTCTACTCTGATGTCCGAGTTGGGACTGTCCTGGCCCTTCTGCGGGTCGACTGATGGTCTATTTATCGACAGCCGAGACCGCGACATAAGAGGGACTTGCGATGCAGGAAGCTGCCACGGGCTCGCATCACTCGCGTTCGATCTCGTTTCCTCTTCAATCTCACTCTCTGCTTCATCCTTGACTGCCGGATCTGACGAAGGCTGAACCGGATCGCGTTCGCGCATCATGATATTCTCTTGACCAAGACGGGCGGCGTTGACGATTGCTTTCGGATCTTCTGACACGCCGTTACTCCCTTCGGAGTCGAACTTGGGGTCGTTCTGCTGCCGGCCGAACTTCACGATCGGGAACGTGTCGAGGATGGCTTTTCCAAGTCCTGCAGCACGGGTCTGACGAGGTTGAGCATAAGGATCCTCTTCGCCAGTTTGAGGGTCCACCCGGCCACCTGGCCGAGGCCCATACCGGTCGGGGTTCCGAATGGCCCGTATCGCCCCAGAGACAATCACGATCAGGAACCTGCCCACGTCGGTGTGCGGGGATAGCAAGAGTGGCAGCGGCAGACAGGCAAAGGCAAGTAGGCAGACCAAAAATCGAAATCTTCAACATTTATCAGTGAAATGACTGATAGAGGAACAAGTCAGACGAAAAGCCAGTGTCAAACTCACATAAATGACACGCATCCGGTGATAGCATATAAAATGATCATGGCCAAGCCGGTGTTCGGATTGTTGCTGTTACCGGGAGCACTCTGGAAGTTGCTGCTCTGATTTCTGTCTTGTTTCTGTTGATCCAAGTTACCGGTGATTTCGGCATTAGCGAGGGTAGCAATGAGGTAGACTGGGGCTGCGTTCGTATCCGTACCGGAGGGGTGCCGGGAGGTGTTCATGTTTAGCTTGAGGTGTGAGGCGTGATCGTGAGAGGGGGATGAACGAGCGAGTAGCTTCTTGGAAGCGCCAGGAGGGTGTTCATCGAGCGGGATCGAGCGTCGCTCACGAGGCAGGTCGGCGGATGATTCGGGCGGCGAGTCTTGGTCTGACTGGTTGTTTGGGCCGGCTTGGAGGGTGGCATTGGGCGGTAGGGCGGGCTTGGGCGGGGGGGGATCGGTGAGATTGGACAAGCCGAGCGACTTGATCTGTTCCAGAATCGTGGGGGCCGACGAGTTGAGCAAGCCGGATTGGAACCAATAGCCGGCGCCGAGGACATTACTGTGTATCGCGGGCAGGTTGTTCGGGAAGTTGGAGAGAAAGAAAACGTTAGAACTCGTCGGGGTGGAGGAGAAGCATTACTACTCGAAAAGACTGGTTGAGGGGAGTTGCAGGGGGATGGGCGGATGGGTATTATCTGGGAGGAAATAAGCGAAGGAAAGACGATGAGAAACTGTAGAGAACGAGCTGGGGCCTGCAAGCTGGATGTGATAGGATTTGAGACCGAGGGTTTGGGATGGATAGACACACTGATCAAGATGTCTTTTGCCGCCGAGGCGTCACTGCTCCTGGCCAGGGGCTGATTGAATATATCTTTCAAGGGGGGATCTCTGAGTCCACTTGCCTGAATTGGGATTCGATTAATCTGGCGCCCTGGAGGTTGGCCGCACTGAAGACATCGAGCGGCTTGTCGAAGTTCTGCAGATACTCTGGGTTGACCACGCACGAGTGGGACGTTAGGCTGTAGAGCATCGCAGCAGCCGCGCCCCGATCACGAGCCATCGTAAATATATCGTCTTGGTTGGAGAAAAGCGTCGCATTCGAGTCGCAACTTCGCAGTGGGGGTAAGTAACAGGCAGCGTGGGTTGGATGATGGAGGAGAAGGCTTACTTGATCATGGCGATCCAGGGCACGATGGCGGGGGGCTGATTGGTTGCATTGAATTCGGAGAAGTGTAGCAGGACGCCTTGCTGTGGGGGAGGGGGCGTGAGTGAAGGGGGCATGGCTTGGTTTGGTTTGGTTTGGGGTGGCTGTCTTACGAAGATGGAATGGTTTGCGCTGTCTGATCTGAGCTGGTGGGTGATTCCGTCGCTGAAGATTCCGATGGGGTGCCAGTTGAGCTGGATGATCCAGTTGGTGTCGCCCTGGGCGGGCGCTCCGGCGGACTGGTTGGCGGGCAGTGCTGGGATGTAGGCCTGGAGGGGCAGGGCGGCCAGGAGGAGGCAGAGCGGCAGTGCTCGCTGGAGGGCCGCGGTGTCCATCGTTCGAGTCTTCACTTTCGCCGGCCTCCCATCTCGTCTTTTTCTGTGATCCGAGGGCGAGGGTCGCACTCTCCAGCCGGCCGTCGAGCCGACGGAAAGCCGACGACAGCTCCCACGATGACGTCACTCATCTGCAGATCCAGCCGAGCCAGAAACAGGAGCTGCTTATCCCTGCGCTGAGCTTGCCCATGTCCGCCCAATATCCGCATGTCGCTGGTGTGGCTGAGCCGAATGTACAGGCACCTCGTCAACGGAGACACCTGCTTCGAGCTCAACCGTTCACCCTTGCACCTATCCATGTCTGGAGGTTGTCAATCACTTCTCCTATTCTCAACAAAGATTATTGTGTTTTGCACACTTCGTGGATGATTTTCCAGGTCTTCTTGACCGGGGGCAATCACATACATATGTTTCATATCCTATGTAGGCCAAATCCACCCTTGGAGCCAACATCTTCCAGTAGATCGTGTACGAGTTGGGTTAGAGACAAACCAAGTTCATGTTTAGAACTCGAGCACCTTCTTGACCCTACCAGCCACTGCTCATGTCCATCAGCTACTGCCCTCTGCCTGTATGGGGGGACGGCAACCAAGCACTGGGTTGTTACGTCAGATCAAGGACATCCCAAGCAGAACACAATCTCAAGCTTTGGTTTAAAGTTACTTGTGGATTTGTGTGTGTGTGCTTAAAGGACCTTGAATGCAAGGTTTGCCTGAAGTTTGGTGAGAAGTTTAATTTTAAGTTGAGTGCACAACAAAACCAAAAAAAAAAAAAATCTGACAGTTCTGCAAAGGACAATATGTTGCAATCGGAACTGCAGATGATGAGTTCCAGCTCCCATCAACCACATCCAGTAGGAAGAAGAGGGAAGGCACACGCAATCTATTCAAAAGCAAGCATAACTGGAGTATTTTGTGAAGTGCAAGATCAGAAGCTTGGCCAAAAAATGAGTAATGTATATATGATGGAAAGTGGGAACTGCCACTGTGAAAAAAAAACTCAAGAAAATGCTGCCAGTTGATCACATGCAATATATATTACAAAGGCCCCTTTGTAATATTGCATGTCAACTGGCAGCAGTTTCTTGAGTTTTTTTTTTTCACAGTGCCCCAATGTGGATTGCAAGAGGCAATCTTTGGAAAACAGATAATCATGTTGTGAGTTCTCACCAGATAGTACTGAGAGACCTCATGTTATGGTTTATTCTGGGGAGAGGAAGATGGAGTCTGGGGTCTGGGGTTTGTTGAGCTAGTGTACTGTTGTTTCCTATCTCTTCTTTCTCTTTTCTCTGCTACACACATGTCTGTCACATCTTTCATCTATCACTCGGATGTCACAGTATTGTTAGTCTACCTGAGACAGCGCACGTGGAAGGTCCCTTTCCTCATCCTTCCACAACCATTGCCCACTCATCTCCACCTTGTGTCCGCTGATCTCAGCCCAACAGGTTATGAGTGCCAGTTAGCTTCCAGCTAATATCCACATTGCTAAGCACGTTAAAATCAGCATACTGAGTGGTACACATTCGTGGACTTGAAAGGATCACTGGTCTTCTTCTCTCCAGCAGTCATGTCAAAAGACACTAAAGAAGACCAACCCACCCATACCAACATCGATCTCAACCCCAAGATGTCAACTTCAACCCCAAAAATATCAGCAGCAAGACTGCCCATATTGAAAGCTCCGGGCTCCGACTCAAACTATCTGAACTGGAAGAAGGTTGTTCTTTGAGTGTTCAAATCGGCTAAATTTAGTTACGTTCACACCGCAGTGGATCCCACCTGTTGACCAGCGAGCTGGGAGGAGGATAATGATCTCGTCTGCGCTGTTCTTGTGCAAATCATTGATGAAGCCAATCTTTGCCATCTTGCCGACAAAGACAATGCCACAAAAATCTGGGACGGCCTATCCAAAGCTCATCAAGGCTCTTCCATGGGTGGTCGCGTGTACTGGATCCGCAAACTTTTGAACGCTTGAATGGAAGGAGACAACATCAACACGCACATTGACTCCCTGGCGAAATCTTACAAATGATTGAACGCTCTGATCACCCCGGATAAACCGCTTACCCCAGACCACGTTCACAATGCAGCCTTGCTCAGCTCTCTCCCATCTGACTGGATTCACTGTGTGTCTGGGCTAATGAACCAGGAGGGCGTCAAGACCGAGACCATTGTCTCAGCGCTGAAGAACGAGTCCGTCCGTCAAGAGTCGCAAGGGGAAGTCATATTGGTATCATTGACCAAGACAAACCCATCCACCACCGCCTCTAAAGGACCTTGTAACAATTCCTCCAAGAAACCGCGCCGCTGTCCCCTATGCAACACCGACTCTCTTGATCTCAATTCTTGCAACAACACTCGCAAGATGATTGCGGACCATAAGGCCGCTCAGAAAGCCCGCTGGGAGGCCAACCAACAAGAAAGAGCCTCCTCCTCAACCAAACCGGTCGCATGAGCTGGCCAAACCTCTGCTGCCACACTAGGGCAGCTCCCTCACCCCTCCGCCAACAACAAAGAGTCTGATTACTCCGATCCGGACATCATAGTCAAGGCAGGCAATGCAGTTGCCTCACTATCTGCCTCCTTTGGCTTGCTCTCTGCGGGGGATGCCAATATTGACTCAGGCTGTTCGCTGTCTATGACTCCGGACGCATCAATGGTGCACAACCTCAAACCCGATTGCACGCCCGTTTGATTGGCGGACAATTTGGTTGTTGAGGCCACTCACAGGGGTCGCTCTAAGCTTCCAATCAATGGAAACCAATCCGTTGATACTCTTGTGGTCCCCACTCTCCATGAGCATCTACTCTCCGTTGCAGGGCTGTGCGATGGCGGTCTCACCGTGGTATTCACTCCAACCTCATGTGATCTTTACACCACCGCCGATGTAAAAGTTGAAGGCAGCCTTTCGGGAAGGGGGTACAGAAGAGGCAATCTCTACTATCTACCTGCGGAGCATGTAAGCTCCTATTCATCCACTTCCCTCCCTATTGATCGCTCTCTTCTCGGCTATCATTACCAATTCTCTCACCTGGGTTTAAAACCCCTCAAAAGTGTACTGAAACACCACAATATTGCCCCTTCAGTGATGAACGAGATCGACGTACAACAGTGCCCGGTCTGTGTGCAATCCAAGATGCACAGGAAAGCTTTCAAATCACACTTGTCCTATTGATCCACATCTCCCGGCCAACTCATCCACTCAGACGTCGGCTCCTACAAAGTGGTCTTGCAAGAGGGATACAAATATTTTATTACTTTTGTTGACGACTGCTCCAAGTTTCTAACTGTCTTCCCCATGAAATTAAAAAGTGACTCGTTTGCATGTTTCAAACTCTTTTGTGCATCCTTTGAAAAAACTGGATCTCACAAAATCCTAGCCCTCCGTACAGACAACGGAGGTGAGTACATCTCTAATGAGTTTGCATCCTACCTTGCGTCGGCCGGCATCAAGCATGATCCAGGCCCTCCTCACTCACCAGAACTGAACGGAGTTGCCAAACGCACTAACCGGACCATTGGGAACCTGGTAAGGTCGTCTCTGCTCCAGGCGCGCCTGCCAAAATCTTTTTTAGTGGACGCTTGCTCTCTTTTCTTACAACTCCTTCCCCTGCAACACCCCATGCGGTTTTCTCCCTCCCTCAGCCATCACCGGGTCCGCCGAGGTCGACTTGAAATCTCTCCATCCTTTTGGGTGCCTTGTGTGGTACAAGGTCCCGGAGGCAAATCGCAAGAAGCTTGACAAGAAAGGCCGGGCATCAATCCTTCTCTCGTACATCTCGGACGGTAACGGGTTCCGCCTGTGGGATCTGGAAACCCGGTCAGTGGTTAATGAAAGAATTCAAGGAACTAAGAGTATTCATTTTTTGTCAGACTAAGTAGTTGTGTTTATGTACAATAGCTTTCTGATATGAAGAATAATAACTTGAGAAGAATAAAGTAAGGGAATGTACCTAAGAGCAGGAACAGAGCCGCTCTCTACTTGAGATTAAGGATTGAGATTTAATTTAGAGGAAGTTTGCGCCGGCTGTCGACGACCTGTCATGAGTGACGTTTGTCGTTAGCTCATGCCATCTCTCTGATCTCTCCTGAATGTTCATTCAAGCCTTACTTTGACTGGTCTTTGAGACCTGAGTGATTTCACTCGGCGCCAGCCAATCGGCAAAGTAGCAACGCAACGCAGTCTACAAGAATAGACACGTTGCATCAGCTCCTTGCTCCTTGTTTTCGCTTTAGCCTTTTCCATTATTGGAACTCAAAACTCTTACCGATATTGCTTCCTGCTCTTTGAGCGATATTGGCGTTTTCGGTCTGCGTGTCTTCAACGGTTCTGTCTAGGATTGCAAAATAGAGCGTTAGCATCTATCTGACCATCTCATCTCAAGTCTCTGCAGCCGCTTACCTTTGGTGCTTGCTGAGATTCTCGTGATGAGAGATTGGGAGCCAGGATTTTCCGTAAGCCTAATCTTGCTGCTCACGTGCGTCGGACCTGCTGACATCAAAAGATGAATTCAGTTTCACAACACCCGCGGCGCTGATTTGGACTGCGGAAATGGTTTGCTTTTGCTTACCAGATTCCGCAGCTAATTTATTTCCCGGCGTCTTCCTCAATTTATGAGTTAGGCGCCATTCCCCTAAGCTGGTATTCTCACAGTTAAGTCCCGGGACGTCATTTTTGACGACTCAACCTTCCCCTATGGAGCCAAACTCAACTCAGTTCCCGGTACCTTGGCGGTGGAAGTCTTGTGGCCTGTCTCAGAGGAGCAAGCCTTGCTGAAATTGGCCAACACTTCCGTCCCCAAGCAGTCAACAGCCCAACTTCCCTTACCTCCTCCTTGTCCATCCACACCTGATCTTCCCCTCTTGAATGTTCCCCTTCAGCCGCGTTTCAACAGGCGCCTCACCGCGTCAATCCATGCCCCGGGTAACGCTCCTCGTTCCCCCACAAACATCCCTTCCGACTCAGACTCTCAGGCTCTCCAGCACACCCGTCGTCAAACCTCTCCCCCGCAAACTCACCATCACCCAACATCTCCATCATTTCCCTTCCGCCGCTTCCTTCTTCCCCCCCCTCCTCCCCATCCGTCCCGTCACCACCTGCCCCACCAGCTGTTCCCTCCTCACCCCCGTCTCCAAAGCCACCGCCCTCTCCTCCTCGCCGTCGATCAACCCGCAAACAAAAGGCACCTGACCGCTATGGGCAGTGGTCCAAACACACCAACACTGATCCAGACATCAATACCCCTAAGACCTGGCAACAACTTATTAAGTCCCCAAACAAACACTGGTGGCTCAAGGCGGCTGAGGACGAGTTTGCTTCCCTGATAGGTATGCAGACTTGGCGGTTGGTTCCTCGTCCCGCAAAGCGCAGAGTCATAAAGTCCATGTGGGTCTTTAAGATAAAGCGCCGCCCGGACAACACAATTCAAAAGCTTAAAGCCCGCCTGGTGGCCATGGGCTATTCGCAGATTCAGGGCCTCGACTAAAACGAGGTCTTCTCCCCCACCCTCAGACTCAAAACTCTCCGACTCATTTTCTCCCTACTGGCCAGCCGCGGGTGGAAAGGCAGACAAGTGGACTTCAAAACTGCTTTCCTCAATGGTCATCTTGACAAGCAGATATTCATGGAGCAGCCCCCTGGATTTGAGGACCCCCAACACCCCGACTGGGTCTGCAAGGTAAAACACTCTCTATACGGCTTGAAACAGTCCCCTTGCCAATGGAACATCGAACTCCACAAGGCTCTCATTGAGCTTGGTCTCACCAACTCAAAATACGACCCCACCCTGTATTTCAAACTGAGCGCCGGGAAACTGGTTGGTGCTCTGACAACCCATGTTGACGACCTAGCCATTGTTGGTGAACCAGCATTTGTCAACTCGATAATCTCGTTGGTCAGTAAACGCTTCAAAGTTGGGGCCAACAAGGAGCTCAACCATCTTCTTTCTCTGAAGATTACCCAAGATGTACCAAACAGCCACATCTTTCTTAACCAAGCTCACTACATAAGCGAGATATGTGAACGTTTCCTTGGCAACAAACACCTGTCAGTCCCCACACCCACTGATTCAAACTTCAAAAACCTTGGCCATTGGTCTCAGTCCGACCCTGCCTCTCCAGGGCCGTATCCCCAACTCATTGGCTCATTACTGTGGGTATCACAGTGCACCCGCCCCAATATATCCTTCGCCGTGAATTGCCTTTCTCAACACCTCCGCAACCCGTCAGAGGCGCACTGGTTTGCAGGTCTTCACATCCTCAATTATCTCGTCACCACCAAGGATCTCAAGCTCCGCCTTGGGGGCAAGCTTGAATGCTCTGGCTACTCCGATTCAGACTGGGCGGAAGATCGAGACGACCACCGCTCCACATCCGCCTACACATATTGTATTGGGGACGGAGCAATCTCATGGAAGTCCCGCAAGCAGGCGACTGTCTTGCTCTCAAGCACCAAGGCGGAGTACAAAGCTCTCTCTGACTCATGCAAGGAGGGTCTGTGGCTTCGTCACCTCCTCACAGAACTCCGTCTCCGTCCCAATACCGCAATTCCTCTTCATGTCGACAATGAGGGTGCAGAGGCTTTGGCAAAGAATCCCAAGCACCACACAAGAACAAAGCACATACATGCGCGATATCACTTTATTCGTGAGTGTGTCCAAGAAGGAGAGGTCTCCCTCCTGCACGTGTTGACAGCAGACATGCTGGCGGATATGCTCACCAAGCCGCTGCCTTGGGTCACCCTGAAAAGACATTGCTCAATGTTTGGTATTGTTCCTTGAAAGCTTTATACTTACCTGTCAACCTCCCCAATCTCTATATTCCTTCTTAACTCCCCATTCTTTCTCATAACTCCCTCTCTTTCCCTTTCTTCTCATCCTCTCTCTCTGTTCTTTATCTATTGTTCTTTCCATGTTTGCAGCAAGGGGGGGTGTTGAGCTAGTGTACTGTTGTTTCCTATCTCTTCTTTCTCTTTTCTCTGCTACACGCATGTCTGTCACATCTTTCATCTGTCACTTGCATGTCACAGTATTGTTAGTCTACCTGAGACAGCGCACGTGGAAGGTCCCTTTCCTCATCCTTCCACAACCATCACCCACTCATCTCCACCTTGTGTCCGCTGACTCAGGTAGAGTTCTTTGTTTCTTCCTCTTCTTTTTTTCTCTCTCTTCTGTTTCCTTCCTTCTCTTTGTGGCTGATCTTGTGCAATGAAATCCTTCCACAACCATTGCCCACTCATCTCCACCTCGTGTCTGCTGATCTCAGCCCAACAGGGTTCTGGAGTGTGGCACGAGGTAGAGTTTTGAAAGCTTGCTCAGCATCACGCCTCGGAGGTGCACATTGGGAGGAACTTACTTCTATTCCCAATTGCCTCCACGGAACGCCAAATTCCACCACGCCATCCTCACAATTCAAAGAAAATCGTAGATTTACCTCATTTTGGAGGATCATTAGTTTTTCCTTGTTGCAGAGGCTTGGGAGTTTAGGCTCATCGCGGAGTCTAGCTAGATTACCCTCATTGCGGAGGACGTCATGGGACGTATCTAGTTTATTCTCTTCACAGAGATGAGATTGAGAAGTTGGAAAGCCGCCTAGAACAGAAAATCGAGGCGAACAACCGGTGGGGCTCACAGATGTGGCATGTAATGCTAATGACAATGTAGTAGAACCCTGGGAGGAACTTACTTCCTGTCTCCCAAACCTCCGCGGATTCCCTATATCCTCCGTTCCACCCTGAGCCATTAAACCATTGCCAAAAGAAAACACGCCAAGAGAGCCGGAAAAGAGAAGTGAACTGAGATCTAATGTTATGTTTTTGAGGGTTTTAGTGTTTTCTTCATTTTTTTTTAGATTTGATATTTTGAGTATTGAATGAGACAGAAAAACAAGACCGGTGAATCTCTTGATGATGAGTTGACCCAGCGGCGCGTGGGCGAGATCCTAGACTAACACGGCCGCTCGACGGATCAACTTGACTCATAAAAAAATGACGCCCTTCGACAGGGTCGTCGCGCGCCGTGTTTGAGCGCGTCAGGATTGCCTTCTTCCCTTTGCCAGGAAATTCGCGCTCCCACCGTCCCGAATCCGTCGCGCAGAGAGAAACCTCTATCATTCTCCCATTCGCATCAGGGAGCAAGATCCTCTCGCCGACCTCTCCCGAGAAGCTGAGAGTGGCGTTGAAATCCATGAGAAAGGGTCTTCCCAAGATCATGGGTCCGACCATTCGAGTGATCCAGAAGTGACACGTGCCCACAATAGATTTGCCGATGTGAAGCGGAACGTCCTCAGCGACACCGACCAATTCACATGCTTGATTGCCGATCCCATAGACTGCTGAACTAAAGTTGACGCGCGGGCTAATGTTAAACTTGTTAGCCATCGCATCCAAGATAAGGTTAAGCTGGGAACCAGAGTCCAGCAAAGGAGATGCATTACTCTCCTCGTCTCCCACCAAGCACGGCAAATAACCCAACGGACACGAATAGACGAGGCTTGAATCCGTTCGCCTTGAAATCCACGCCCTCGGCCAAGGTACCTGAGGAAACTTTCAGCTCCTCCGCTCCAATCTCCACGCGCTTGCGCAAGACCCATCGCTTCATGCCTTCTGCAACAGACAGCGCCACCGCTAAAAGCTCCGAAACCGACAAATCCGGGACCTTGAGACCGGAAATCTTCTTGAGCACGCCTTCGACGGCGTTTGGATGATCCTTGGAGATACCGCGCTCGAAGCGCACCTTGGGCGCAGCGCTAGCCGGCTTGGCTGGCTGCTTGGAATAAGACTTCTCGGGGGGAGAAAGGTCCACGATCGGAGAGGCAGGAACCCTCTCAAACAATTCAGCTTCCATATCTGAGTCATCTACATTGGAATTGGGAGCACGCACAGTAGACTGTTTAGCCGGCTTCCGAGCAGCAGAAAGGGGAACTGCAGGCGCCTTATAAGGCTTCGGCGCCTCATGCTTCTTTCGCGCCGGGTCCGCCTCGTAGGAACCAGAAAAGGATTGAGAAGTGACAGCTGGGGGGTACCAGGGATCGAGAGTACCACATGTAGTGCGAAATTCCGGCGTGACTACACTTGCGGTCGGAGGGGGTTGAAAGGAGGCGACCACGTGACGTATGGGCCGCGAGGAATCGAACGGGATAAGTGCCCCATTGGGCAAGAAGAAATTTTTGCCCTTCTGCTCAACCAGATTGGCTTCCTTGTCTTTCTTGAGCTCAAAAAAGCGCCCCGTCCCGTGACCTTCGCGATGGCAATAGTAACAGACCAAAGGACCGCGCTCCGAGGGCGGTACCTTGCCCGACGGCTGCAGTGTTTGAGCGGTAAATTTCTTCTCTAACCGTTGCTCGAAAGACTGCAACATTCGAGAAATCTCGTCGACAGTGGCCGACGGCTTTGGAGGCTCCGCAGGCGCGGTAGGACAACGATCCTTCTTCATTTGCTGCATGATCTCGTTTCCCTGCTGGAAAGTGCCTACGGGAACTGGCGACGACGTCCTTGGATGTTCAAAAGTAAGAGCCGTCTGTCCCTTCATCACGTCGGCGACGGCTTCTTTCAAAATCTCAAATGAGGGAAGCTTGAACCTATTATCCAGCGTAGTGATCATTGTCTTTGCCTTGATGAGATGGTCGCGAACGCGCTCCTGAACGCCCGTTGGCAAAGATCGATAATAGAGGGTTCGCACCTCTTCCACAGAGTCGATGTGGGCTTTACGCAACAGGTACGACTGTATCGGCTCCCAGACGCGCCGGAAGTCCTGATAATCCACGACAGAGGAAACCCCTCCCTTCGCGGTCCATGATTGCGTGAGCGCCTCCAGGTCCGGCAGAGTGAAGCGCGCCGTGTCCACCTGACCCCAGTACGCGACCATTGAAGCTTTGAGGGACGGCCAGTGAGGAGGGTCGTAGCCTTCCAAAGTCTCCAAAACGTCCTTCACCTTGTCTTTTCGCACAAAGAACCGGACCTGCTGCGCCATGTCGAACTCGGACGCGCCGTCCAGGTCTGCAGCCAGGAAGCGTTCCACGTGAGTGCCGTCGAAAACAAGCGCCATGTCCTGAGGTTTGATCTTAACGCGCCTCATGGCGGAGGAGCCCGTTGCTTCTGCTCTAACGTCGGCCATCACGATCGCCGTTCCAAAAAAATGATGATTTTTCTAGTCTCCTGTGCCTCTGCCGCTGAAACCTAAAAAAAAGAAGAAGACCGCCAAGCGTCTTGAAAACCGTGAAAATCGGCGAGACTGTAAATCTTGAGGTTGCTGGTTTGATCCCAGCTCAGGGGACCAAATGTGGAACTCCGTCCGTGCCAGGCGGCGGCAGTTGTTGGAGGGGAAAAAAGTTTGGGTGTAATGCCCTCCGGGGATGGTCGCAGGAAAATGTGGGGATCTGTAAGCGATGAGGTATGAGCACCACCCCCAAAAGCAAGGCAATGTGGGCTCATTGCCATGCTCAAACATCTATGTAAAACTACTTGTATACACAACAAACAAAACTGGAACAACTGGTGAATATGCTTCCTCTATGTTTTTTATATCCTCCTAAATTTTGACTTACAAGAGCTTGTATGAATATTTATAACCTTTACCCTGCATAACCCCTCAAAAGACAGCTGTGTCACTGAAAATTTCACCTGTTTTGTGTATAGAATCTTGTGTGTTGTGGGGATATTATTAATTTTGATTCCGGCTATGGCATCTCACCAGCTTCCTCTTTGAAATACATCACAGCACTAGCTGTCAATGAATGATGGGAGGGCTGTTCATTTCAATCCCCATAAAGATGTAAATTCAACATCACATCAACTATTTTTCTAGCTTCTGGCCTAATTGTTAAGTATTTTTTTAGCTGTGTTATCATCCTTGAATTTACTTTCTCCTTGCAGAGGTACTTCACCACTTGTTTTCAAGTCCACAAAGGCAGTTGAGTGTATCATTTATCAGTAAATATGACATTCTTCCACTGTGATCTCCCCATTCTGACTGCAGACTGCTCATCCACCAAGATTCAATTTTTTCTCATTCATAACCACGCTTTTACTATATTCTTGCTTTCTATGGATTTACTTTCCACTGAAACACAGAATTAAATCTTGCAAAAGAGTTGATTTTAATTTTTACCTTTTAGTTTTTACACACTCTTATGATTTTTTTTTGTGTTTCTTTTCTCAAATTCATCCTTTCGAGTCTGTTTTCCACCAAGCCTTATAACTTCAAGTCTTTGATCACCTTCATGAATTACCCATAAGTTATTTTTTTGTTAATCTTTACTTTGTATCATTCATTTCAGTTCCCATAGTTAGTATAATTTGTGGCTTTGATGCTTTTCTGAAAGAATGATTTAACTGTTTTTTCATCTGGTTTTATTGCTATTAGGCCTTGCGTACTTCAGAACCATGTTTTAGGTTTCCAATTTTCATGTTCATCCTTTGGAGCAAGTTTTCCACCATTCTCCATGACTTCAAGTTCTATCTGTGGAGCTGCAAACAATTGGCTATGTACATCTGTGCGGAGCCTGTACATCAAAAATGTAAGAAATATTATTGATAGTCAAAACTAATGAAGTCTTGCCCATTCAGACTAACCTAGCCTTTTAGACAGGCAGAAGGACTTGGCCAGGACTTTGCCAGCCAATCCAGGTCCACTTGAAAATTTAGAATTAAAAATAGGGTAGTATTTCTAATAGACCATCAGTCAGGCAAAGTCAACACATTTCAGATATCAGTAGGCACAAGTGAGCAACACAATATATACAAGCAATTTGTAGCAGCAAGTAATAATTTTGGCAAAGGGATAGCGCAGGTAAAAATGGAGCGCTCTCGACAGGGGCAATATGTTGGAAAAATACACAAATAAACTGCTCATTTAGCAGTGAGAGCCCGAGGAAGCTTAAAGTTACGCGCCGGGAATTAGGTTTCAACACACGCAAGGAAGTCGGAAGTGATAGCTTGGGCGAGTGGCATTATTTGGGGCTGGCGGAAATTAAAGAGGCAGTTGGGGGTGAGGAAAGAATCCATAAAAAGTTTGTCAATGTACGCGCCAAGCCTTTTCCAAACTGGTTCCAAACCCTTGGGTTGAGGAAAATTTTTGGTGAAAATGTGTTCCACCGCGCTCAAGAAACCTAAAGCCGATGCACCGGAGGCAAACTGCCTGTTGTTGGGAGCCAAGATGAGACCACGCACGCCGGCCACGAGGTAAAGGCAGAAAGGAGTATAGTTGTGTCGTGAGCGATGTTTGTCCAGCTCCTTCTTTTGCAAGACCAATGCTTGACTTTCAGGGGAAGTTGCGTCCGGTTCAACGTCGGCGACCGCAGACCCTCGAATGATTGAGTAGGTGATGAAAATGTTGATTATCAAGTCGTGTAACTGATACAATGGCTTAAGTGTCATGTCATTGCGCAGCTTTCTGTCTTCTGAATTTGAAGTTGATGCGGAAGTCTTGCAGCTATTGAGACACTCGAGAATGCGCAGATGGGAGTCCAGGTTGTCGTGGTTCAAGTTGCTTAATGAGGCCGGTTTAACTGCAAGTTCCTGTGCAGTCAACTGGATGGCAGATGCAATGCAGTTGGACCATTGAGACAAGATAAACTTTGATGGTTTTTGGATTTCAAGGAGTAACAGGGCGAGGGGATATTCGACATGGCCTTGTATTTTCAACTCTGCCAGTTTGAGTGACTTGAGCTTCGAGGTGCTGATCAAGAGAGGCGCATACCAAGGCTCATCATGTACCGGTAATAATATAGTTTCCACTAGGGTCAAAAAAGAAGACATGAGCTGATTGGACTGTGAAGAAAAAGGACCATCAGACAAAGTGTGAGAAAGACTTACAATATTTTTGAATATCCTTCAGCCATGCAGCGTGAGAGGATTCCGACTGAACCAAGGCAAACTGAGGTAATTCAGGTGGTGGGGTCCGCTTGTGCATAGATTTGGCTTGGCAATCGATGAATGCGTGGACGGCAAGGTGGGCTTGCTTGAACTTTTGAAGGTTGAGATTACCCTGGAAAGTGGTCAAGATTGCATGGACTTTGGCCCTCGTGTCGTCATCTAAGATGAAACTAGGAGTATTGGGGGCCGGTGGAGTTATGGGTTGCTTAGGGTTTGGATCCAAAGGAGCAGCAACATTGGTATTTGGGTCCTTGGATGAGGCAGACTTCAGAATGATCATGGGGGGGGGGTGGTGGTAGGTTAGGTTGATTCGTAACCCCGACCGGCCCAGTCGAGTTAGAACCGGGCTGGGCAATTGAGCTTGGGGGAAGATCTGCAGTTGAAGTTGGGGCGGCTGGATTGATTGGAATTTTGGGTGCAGCTGAGCTGGGTATGAACGTGCCCGGGTCCGCCTCCTGACTAGCCGAGATGACTGATGATCGAGTGCTAGGGACGTGTGGCGCAGTCAAGGCGAGGCTGGTGGAGGTCGATGAGCCCGCAGGATTAGGACTAGGAGGGACTCCAGCGGTATCTTGAGTATCTGGAGGTGCTAAAAAAAGGTGTGGAGACAAAAGGACCTGTTAGAACCTTGGAGCATGACGCAGAGCAATGATTGAAAAACTTACAATGTTGGGTAGGCGGGACTACATCTTTTCCAGCACAAAGGTCATTCTGACTGTGCTCGCCTAATGCCGGGTAAGGATCAGAAGGTTTGGTGGGAATTTGATTGGAAAGGTTGTCTTTGTCCAATAATTTGTTGTCCTCCTTGCGCCTTCGTTTTTGGGATGGTTTAGACACAGAGGATCTTTGAACAAATTTTTCCATGTTGTTTTCGTCGTCGGGCTCGTTGGTCAGGTCTATTAAATCCTCAGGAGGGATTGGCTTCCCCTCGCTCACGTCTGGAAGAAGTTGCGAAGTAAGCACTAGACGATCAGTGGGGAATGAGCTGGAATGAGTCAGTAGAAGATTTGATTCACCTTGCTTTCTTTTTTGGCACTCCTCATGCATATTTCAAAGGCCGGAAATGATTGTCGCTGGTGGGACCGGAATAGATTCCGAAAGACCCAACGCCTGCTGCAGTATTTCCTCGAGCTTGGAGCAGCTGGTAACATACTCCTGTTTGCCGGCTTGCCTTCTCTCACTGCGGAGGAGCGTAGGCGGCGCGCTTGAATTGAAGTTCGCGTAGGCTTCAAGAGAAGGGGCTGGTCCTTTGAGCGTATCTAAAGCTGCACAAGAACAAAACCAACAATGAGCACGGCGTATCGGAGGGGGTAGGCCAGTATGATAGATACGTACCAGAAGTGCCTTGGACATTCCCGGTGTCTGGTTGGGCATCCGGAGCACTTTCCTTTGGCGGGAGGGATGGGTTTGGTGGGAATGACGGGTCGGGAGAAGGAGCTGTGTCCATTGAGTCGCAAGAATATGTTGACGGATGGCAAGTAGACAAAAAATGGGAGATTGCCAAGGGGATTTTGAGTGAGGGATAGGTTGAAGGCTAGGGAAGATCGTATGAGGGGGGGGGAGCGGAGTCAAGACGGACAGAGGGTGAAGCCTTTGATATACCTGTGGACTGTGGACTGGGTGGTGGTGAGGGAGAGATTGCAGCAGCCAATGCAGATTACAAGTCGCCGCAAAGATAATCTACTCACAGATGATGATTGTCTTAACGCCATGGTCACGATGGCGTGGGGTCAGCAAGCAGGAAAATTTGTGTGAAAGGAAGCTGTGCGCCTAAGAAAGTACAAAAGTAGCCGAGATGATGATCCAATCATCATTCTATCTACCGAGCTAGCACACGAAGCAAAGGAAAAGAGTTCAGCTCAAAGGGATGATAAATCCACAAAATTGAAAGTCTGAAAGGAAAATATACATGCATAAACATGTTGCAAGAGCAAAGGTAATCGGTGAGCCATGGGTAAAAGGGATGGGGCAGGGACCACCGGCTGATAATCGACATGAATACCTCATGCTGTGTGTTGCCAAGCTGTGAAAATAAGAAACTCCAAGGTTAGCGGTCCAAAACGAGGGCGAGAGGTGAGGTGATTGGATCTGAGGATTTCGAAGTGCAGCAGACTTACTCCGGGGGGAAAGCAATGGTCAACACACTTTAGACTGGCAGTCAACAATCATCCCGGCGCCAGATCATTGGCGACGATTTGGTCAGTCAAGGTGGCGCGGTGCCATGTTGGGCACGGATATATGTATATGCATATTCAGGGCCCATCAGTCGGGTGAGAATGTATGTAACTGATACTTCGAAGGGAGCTTGCACATAAGAAAGCCAGGTATAGCGGTCCGAGTGCCGTATGAGATCCCGCCGTGGCAATCACCATACCCGTGACCGGCATTCAAGACCCTTGTTGCATTTGGACGATCGTCCAAGTCGAGTTTCTCTTGCTCAGTACAACTAAACAGATCAGCAACAGGGAAGCCTTAGCATCATGTGGGGTTGCAACTTGGTAAAATAAGCCAATTTCTACCGTTCACCACACCAATGCGGGCTAAGAGGTGGATGGCACGGTTAAGCGGTGCCAAAATTGACGGAGTACGTATTCCAAGACCATTCAAATCTGAGGACCGTGATGCCTCTGTTCTTGTGTTGGACGATCGTCCAAAGTGGGAATTCGCAGCAGGGGTGTACTTTTGCGTTGCATTTGTGTTTACTTCTTGCAAAAGGAGTGTGGGTTACAAAAGTTGGTATGGCACTCAAAGGGCGCCTGGGTCGACATTTGTACGATCAGCGCCCTACCTCTTTGGAGACAGCCATCTATGTAAATATGTAAATAAATATGTAGTATGCTTGGTGGCACCAGAGATTGGCTATGACCTCGATCGCTCGGTGGCTCATTTCCCATGCCCTGCTCTACAAAAACAAGTTACATCAGGCAAGTTTTCTTGTCTAAATGGCGGAAATGAATTAAAATGTTGGAACCCTAGTCGCGAATCTCTCGGACACAGATGGAGGCCTCAGGCTTTCACATTAATTAGTACACTGTGGAGGCAAAGGCTCCATTTGTAACACTTCAAAATAGCGCGGTTTTGCGAATGACAAGACCGCGATTTGACACTGACAACTTTAAAGTACATAATATGTGCGCAACCACATGAGGAAGAAGATTATGTAGAGAGGCTAACTCCAGCGATACAGTACACATTACATACTTGTGTACAACTATGGCCTCCAAGATACCCCATCGGATCGTCTTTCGCCGCATTGTGTCCATTTTCAGTGAGCCCGCCTTTGTGGCAGACAATCAGGTATTACAAACCTGTGCGGTTTCATAGTAACAGTTGGCCCCCATTGATTTGTATGTTTGTTTGTCTTGTAGTATCCATCTACATACCCCCTGGAATCGTTCATCTACTCTGAACACCTTCTAGGCTTCTTGAGCGGGCACCCTTCACTATTCTACCCACCCATAGTTTGATCCCTGAGCCAGCGTCAGGTGAGGGGCCTCGGGATAATTCACCATGAATATTGATGAAGTTTTCTTCACGGATGAGGCGAACAATGGTGATCACACTGAAAGACGCGCTGGAGGTGATCAACTCATTTTCTCCGACTATAATGTGTACTCAACAATCTGACACCCATTGGATTGCTTGCTTCAATGTTATCTTTGCAGAGGTCCCACTGGCAACCCTAGCAGAGGGCAGCAACCGTCGCCGAACGACTGCCAAAAATCGCACTCAGCAGCGACAAACAGCTCAAAATTTATCCAACATTATAACGCAGGCAGCAGACGAGAAGCCTCATCACCGTGAGAGAGTCTTGCGTAGTCTTCAGACCTTTACTCGGGCTATGATGGGCCTATCACCTCATGCTAAGCCACAAGAACTTCCAGCAACAGTATCGGCAGAGGAACTCGCCTCTTGGGACTCGTGGAGGGAGCGCCGCAAGGACGCGTTCAGTCAGCGTTTGAAAGAAGCGACCGATAAACACCCGGAGGCGAATGAGCAGGAAATCAAACACATCCGTAAAACTGTGATTGACCAGCTCAAAAGTCGTCTTGTGCCAGTCACCTTCCACGCTGCTCCCTTTGCCGCCAGCTCGGCAGTCTCCTTACACGTGAAGAGGGAAATGGAAGCTGACTTAGCCAAGCATGGATTTCACCGTTTCACATTTAATTGGGATGCTGCGTTTGCGCACGATGTCTTGTGGAACACGGTCGCGGTGGACATTACGGTCCGGAATTGGCTCCCGTGGGCGAAGCGCACCCATGTTGATGTTGCCGAATCATCGATCCCGGGCATTAAATCTCGTTTTTTCCAGTGGATCACCAATCAAGGGTTGACCAGGGCAAAGGTACAACTCACCCCCGTCGAAGTTGCCGCGCAGAGGAAACACACACAGTACGTGAGATCTACAAAGAGGAAGGTAAGATGACGTACCAAAACTATGTTGCATCCGACTTGATCACCACCGATTGACCAAGATAATACCTTGTTTTACTTATTTCAGATTGCCTCTCTGCGTGCGGACACTTTTCTGGCAGTCTACCCAGATAAGAAGATTCTGGGACACTTACTTCGTGACCCGGATGCAGTCTCTGACTTCGAGGAAGACGATGCGAACACCATGCCACGACGAGTGAGTGCACATTGGCGCAGCCCCGGCATGGAAAAGATTGTTCGGTCTCTTGACCGCGTCGCATTGAAGCGCGCCAAAACCACCCAAAAAAAAATGTCTGTGAGAGGCCTTCTGGACCGAAAGGACGTCCGGGCGCCGACTGCGGAAGAGCAAAACGACCAACATGTCCCTGCCCGCTTCCCCCGAGATGCGTACGACGCCAACTATCTACTCGAAGAGGGAGAATTCCAAGCAGACCATCTCACCACCGAACCGATGGATATAGAGAATCTCGGGAACGAGATGGTTAGGAAAACATTTGGCGCTGGATCTGGCTTGCCCGCGGTTAATGGCTCGTCTGGTCAAACTGGGCCAGCTCCGCCAGCGACTCATGCAAGAACGCAACAGCATCCCGCCCCGGCTTCCAGCAATACGGTGGGGCCCTCTGGTTCTGAGGTGCAAATGTCAGAATAAATGTGCGTGAAATTGATAAGGTTGATATATTTTCTCAAAACTGATTAGAAATCTTGAATTGGGGTGTGTTCTAGCGTCGGCGGCCTAGTAGGCGGTGACAGGGAAGGGCTACTTGGAACATTTGGACATTGGAACCTTCTTTTATGGCAAGCGGGATTTGCGGATTGTTGTCTTGATTTTTTTACTCTCTACAATAAGGCGGAATTGCCACCAAATAAAATCTGGCTAGGAATTCAGTTTATAGAAACATGTAAGCTCCGTCGGTTGGAATGGCGACTTATATATACTGTAAGTAGTGGAAAGATCTTATCTCTATATACATGTATATAGAGTTTCACATGGTGCTATCCTATGGGATGTTTGATGGATATAAATAAGTCTGGGCGATTCATGGAATGTATCCGGTGGAGGTGGAGGAGTTATAACAGGACAACATTTCACTTTGGTGAATCACCTTTGTAGCTGGCGGGGATTTCTCCTGTAGCAATCGCCGACTTGTATGCGGTGGTTTGTTCCTTTTTGAGAGGCGGTCCTTTTTGGAAACAAATGGTTAGTCATATGTACATGGAGCCGCCGTGCATGTGGGGACAAATACTAACCTCTGCGGAGCTGGGCACGGCGGGCAACCCAAAGGGCATAAAAGTTGGGCATTTGTGAGCTGCCCAACTGCATGAATTTGGCCTCCTGCATTACACCGCCGTAATAATAATGCATGTTCTTCAGGACGTGATCATCAGCCAAGACCTTCTCGAGGGGGGTTCTGGAGTCGTGGGCTGGTTCGAGTTCTGTGTTGATTTGATTCTGCATGGATGCAACTACCCCGTCCAACCATGCCTTCTGGGCAACAGTGAGAATCTTGGAGCCGGCACTGCCTTGTGGCGCCGGGATTGTATGATCCATTGATGAGTGTGGTCAAATGTGAGGTAGGTGATTGAGCTACGAATTCTGCACGCGCCACAAGAACCAACAATGGATGGGCTAGGGCTCATATATGAGGAGGCTCTCCCAGGCGGCAGGGGGAAGGGGCCACCGTCGTCCCCACTGCCAGATGAAGCATCTTGAAACGTGCTTCAAGGGAAGCAGGGGCAGGTCACCCCATTGGGGGATTGCTGGGAGGCAAATCCAAAAGAAACACGTGTGTATGATAGGTGGGCATGATTGGAGATAGTGATTTGGGTTACCCGGTGCGGTGGGCTAGGGTTGAGACACTGACAGGGGCAGAAGAACAACACACCATCAATTACCATCAATGATACATGGAGGGCTCCACTTGTAAATCACCCACTGCCAACACTATGGTGCAGGTGGTGAGCCAGATCAAGGAATTGTTTGATCTGGCGGCCTGTAGATCAAGCACGTTGGACCTTGGCAACCGCGGCACTCGTGTGGTAGAACTCAAAACCAGCCGGCGCAATTCGGGCCCACCCAGACACGTGGTTCTGCTATCTAATCTTTCTATTGATTGGCTAGCGTGAGTGAAACTGACCTACACCAAGCTGACCTACACCAAGCTGACCTACACCACGCTGACCTACACCACGCTGACCTACACCACGCTGACCTACACCAAGCTGACCTACACCAAATGGATTAATGTAAGCTGCTGCATGCAGTGGCCCATCTTGGTGAGGGAAAAGGATTGGCTGGTCCTGGACCTAGCTCTTCGCATGCAGACTGGTCGAGCCGGGGGCGGAAGGGTGCGGGGTGGGAGTCGTTGCCTACTGGTCACCATACTTAGTATAGCGTCCAAGCTCTCTAAGTACGGAGGTATGTGTGCAAAACTCGCAAAACCTGTGAGTTAGGAAAGATAAGGGAAAGTGCATACAGGTTTAAGGTCCTGCTGTGCTCTTCTGGCATGGCTGAAGAACACTCATCAAGTGCAGGTTTCATTATACATGGATTTGGACGATCGTCCAAACGGGAAAATGTGAGTGTAGATGGGGACAACAACAGTCACACTTTCCAGGCAGAAGCCTGGGGATTTGAGACTTGGACAATCGTCCAAAAAGCTTGCAAATTTTACAGATGTTTCAGGACTCACAAAGCGTCCCGGGGGGAACTTGTTAGGCCTGGGTCACACCATCGTCATGAGACATGAGGTCATTGTGGTGGGAATGAGGCATGCTTGGGCGTGTGGATTTGTTGGGAAGCCGTAAGCTCTGGCCACCCTTGTGATTAGATTATCAATTGCAAAGTACCCTGAAGTTTATGACAACGCGGCAAGGGCTACATTTATTCTTCTAGGGTTCATGGCCAAGATTAGATCCCACACCCCGTGGTATTCAATATTTCAAGTGATTGGCCCGCATGAGCGACACTGACGTGCGCAAAACAGACCCACAAGCGGAAGAGCCACATGCAGTTCCGGTAGGTAAGGGAAAGTAATGGCACGGTCCCGGGGGGCCTGGGCGCAAGACCAATCAGTGCAACCCCGGGTGGAGGGGTGTAGAGTGGCTATTTCAAGTTAGTTAGACTTCTAGACACAACATTCACTATGTAAGTATGTTTAAAAAACTCGGAAGACATTAGGAGAGATAAGTCAAAGGACAAGGCTGATTGGTCGGGTCCTGCTGTGCTCTTCCAAGAGGAGCATAGAAACACTGGTGCGGCAATTGATTGCAACAGTGATTTGGACAATTGTCCAAAGTGAAGAGTGGCTTGAAATCGACGGATTGAGATAAATCGCAGGTACAGCATTCGGGGGGTTAATCAAGACTTGGACGATCTTCCAAAACACTTGACAAGAGGGGTGCAGATGTTGGAGGAGTTGCCATCTGTCCTGGCGGATGGTCATGCGATGACTGAGTCGCCCGTGTGATACCCTGGGGACGAGGCGGTGAGCTCAGGTGAAGCATAGGGAAACAGGGAAGCGAGAGAGGGTGGTTCACTTACTAGATGGTGAACTATGGCCACCGAAACTGTTTCAATATCTATTCCAAAAACTCCTGAAACATTCGCCAACACCGCCACATTTCCAATGACATTTTTGATGCATATCACAATTGTTTTGGGGGGCTTTGGTCTTGTGAGTAATTGGTAATGGAGGCTAGAAATCTCGCGGTAAGGGTTGACTTGAGAGCCCTGCTGGTCAAGGTCCACAAAAAGGCCTACTTGTGCAAATATGGCGCCAGGAATCTGCTCAGTGGCAAAGATCGTTTGTATACTTCCAAAGAAGTCCTTGCCTCCCAAGGTAAAGTGGATGTACAAGTTTCCAGCATGGCCTGTCTCGACGGTGTAATTCTTCTTTTGTGCATCCTTGAAATACGGCTGGAAAAACGCCATAGGTTTTACAATTGTAGAATCCGACTGATCAACTCCCGGAGTATCACGTACCCATTTGGTTGAAGAGTACGGGGGGCATGTGTTGAGGTGATCTAGCCATTTGTCGTATATTCCCGCTGAAGCGGAGTTAGAGACTTTGTCGGCTGTGTCCCCTGCGCGCCCTTGTCAAGATTCACATCATCCGTCAGACCACTCAGACGCTTCAATGTAGCCCACTTGATCCATCGTTGAAAGATTGTCTTGCTCAGAGTTTCTGCAGGGAGCTTACAGTAAGTTGATTGATTGCCTAACAGTTTAAATCACAGGTTAGAAGAGATAGAGCTCACCGGGGTGATTGTTTGTTTTAGCTTTGCCAAGGAGGCCGTTTAAACGTTCTTGAGCCCAAGCTGCAAAGGAAGCAGGCGGGCCAAAGCGTTCAATTACCCCCGGGAAGTGCTGTAGGATATGGATATTGGGTTTCACTGCCAGCATTTAAGCCTCGGATGCGCGCATCCCCATTAATCTGGGATGCACGCAACCGATTTAACATTGGTTGCGCGTATCCGATGCAATCCGCATCCGAGCTGACATCGGGGGACAGTAACCCGAGGGTTTTGCCACCCGATTCAAACTGGGCTGGTCCGCGGCCGAGCCAAAATCGGCAGGCTGTCTGACCGACGAAGTAAATTCCTCGATCAGTGGCCAGCCGAGTTAACCTTGGCCGCCACCAACCAAGCAATGGAAGCTCGGTTGACAGCTCAAGCGAGCTTTCATCTGATATGAAAGCTCGGTTACGGACCCACCGAGTAAAATGAACATTGGTGGGTCAATCACCGAGGATTTCAAATGATCGGTGGGTAAATCACCGATGATTTCGAATCATCGGTGGGTAAATCACCGATGATTTCGAATCATCGGTGGGTAAATCACCGATGATTTCGAATCATCGGTGAGTCAACAGCCGATGATTTTGAATCATCGGCTGTTCCACCCTCCTCGGAGAACTTTCCCGGGGAGGAGCCCTCCGGCAGTTAGCACGTCGAGCCACAGTGGCCGGAGCAGTCTGCTCGCTGGTCCAAGAACTCGACTCGCCGGTCCAAGCAGACTGCTCAGACTAGCGAGCAGTGCTGCCCGATCACGTACAGGTACTATACCCGCTTCGCCAGCAGGTTAACCTGTCAAGCTGCTGGCCGAGCAGGTCAACCTGCAGGCCAAGCAGGTTCAGGTACCTGGCCAGCGAGCGGGTCAACCTGCTGGCCAAGCAGATAAAAGTACCTGGTCGGCGAGCAGGCTGACCTACTCGCCGAGCAGGTAAAAGCTTGTCGAGCAGGTACTTTTACCTGCTCGGCCGTTAGCATAACCTGCTTGTCGAGCATGTACGGTTACAGGTACTTGCTCCGACTCGGCCAGCAGTTCAACCTGCTGGCCAGGAAATAGTACCTGCTCGGCGAGCAGGTTGACCTACTCGCCGAGCAGGTAAAAGCTCGCCGAGCAGGTAAAAGCTCGCCGAGCAGGTAAAAGCTCGCCGAGCAGGTATTTCTACCTGCTCGGCCATCAACCTGGTCGCCGGGCAGGTACAGTTACACGTACCTTCTCCGGCTTGGCCAGCGGGTCATCCTGCTGGCCAAGCAGGTAACAGTACCTGCTTGGTGAGCTTTTCCCTGCTCGCCGAGTAGGTCAACCTGCTCGCCGAGCAGGTATTTTTACCTGCTCGGCCATCAGGATGACCTGCCCGCCGAGCAGGTGCTTTTACCTGCTTGGTAAGCAGGTTGACCTGATCTTCAAGCAGATACCTGTAGCCGCTTCGAAGCGGGAACAAGTACCTGCTCGCCCAGCAGGTACTGTTACCTGCTTGGCCAGTTGACCTGCTGGCCGCGCCGGAGCAGGTACCTGTAACTGTACCTGCTCAGCGAGCAGGTCACCCCGATGGCCGAGCAGGTAAAAGTACCTGCTTGGCGAGCTTTTACCTGCTCGGCAACCATGTAGGTCATAACCTGCCAGTGCTAGCCAATTCCTGAGGGCAAATCTCCGCAGGCAAACTGCTAAAACTGCTAAAGCAATTTTTCCTGGGAGCAAAACTCCACAGGCAAACTGCTAAAGCAGTTTTCCTGGGAGCTAAACTCCACAGGCAAACTGCTAAAGCAGTTTTCCTGGGAGCAAAACTCCACAGGCAAACTGCTAAAGCAGTTTTCCTGGGAGCAAAACTCCACAGGCAAACTTCTAAAGCAGTTTTCCTGGGAGCAAAACTCCACAGGCAAACTGCTAAAGCAGTTTTCCTGGGAGCAAAACTCCACAGGCAAACTGCTAAAGCAGTTTTCCTGGGAGCAAAACTCCACAGGCAAACTGCTAAAGCAGTTTTCCTGGGAGCAAAATTCCACAGGCAAACTGCTAAAGCAGTTTTCCTGGGAGCAAAACTCCACAGGCAAACTGCTAAAGCAGTTTTCCTGGGAGCAAAACTCCACAGGCAAACTGCTGAAGCAGTTTTCCTGGGAGCAAAACTCCACAGGCAAACTGCTGAAGCAGTTTTCCTGGGAGCAAAACTCCACAGGCAAACTGCTAAAGCAGTTTTCCTGGGAGCAAAACTCCACAGGCAAACTGCTAAAGCAGTTTTCCTGGGAGCAAAACTCCACAGGCAAACTGCTAAAGCAGTTTTACTGGGAGCAAAACTCCACAGGCAAACTGCTAAAGCAGTTTTCCTGGGAGCAAAACTCCACAGGCAAACTGCTAAAGCAGTTTTCCTGGGAGCAAAACTCCACAGGCAAACTGCTAAAGCAGTTTTCCTGGGAGCAAAACTCCACAGGCAAACTGCTAAAGCAGTTTTCCTGGGAGCAAAACTCCACAGGCAAACTGCTAAAGTAGTTTTCCTGGGAGCAAAACTCCACAGGCAAACTGCTAAAGCAGTTTTCCTGGGAGCAAAACTCCACAGGCAAACTGCTAAAGCAGTTTTCCTGGGAGCAAAACTCCACAGGCAAACTGCTAAAGCAGTTTTCCTGGGAGCAAAACTCCACAGGCAAACTGCTAAAGCAGTCTTCCTGGGAGCAAAACTCCACAGGCAAACTGCTAAAGCAGTCTTCCTGGGAGCAAAACTCCACAGGCAAACTGCTAAAGCAGTCTTCCTGGGAGCAAAACTCCACAGGCAAACTGCTAAAGCAGTCTTCCTGGGAGCAAAACTCCACAGGCAAACTGCTAAAGCAGTTTTCCTGGGAGCAAAACTCCACAGGCAAACTGCTAAAGCAGTCTTCCTGGGAGCAAAACTCCACAGGCAAACTGCTAAAGCATTCTTCCTGGGAGCAAAACTCCACAGGCAAACTGAAAAAATAGGAGCAACTGAAAATAATATTTCTAATTAAAAACTCCGCTAGCTAATGACAATCTTTGAGGATTAAGAGAAATGTCTGAATAGTGAATAGAAATCACCTGAAAGCAGGAACGCACTAGCTTTTTCTTTTGCCTAACTGCTGGATAGTGAGAAGAAAGAAAGCTTTGATCTGAGAATTGAGAGAAGAGAAGGCTACAAACGCAGAATCACGCTACTTCCTCACTTTGATCAATCAACACACGGGGTTTATCAGCATCACTCTTCCCAAGAAGAAATCTGATGCCACCACTGCAATTCTGGACTTTCAAAAATTCTTTGAGCGCCAGACTGGCCAAGTCATCATCAAGAAGATGATCACCAACGGGGGCGGGAAATTTTGTAATCACTCTCTTTTGGGTATCCTTCACCAAAGCGGAATTCAACACAACGCCTTGCCTCCCTACACCCCGCAGCACAATGGCGTAGCTGAGCAAGCCAACAAAACCATCATCAACATGGACAGATGTATGATGGTGCAGTCTGAGCTTGCCAAGGAATGGTGGGGCAAAGCCGTTCTCACTGCGATGGCGACCACTAACTGCCTCCCTTCTCTCAGAAAAAGCAAGATCAGCCCAATCCAACAACTCTTTGGCAAGGTTCCCAACATGAAGTTCTTCTGACCCTTTGGCTGCAAAATGTGGGTGATCAAGCCCAACCAACACCGCACATCCAAATTTGACGCCATCTCGTGGGATGGCATTCTCATTGGGTACACCAATGACTATTCTTCTTATAGGGTCATCAGGACCTCAGACAAGAAAATCATCGAGACAAGAAATGCATACTTCAATGAGTCACAATTTCCTTCATTCTCCGCGCTTAATCCTAGTCTTGATCTATCCCCTCTTGATCCACTACCTGACTTCTCCGGACAACCACCTCTCCCACTCATCAATTTTGACAGCAATGAAGAGGAGGATCCTTGACAGGACCTCGATCCTGAAGATCACTTGGACTCTGATGTTTCCTCCTCGTCGGACATGTCAGTGGGTAGCAACCTTGACCAACAGGGGCCTCCCCAGCCTGCTCAACGCCTCATCCTCCGCCTTGGTCCTCACCCGACTCGAGTCAATGGTGATGTTGACCCATCCAATATTATCAACCATCCTTGGCGGTCCGCTGTCATGGTTAATAAACCATCAGCACCACGTGAAGGTCCCGGGCTGAACTGATTGAAATCTTGAAGTATCCAAGACCAAAAATCATCTATCTTTTGGTTATTAGACCGGATAGCATCTTCTGAAATCCTAACCCAGCTTTTTGACAGCTGCTCGTCTTCCTCCGTGGTGAAATTGGGTCCTCGGCGTTTGGTTGTATTTGTTGCCGCAGCGGGGGAGTTTGTGGCAGGGGCTGGTGATGGTGCTGAAGCATTCTGGGCCGTTGCGGCAGGCATGGGATGGCAGTCTGGGGCGGCTGTTGATGTGGAGATGGGGCAATAGGTGGGTGTACCACGGTTGAGATGGCTACATAGAGCTACTCTGGCTTAATCCAGGTGTTTTGCATATTCAAGTTGCTCTTAATCCCAGAAGCAACAGTGGGTAGTTACAATAAGAGTTACTATCAGTTTTTTTTCTCCTTTGGTCTTTAATTTAAAATTCAGATCCACATAATGATTTCTTTCAGCTAGATCAAGAAGTCATAGCTCTACTCTAATAACTGGTGAAATAATTTCCCATTTTTGTAAATAGACTGACTGTATATACTTGATTACACTTCCAGTTTTTATTTACTGGTTTTAGTTACTAGTAAATGCAAAATTTGACACGGAATAAGGGATATCAATTCATTCTTTCTACAAAGATGGAAAAATCTTTCACCAATTTTTAGAGGAGAGCTCTGACTTCTTGATCTAGCTGACAGAATATATTATTTGGTTCCTAATTTTGAGTTGAAGACCAAAGAAGAGGATTTATGGTTATCGTAACTACCCACCGTTGCCAGGAGTAGCAAGGAGTAAAGTTACTCCTGCTTACTCCAAATCGTACTCCAAGGAGGAGTTTAGTCCGACTAAATCGGACCCAATGTGGATGCAATGCCTGGCAATGCCTGGCAATGCCTGGCAATGCCTGGCAATGCCAGGCATTGCCAGGCATTTGCCAGGCATTTTCCAGGCATTTGCCAGGCATTTGCCAGGCATTTGCCAGGCATTGCCAGGCATTTGCCAGGCATTGCCAGGCATTTGCCAGGCATTGCCAGGCATTTGCCAGGCATTTGCCAGGCATTGCCAGGCATTTGCCAGGCATTGCCAGGCATTTGCCAGGCATTGCCAGGCATTTGCCAGGCATTTGCCAGGCATTTGCCAGGCATTTGCCAGGCATTTGCCAGGCATTGCCAGGCATTTGCCAGGCATTGCCAGGCATTTGCCAGGCATTGCCAGGCATTTGCCAGGCATTTGCCAGGCATTGCCAGGCATTTGCCAGGCATTTGCCAGGCATTGCTGTTAGGTTACCGGGAGCGTAGCGGGAGGTGGGTGGAGTCCATGGAGCCACCCAGCCACTCCCTGTAGCCGTCAGCCTAAGCCATGTACAAGGTGGCTGAAACGGCTGCCCTATTTATCTCACGCCTACCCCTCGGCGGAGATAGCGGCGTACAGGGACTAGGGGGAGGTCTCCGGCCCCTCGGCCAAGTTGAAGGACAGGAGAGACCTAGAGCTCTCCACGCCCAAACGTCTTGATCCCTCCTTCCTCCTCATCCCGGATCCGAAATTCCTCCCAGCGACCTTCAGCTTGCACCCCCCTTCTTCCCCTCCTGGATCATATTATTTTCGCAATTATCAAACTATCTTACACAACAAAACAGACAACATTTCCTACAATCCAACCTAAAATCCACCCGCATATCCACATTCTATCTTTACCACGTAATCGACTCCCACGCTTTCCCACCTTAATCTCATTTCACACCCAAACCTTAGTTGCCAAATGTCAGGATTAAACATCTCTGACGCAACAAACTCCGTGAAAGCCGCATCCCAACAAACCGCCCCCGAGGCGGGTGAGGGAAGCCAAATGGCTCAACTCCCCACCACCCAAGCCCAAGAGCACTACACAGATGAAAGCCAACAGGCCACATCGTCGCAAGCCCCAGTTCCGAACCCCAAGCCGCCCAAGGCAACAAAAGCGGTGAAAACCACAAAACCCACGACACGTGCAGCAGCTAAGAGCAACGCCACGACTCCGCGCGTTGAACCTACTTTGGGAGAACCCCCAAAAGGACCACTCCACGATCCGGAGATTGCTGAGATACTCAGCCCGGTATGCGGTAAGCTCCAAAGAGACCGGACTAAAAGGAGAAAGAGCCATAACTGACCAGAACCCCCACGTGAAACCTCCCAACAGAACCAGTCGGGACTGAGAAAGAGACAGGACCAGTGGAAGTCAAAGGAGAGTCAAAGGCGACAGCCGATCGTGAGGCACGCGCAATCCTCATGGCCAAGATGGTGCAAGCGGAAAAAGCCGGAGACGACGCGAAGGTCGAACGCTACATGAAAATGTATGAAGCCGTCCTAGCAGACCAAACACCAGCCGCCCAGAAGACAGCAGTGAAATGCCTCGAGCCCGTGATCACCCAGCCGCAAATCGTCCCACAGAAGAGACCAGCGCATCCAGGCGAAACAACACAGGTGCGAAACGTCAAATTCATCACGGGTCGGTCAAACTCCCACGACGATGGTGGTTTCCGGCCCTACTTCCATAAGCTCCTTCTTGAATGTAAAGGCCCACTCCCTCTTACCATCTTCAACAGAGAATGGCAAGAGAAAGCCCTGGCCAAGCACTCAAAAAACCGGCTGAAAATCAAAGAAACAGCCTTGGAAAAAGGACTACGCTACCACGGCTTCCCAGTCCCCGACGAGTTCTCCCAGAACTTCTCTGACTGGACCCTCAACCACCAATGTTTTCACTTAACCATGAAGGACAGGTATCACTACCCGTTCCTTGCAGATTGGATCTTGGCTCATAAGGATCACTGCGACCGTCTCCACCGGAAGCAAGGCTTCATGGTAGCCTTGAGATACGACATCCGGATTCGAAATAACGCTTTCGCTTTCAGGGTTGAAGAAAACGGCGAAGAATCATTCTCTGATATCTCCCAGTTCAAACAGGAGACAGCCGATGAAGCCATTGCCACCTGCCGGGACTTCAATGAGATTGGCCTCCAAGAGAATCCCTACGCGATCGGAGACGGTAAGGTCGGAGGCGACCCACTGAAAGGAATCAGGCCAGCGAAGTCAAACAAGTCCAACGCTCCAGCCAATCCCAACCCACCAAAAACCAAACCCAATCAGAAAGGACCCACAGAAGAGTCCTCATCCACGACCCAAGGCCACTCATCTCTACCCCCCAAGCCGGATCAAGGCCGCGGCCCCCCTGGAAGCGGGTATAAGGGCAACCACTTCAACCCAAACCACACGGGAGGAAGTGTGCGAAACCGAAACCGCGACCAGTAAGTGTCAACAAGATCCCCCCCACCCTAGCACTCCCTCTTTCCTTTTTCTCTGTTTCAGACTCCCTAACCCGTCTGTAACCTCCTCGTAGAACGGCCCCCTTCTAGATCCCCCGATGATATCGCCCTCTTTTCCTCATTCCCCCCCTTATCATCCCACAATCTGTTCCCCACCCTTCGGCGTGTCTGTCATCCCATGCCCCCCCCATGCAATAAGAAACATGAGAGCCCCCCCCCTAACATATGTGAATCTGTGCACCTCATCAGGGACAGAAGCCATGAGTACCCGAGCCTCCGCGAGCAGAGAGAAACGCCCGAACCTGTGAGCTGTCTAGACCCCCCAAAGTGGCCTACACGTGTATCCTGTGAGATGGACATCAAGGAGTGGGAAAAAGCCTTAAGCCGAGCCGGTCTGAGAGAGAAGTACAGCAACGTCATCCGCGGTTTCAAAGTAGGCTTCCACCAAGGAATCCCAGAGCACGACCTGGGTCCTGGCATCCCTTACTTCACCCCGCCAAACCACCAAGGAGCCATGCTGGCAAGGGAAAAAATAGAGGCCACCATTGCAAAAGAGATAGCGGCAGGCAGAATGTTCGGCCCGTTCTCCCACGAACAGCTGATGGAACGATACGGGTTCTTCAGAACAAACCCCCTGGGCGCCGTGATCAACGGCGACGGATCGGTCCGCCCAATAAATGATCTATCATTCCCTCGGAACGACCCCAGGATCCCCTCAGTGAATTCCTTCGTGGACAAACTAGACTACATGACGACATGGGATGATTTCGAAGCAACATCGCGATTCTTCCGCAGTCAAACTCAGCCGCTACTCCTAGCAATCTTCGACTGGGAGAAGGCTTACCGCCAAATCCCTACCTCCGAAGACCAGTGGCGATATCTGATGGTTAAAGACTTTAACGGAGGAATTCTCATTGATACACGAATCGCTTTTGGCGGAGTAGCGGGATGCGGTTTGTTTGGCAGACCAGCAGACGCCTGGAAAGAACTAATGCAGAAGGAGTTCGACCTAGTCAACATCTTCCGATGGATTGACGATAATCTTTTTGTCAAAACTACCCACTCAGCGGTGGAAATGGACCACATCGTGGCGCGCTCAGAGCAGCTAGGCGTAAAGACCAATGCGACAAAGTTCTCACCATTCAAAGAAGAACAGAAGTACATCGGATTCGTCTGGAACGCCACAAAGAAAACCGTGCGCCTCCCGGACGATAAGAAATACCAAAGGATACAACAAGTAAAGGCGTTCCTAGTTCCTGGCACCGAGTTCACCTTTGCGCAAGTCGAACAGCTAGCAGGACGACTGAATCACGTGTCGTATATCCTCCCGCAGCTGCGTTGCTACCTCAATAGCCTATATAGATGGATGAATGAGTGGATCCACAGGCGGACGGACCGCACCCTCCCAAAAGATGCTCAGGTTGACCTCGAATATTGGCTGTCAATGCTCCTGCAATACAAAGAGACACGAATGATTCAAAACCCAGACCCCATAGAAATTGGGTGGGTGGGTGATGCCTCTACCAGCTTCGGAATCGGCGTCCTCATAGGTAAGAGGTGGGCCCAATTTCAACTAGCCCAGAACTGGGACAAAGGACCAGACCCCAAAAGGGATATCGCATGGCTTGAAACCGTTGCGATAAGACTCGGCCTCCTTGTCCTCAAAGAACTCGGAATCCGACCCGGGAAGACCCTGATTGTATGGACGGATAACACTACCACAGAAACTGTAATCCGCCAACAGAAATCTCGGCACCCGGCGGTTAACGAAGAATGGAAGATTATCCAGAAAACGCTAGTCAATATGGAGATAGACATTGTCTCTCGACGTGTCACCTCGGCGGAGAATGCGGCAGACGCTCTGTCGCGAGGGGATAAGTCAAAACATGACATGCAGTTTCAAGTAGCAGTAGTGGTACCATGGGATTTAGAATATAGACTGTTTCAGGTGTAATCTTCTTCCCGTCCCTCTCCGATAAGGCTGTCCCCCCTTTGTGCCTCCTACACCTCCTATGCCCCAGAAATAAAAACCTACTTCTTCCCCTTTCCGTGTGACTTATCGGAACGCGCCCCATCCCATATGGCCTCTGCCGAGAAACTAGAGAGTCTAACGACCTTAGCCAAGAAGGGGTCTTCTCCCCGAGACCTCTCAACCCAAGACAAACACTTCCTTCTTGGGTACCGCTGGAATACATTGAACTGCTACAACTCCGCTGTCAAGAAATATCTCAAGTTCGCAGAGAGCACAGGACGAATCCCTTTCCAGATCCCGCTTTCCGCCAAAGATGTCTATGATTTCTGTTATTGGGCGGGTAGGACCTTCGAGTGCCAAGCCCCTCACAAAGTGTCATCGGTAACCCTCGCCAAATACTTGGCCGGCCTCCAAATGTGGCATACGATGCACGACACTCCGTACCCTTATGAAACCAAAAACAAAGTCAACGTCCTCTTGAAGTCCTCAGCGTATATCGACGCGGAACAGTCCGCCAAACCCAAGAAAAGAGCAGGTTTGATTAGACACCTGGTAATGCTCACGTCGGCGTGGATCGAGGGGACCGAGTTCCAGAAAGCCCTCCTAGACCTAGTGATAGTCGCCTTTTGGGGCCTAGCCCGGCTAGGGGAGCTCACCTACAATGACCGAATAGGTCCCCTCCGGGAATCGGCTTCGGTGCTTGTCGGAGATGTTTGCTTCCAGACGGTGAACCTCAAAAGGAAAGCTACACTAACAATCCGCGGCGCCAAGACAGCCAGTCCCGGCGAAATCCAAGAGATCCACCTGGCTGCGAGGAAGATGATGATCTGCCCGCTCCTAGCCCTCGAAAGAAGGATCAAGAATGCCGCGGGGCACAACACCTCCCTGTTCGGATATTGGGAGTCCGGTAGTCGAGTTCACCTTACCAAACCGGCAGCGTGCCGCGCACTGTCTCAGTTCTGGAACAAACACGGGTGCACGGGGATCTCTGGCCACTCCTTCAGAGTTGGAGGGACCTCCTTCCTGCGCGAGGCTGGCGTCCACAAAGACGGCCTCCGCTGGCTCGGCCGCTGGACCTCCGATTGTTACAAGCTTTACATCAGGGAATACACCAAAGAGGAAAGCGACGATACCAGCGAAATCCTACGAGAACTACAAAGATGCTGGTCTCAATAAAAACTTTACCCCCTTTGATGAAATCCCAAACTCTACTCCTCCAAGTGTGTGATAAGAGCAGAAGGCAGTCAGGCGCCCGGCTCTGTGCTTCCCCAAGCCAGAGTAATGGGTCTAGCGCCTTCGCCCACACTCCCTCCGGGGGCTTTCTGCTCCGGGAGGATCCGGTCCGTTGCCTCTCCTCCCTCTGGGACTTCTCCCTGTTCCGCGGGGAGAAGCTCCACGAGAGCGCAGCACAAAGGATCGGGGACCATCCTCCCCCCGACCCGCACACGAGAGTCTTGGGGAGTCACTCCCTGACTTCCGGGACTCTCAACATGTGAGCAGTTAGTAGTGCCAGCGCTACTAGACAAAGTGAGCGCCAAAGAAACGCGCCGCAGCCGCCGCTGGGTGGCTGCGGCACAGAGAGGCCTGGGGTTACCGCCTCATGGCCACCTCTTAGCTTTCCCTGGTGACCTCCCCGAGGCGTCCCGGCGTGAATGGACAGGCATTTTCTGTGCACTTACCGGGAGCGCAGCGGGAGGTGGGTTGAGTCCAGGAGTGCTAATGGGAGAGGTGGCACCCTGCGCAAAACCGATTGACATTTCATCAAAGTCTTGAGTTCGACGGGTGATTGCAGGGACCGGGACCGGTACTTTAAAACCTGAAATGGATGGGAGGTTGGATGGTGTGAGGGGGGTTGGTGAGGGATGTCTGTACCCTTGTGGATGGGGTTGCCAGTGATTTGGCGGTAGTGGCTGTCTGGGTGGTAGTTGGGCTTGATCGCTCGGTGTTCTCCCCTCTTGGTTTCCCGCCAAGACCGGCGCTGATTTGGTAGAAAACTTCTGCCTGACCCAACTTTCCCTCTGCTTCTGCCGCCATCCCTTTCTTGAATGCTTCTAGCATTGCCACTTTGATGTCCATCTTCCCAAGCCACTGTCCTGCCAAACCTGCCTCCACTCTCCCCGCTACTCCTACTGGATTCTCTGTTGGACAGTGCAAGTGTTGCAGAAAATCTCAGCATCATGACCCCTTTTCCGTTTATGGATCTGTTTTGAGTTCGCTGAGGTTACCTGACGAGGGTTTGGTTCCTTTTGTCCCTTGCTCTCCTTCACCTCCTATTTCTTCCCATATCTCCTCTACCCCCTTTGATCCTTCTTTCCCTAACCCATCAAGCCCCTCCTCTATCTCTCCTTCCTTGCCTTCTGGAGCCCGCGATATCAATCTGGTCCGGATTCTCCTCGTTGAGGCTTTGATGGTGACCTTCTTTGGTCTTTTGGAAGGCGGGGCTGGAATTTTTGGGTGGGTAGTCCTTCCACTTCTATTTTGTCCTGCTGGTCTTGCACCTGCGTGGACGACTCTCGAGTCAGCCTTGGCTACGTTGTATCCCTCTGTTCTTGTGTATCTGCCTGAGTGTTGCTGATGCCGGCGATCTGTTTCACAGTCGCCGTCGCTGCTGCTATCAAATTTGACATACTGTTAGTGTCCTGATCCACCTAACATTTGAAATGTTTCCTGATCGGCGAGGGTCCTAAGTTTTCCTTAGTCGGCGAAAAAAGTTTTCCTGATCAGCGGGGTTGATAGGTAAGCTGAGATCGGCTGAATCCGATGGAGTCGTGGTTCCGGGTCGGCTGCTGCAGGCCGGTACCGGTTGCTCCTCAACCAACTAGGTTTCAGCGCTTGACCACTGCAAACTCAGTTGCGGGGTGCCGCGCCTCCCCCGGGGGAGGCGCTGCTGATCAACCTCTGCCTGCGCTCTTCGGCCCTACCTGACCGGAACACCGGTCCTCTTCAACGACGCCGCAATCCCAACCAATGACAATCTAGGATTTACGCCGTTTTTTGAGAGGAACCTCCTCGCTTTCAGGGCGCCACTCCCGCTGACCATTTTCAACAAGGTCTGGCAGGATCGGGCGCTAGCTTATCAAGCCAAAAAGAGGATGAAGTCAGACAACAGGGACAAAGACCGCTACAACGGGTACCCATACCCATGCAAATACCTCCAGACCTACCAAGAATGGTCAGTGAACCATCAGGTTTTTTTTGAAGCAGTAGTTAAAATACCCAGCCAAGCCAACCTTGCAGTCTGGCTACCACTCCACAAGAAAAATTGTGATCAAATCATCAAAAGAGAAGGATTTATGACAACGCTACCCTATGATATCCACGTACGGACTAACGTGCTTACGCACCGGGTGACAATGCCGGATGGGTCCTTGTTGGTGGCAAACATTTCAATTTACCAGAAGGAGATTGTATCCACAGTACACTCAAAAGTGCTCCAATTTGAAGAGGATGAGTTCAAAGATAACCCTTACGCCGTAGGGGGTTGCAGGTTTGGTTGGGACCCAATCACAGGCCAACCAACGGCCAAGAAAGACAACCAGTCAAGCAAGATTCCTCTCCACCTTCAACAAATTACACCAAAAGGGGGAGCTCTTTCTACGCGACCAGGATTAGATATCCCAAAGGGACCAAGCGGGTCCAAAGATCAACACTCTAAACAAGGCGGTTTCAAAAGCAATTGTTTGGGGCCTAGCATCAACGATTGAGACAAAGGAGGGGCGCAAGGCAATGGCGGACATGGGGGGGAAGCGGGAATCGTGGTGGGATTGGGAATGGGGGAGGTAATGCAGGAAGGGTTTACAATAAGGGGAAATCTTATTAGTTAGCGGGTTCATTTTGATTTTTTATTCAATTAAAACTCATGGCTTCAGGGGGGTTGTCAATAGACACCTCACCACCCAGTGGTACATTTAACTCGGCGATTTAAGATTAAGTCTTAGTAGCAATGAAAATGTTAAGCAATTTCTGACTAATCTCAAATGTGTCCCATACAGTAAGAGCGCCCCACATGTGAGAGAAATTGGGAGCACGTACAAGAAGAAAACGCGGAAGACCAATTAGGTGACTGGCCCGTGTCCATATCACGCAAGATGAACATCGGAGGGTGGGAAACAGCCTTGGAAACAGCACGCTTGTTACCAGAGTTTCAGGACGTGCTAGAAGGATTCCGGTCTGGTTTTGACCAGGGCATCCCGGTACACAGGTTGGCAGGAAACATATCCTACTGCACACCTTCGCCTTGCTAGCAAAAGCAAAGATCAAAGAGTAAATCCACAAAGAACTAAAAGCCAGAAGGATGTTTGGACCGTTTACCTATGACCAAGTAGCCAAACGGTTCCCATTCTTCCGTACAAACCCTCTAGGGGCCGTAATAAACGGCAACGGGTTGCTGAGGCCAATAAATGACCTATCTTTTCCGCACGGTAGGGAGGAGATCCCGTCCGTCAACTCTTTCATGGACACCTGTGACTTCAAGACAACGTGGGATGACTTCAACACTGTGGCGAACTTCCTCAAAGACTTAAAGGAGCCAGTGCTCTTGGCACTTTTTGATTGGGAAAAGGCATACTGCCAAATCCCCACGGCCCCTGATCAATGGCCTTACCTCATGGTAAGGGACTTTGATGATAAACTGCTATTGGATACAAGAATAATGTTTGGCGGTGTCGCAGGCTGCGGCTCCTTTGGCAGACCCCCGGACGCCTGGAAAAAATTGATGCTAGCAGAATTTGATGTGATGAACATTTTCCGTTGGGTAGATGACAACCTCTTTGTGAAGAGGGTCAATTCCCAGACCCTGATGACGGATGTTGTGAAAAGGTTGGACAAACTTGGGGTGAAAACTAGTACAACAAAATACTCCCCGTTCCTGCTTGAACAGAAGTACATTGGTTTCATTTGGAATGGCACTGCATGGATTATCCCCTCGGACATGCTTGTCCGACAAGAGCTCGGACAGGCATGTCTGACCAGTTGCCGGACATGGCCGTCCGACGGGTGGTGGAGCCCACCCGTCGGATCCCCCCGTTTGAGCAGAAGGCGGACATTTCTGCTCGACGGGTCCTCGAGCAGCTTGGCCCGACCACCCGTCGGACTTGTTTGACCGCTCTGCAGTCGGACAGCGCAGCCCGAGCTTCCCTCGGACTGGCTGGTCGGACCACATCGTCCGAGGAGCTTTCGGACATGTCTGTCCGACCGGCTTCCACTGGTCGGACCTGTATGTCCGACGAGTTCCCCAGTCGGACAGACCTGTCCGACAGGTTCACCGGTCGGACTAGCTTGTCCAACGGGTGTGGGTCCGACAAGTTCGACTCGTCGGACATCTCAACTCGACAGGTTCAACTCGTCGGACCAGAGATGTCCGACAAGTTAATCAACCCCGCGTTGCCCAAGCCACCAAGCTGGCAGCTACAGGTGGAAGCCCTTCCGGAGAGTTTGTTACGGGTATCCAGCTCGCCGAGAGGGCTTCCTCCCGGATAGCTGCCAGCTCGTCGAGAGGGCTTCTTCCCGGCTAGCTGCCAGCTCTCCGAGAGGGCTTCCTCCCAGATAGCTGCCAGCTCGTCGAGAGGAAATCCTCCCGGCTAGCTGGAGTGAGCTGGTTACAGCGAGATGATTTCCTCGCGGCGAGCCGGATACCTGTATCCAGCTCGCCGGGATGATGACAGAGTCCTTTGGGAAGGTGGCGGTGCTCCTTCGGTCCTCCGCATGGTTAGATGCGACCGAACCGCCGCGTCCACCCAAGAAAGCAATACAGCTTCACCACCTCCTCTATCTGGCCAAGTGCATGAAGGACGGCCCCCCCAAATCCAGGGCGATATTCGATATGGCGGTGGTGGCGTTCTGGGGGATGGCCCGACTAGCTGAGCTGACCTGCTCAAACGCGACAGGACAACCTCAGCCATCTTCAACCGTTTTAGTCAAGGACACCATTGTTGAGGGACATTGCATAACCCTTGATTCTAACCTGGTCTCATTGCCTCTCCGAGGAGCAAAGACCGCCAAGCCCGGAGAGCCCCAACTACTCCATTTAAAATGGCTGGGCGGGCTCCTCTGCCCAGTAGCAGCCATCCTGCGTTGCGACAAGCCGCTCCAGGTTCAGACGGGGTACTCTTCAGTTACCAACACGGCCCCGACCAATTCAACTTGACCCGCGCCGACGCGGTCCAACTCATCCAGCAGCTCCTGTCCAATGGTGGGTACACTGGCATATCAGGCCATTCCTTCCGGGTCGGAGGCGCTTCCCTGCGGAACGCTTTAGGGGTACCGGTAGATCAGACCTGTCACTTAGGATGCTGAAAATCAGATTGCTACAATCTGTACATCAGACACTACTCCCCATCAGAGAAAGCTGCGGCATTAGGAATATTACATATTGTGTTTTTCAAGAAGCTTGGACACATTCACAAAGTTTTATTTGGGGTAGATCCTGGCAGATCCCATATCTTTCATGTTTACTCCACGCTTAGTCTTGACAGGTGTCAGATGAGGCCCAAGCCTAAATCTAATCCCTGAGCCATCATTCTCCAGATGATGGTCAGGGAGTAGACTTTTGGAAAAAAAAAGCTCATATTTGGAACCAGAGAGGCTTTTTTCCCCTCCCAGCTGCCCCTCATCATGTAGCTAGGCTGCTGCCCTCTGCCTGAACGGAGGGACCGACCAAGCTCAGGACTGTTACACACACTACAATCAAAGGATGGCTGTGGGATATTTAAGCGCAAAGTCTATCTGGAAGCTGAAAATAAATCCATAACATGAAATAAAAAATTACTGAAATCGTCCAAGCTTCTTGAAAAACACAATAAGAACCTTGTATTGTGATGTGGTTCTTATTCAGTTACTTGACGCGTGTGCAACAACAATGCTTGCTTCTTAGAGGTTTGGGTCTACCTAATGTCTCAGGCTCTCAGAAGCCAAGTTCTAGGGGCTCACATTTGGCTCTCCTAAGAAACCTCCTCCTAATAACACTAAAGAGCTGTCTTGCGGAGGAGACCCCTCTTGGCGCCCTAAGCGCCCAGCGCACACGGGCACGCTGAACAAGCCTTACGGCCTTCATCAGCCAAAAGGAGGGGCTCTTCATGCAGTCAACTTACACATTGGGAGACCTGGAACCCTTGATGAGATTAGACGGTTCGGGCCTCCCTAGAAGGGGACGGGCAAGGAAGAATCCTATGGCGCGCTCCCTTTGAAAAATGTACAGCTAAAAAAAGGCAAACAAAACTTACATGGACAAGATTTAAACTATAAGTTAACAAGATGTAAATAAACCACAAGTTGACAAGATATAAACCACAAGTTTAGAGCATGTAAACCACAAGTTTACAAGTTGTAAACCACAAGGGTTAACAAGATGTAAACCACAGGTTTACAAGATGTAAACCACAGGTTTACAAGATGTAAACCACAGGTTTACAAGATGTAAACCACAAGTTTACAAGATGTAAACCACAAGTTTACAAGATGTAAACCACAGGTTTCCAAGATGTAAACCACACTTTACAGCATGTAAACTACAATTTCCAAGATGTAAACCACACTTTACAGCATGTAAACTACAGTTTACAAGATGTAAACCACACTTTACAGCATGTAAACTACAGTTTACAAGATGTAAACCACACTTTACAGCATGTAAACTACAGTTTACAAGATGTAAACCACACTTTACAGCATGTAAACTACAGTTTACAAGATGTAAACCACACTTTACAGCATGTAAACTACAGTTTACAAGATGTAAACCACACTTTACAGCATGTAAACTACAGTTTACAAGATGTAAACCACACTTTACAGCATGTAAACTACAGTTTACAAGATGTAAACCACACTTTACAGCATGTAAACTACAGTTTACAAGATGTAAACCACACTTTACAGCATGTAAACTACAGTTTACAAGATGTAAACCACAGGTTTACAAGATGTAAACCCAAGTTTGCAAGATGTAACCCACAAGTTTAGAAGATGTAAACCACACTTTACAGAATGTGCACCACCACACCTGCTTCTGGCATTGGATACCATTGGTGAGACGGTCTGGTACAGGAGACATGTTCCCAATGGGGCTACATTGTCTATGTCAAGCGACCCATTGAGCATGCGGAGGTCTGACCTCTTCACCAATGGATGTAGATAATCCATTGTGCAGACGGGGTTTCAACGCACAGACAACATTTGGTGTTGCCATTGGTCAATGGGGCAACTGGGGGACCAACAGGGAAACAGCCTATCTGCCCTGGGGGAGGAGCACTTAGTCTGGGGGAGGAAATGTGACTGGTCATCAAGAGAATCAACCCTCTCAATGACCAGTCAGAGGTCATTGGGAGGCATCAAACCTCTCAATAACCGGTCAGATTGGTCATCAAGAGGAATCAAACCTCTTGATGACCAGTCAGAGGTCATCAAGAGGATTCAAACCTCCTGATGACTGATCAAACCGGGCATCAAGTGTGAGCCTGAGCCTCTATAGTGGCTACAGGACACAAGAAAAATGGTGGACACTGGTTGTATTTCTTGGGATAAAGAACTACAAACAGTGAGTAAGAGAGAAAGAGAAAGAAAGAGTAAAAAGAAAGAGAAATGTATGATCTGGAGGGGGTCTATCTACTCCTTATAGGAGGATCCTCAAAAGTCTACTTGAACCACCTGGAAAAGTGGTAAGGACAGCTGTGCAAGACCAACAGGGGCTACAGCCTCTGCGCGCACCAAGGAGACGGTGGGGGGACACAGAATAGTAATACTAATCTGCTCTGATTTTTAGACTGAGTCTAGGATTAACAGAGTAACCTTTGATCTTGAGCAGGGTTGATGTAAAAGCAATAAAGAGAAGCAATCAAGAGACACAGAGAAATCACTCTGGATAATCAAGGTTCAAATGAAGAGTATACTTACTGTCAATAACCTAGGCGCCTGTGACGGTAGGTGTGCTGGGAGCGTGGTATCCTCTTGTGGGGTGATCCTGGGTTATCTACGGCGTGGTTCTGGGTGGTCTGAAGTCTGTGGATGTGGTTTACATCTTGTAAACCTGTAAACCTGTGGTTTACATCTTGTAAACCTGTGGTTTACATCTTGTAAACCTGTGGTTTACATCTTGTAAACCTGTGGTTTACATCTTGTAAACCTGTGGTTTACATCTTGTAAACCTGTGGTTTACATCTTGTAAACCTGTGGTTTACATCTTGTAAACCTGTGGTTTACATCTTGTAAACCTGTGGTTTACATCTTGTAAACCTGTGGTTTACATCTTGTAAACCTGTGGTTTACATCTTGTAAACCTGTGGTTTACATCTTGTAAACCTGTGGTTTACATCTTGTAAACCTGTGGTTTACATCTTGTAAACCTGTGGTTTACATCTTGTAAACCTGTGGTTTACATCTTGTAAACCTGTTGTTTACATCTTGTAAACCTGTGGTTTACATCTTGTAAACCTGTGGTTTAAATATTGTAAACTCACGGTTTGCATCTTGTGAGCTTGTGGTTGACATCTCGCAAACTTGTGGTTTACATCTTATAATCTTGTAAATTTACAAGGTGTAAGCCACGGTTTACAAAGTTTAAACCACAGTTTACAAGGTTTAGACCACAGTTTACAAGGTGTAAACCACATTTTTACAAGATACTAGACTTTCAAGGCGGCTGCGCCGCCGCTCGTCACAGACCATGGTGAATTGCAAGTTGAATTGAAACTTTTCTTCCAAGTTCCCTCATAGCTACTTAAAAATAGTCCGCAAGGAGTAATATATATCACACTTTGGAAAAATAAGAAAAGGTAAAAGTTTAAGAATATAGGAAGACGTCAAGAAAATGATAAATTGTTCCATCTGTCAACTAAGGGAGTGAGAAGAAAACAAAATGGGATTCTTTTTTTCATAGAGGGATATGTGAGATGGATGGACAAGCAGAAGGGTACCCATTTGGGACAAAAACACCAGATGTCACCTGAAAAACTGCTGAATTAGCTATCATTGCCTTGGCTTAGAAGCCATTGCCTTGGCTTAGGAGCCATTGCCTTGGATTAGGAGCCATTGCCTTGGCTTAGGAGCCATTGCCTTGGCTTAGGAGCCATTGCCTTGGCTTAGGAGCCATTGCCTTGGCTTAGGAGCCATTGCCTTGGCTTAGGAGCCATTGCCTTGGCTTAGGAGCCATTGCCTTGGCTTAGGAGCCATTGCCTTGGCTTAGGAGCCATTGCCTTGGCTTAGAAGCCATTGCCTTGGCTCAGGAGCCATTGCCTTGGCTTAGGAGCAAGAAATGCACACCTTCATTATCAATCTAGCTGTGTTTGAGTCAAACCCCTCCAACAACCCTTTGAGTTGCACCCTCACTCCTGCATATAAATTATCTGATACATGAGGGCGCATCTCACAATTTTTGATTATGTATGTAACATAAAATTTGCGGATGAGTAAAGCCTGAGATTACGGTTGTGTCGTTGTTGAGTTCAAACTCAAAACAAGGTATAGTTTGAGGAATTAAACTTGAGTTGGTTATCCTCTCCCACGTGTGGGCTTGGTATCTTGGACTTTTCAACAATTACACCAAGTTTGACAATCCCAGTTTGATTGGTAAAATCAAGGGTGAGGTCAGATTCCTTAACAATGCACATTATTGAGTCCTGTGTATATGTGATAGTTGGAGTACTGCCATTGTTAAGGAAAATCATTTGCCCTCCAGTCAGAGAATACAGAATGCCCTCCTCAAGGGCGTTTTTGATTGCCGTATTTGCCATGAGTTTGACTTTGAAATCTATTTCCTTCTTGCCTGCGACTCCGGAAAATTGGAAGAAAGTGCCAGTAGTCACCAAGCCGTATTGGTTGCCGCGGAATACATCAAGTTCGGACTAACAAAAAGGCGTAAGCATCACAATAGACCAACAGTTTTGAGAAATATGTATACATCAGCTGTGGCTTCAAAGTGTCCAGAGACAATGTTTGGATGGTTTGATGGTCTTGGAGTTGACATTGTTGAAAATTCAAGAAGGAATTTGGAAAAGTGGTACTGATTCTTACATGGAGGTTTTATGAAGATGTTTAAATTTATTTGTGGGTCAACAGGATCAACTCGGTGTGAGAGACAAGTCAAGCGCGGAAAGTTCTTATTTATAGAAAACGTGGAAAAAAAATTGATAGTGTACAGTGCAGGCAAAAAACCCATTCATCAGATCACTCAAGAACCTGGAAACCTTATTTTTTCCATATGGTGGGACTTCAGACCACCCATTGAACCTAACAACCGCGAAGGTTGAAGCCACTCTTCTGAAGGGTCAAGCTGAGAATAAAAACCTTTGGCGAAAGGGCGCGGTAAGCAGCGCAGGCGAATAACCCATTCAATGAATCACTCATGAAACTGTCCACTTTTTTTCTCAAGGGTGCGTTGAGAAGAAGACCCTTTGTCAAAATGTTGTGACAAGAGACCACCCATTGAGCCAAGTAACCGCAAAAATTGAAGCCACTCTTCCGAAGGGTTGAGCTGAGAAGAAACCCCTTTTACAAAAGGGCGCGGTAAAAGACGAGGGGTGAGATTCCAAACCCTTGTCCCTGAATCCTGAATGACAGTATCATCTTCCAAATTCTCCTGTGATTCTGTTAATCAAATGAGGCGGAAAATAGGAATGGTCAAGTGAACGTGGATACACAATGTGGTAGTCAGAACTGGTCCTACCATGACAAAATGTCCGGTGGAGCCTTTTTCAGCTGGCTACTATGGCAGAGCCACCGTGACAAATAAAAATATAAAAAGTACTTTTACATATGAAAGAGACATTATTACTCTTACATATGTAAAACTATGCAAAAACATTAAATACATATATAAATAATTAACGCACTTACTTTGCGCACTGCAAAAAACACTTCGCGCACTGCACAGTGCGCGGATTCCCAAACACTTCGCGCACTGCGGGTAAACTACGCAACTTTTTGGAGATTTTTCTTGACAAATCAATAGACAGGCTTCTCATTGGACTCTCTGAATTTTTTGGAAGTTTTTCAAAGCATTCTTCTATGTTTAAAAGAATCATTAAAAACCAGAAGAAATGTAGGATTTGGGCGCCTAAAAAACAAGGTTCCCATAGACCAAAAATTCTGAATCATTTTTTGAGTAATGTAACATGTAAGAACAGATACTTCAAAAAATTTCAGCCACTGTGTGCAAGCATACAGGTCTGAAAAATAAGAAACTTGACCACATATTAGCACATTGCATCCAAATTATCCTCATTTTTCAGACCTGTATGCTTGCACGAAGTGGCTGAAAAGCTTTGAAGTAGCTGCTCTTACATGTTTCATTACTCAAAAAATTATTTGAATTTTTTGGGCTATGGGAACCTTGTTTCTTAGGCGCCCAAATCCTACATTTCTTCTGGTTTTTAATGATTATTTTAAACATAGAAGAGTGCTTTGAAAAACTTCCAAAAAATTCAGAGAGGCCCATTAGAAGCCTTTCTATTGATTTGTCAAGAAAAACCTCCAAAAAGTTGCGTAGTTTACCCGCAGTGCGCGAAGTGTTTGGGAATCCGCGCACTGTGCAGTGCGCGAAGTGTTTTTCGCAGTGCGCAAAGTAAGTCCGTAATAATTAAGGGTACTTGTAAGTGAGGTACCCTAGGTTATTTTACCCGTAGAATAAGAATCTTCTATAATATTTTACATATTAATTACATAAATCTGAGTAATTAATTATCGGACTTACTTTGCGCACTGCGAAAAACACTTCGCGCACTGCACAGTGCGCGGATTCCCAAACACTTCGCGCACTGCGGGTAAACTACGCAACTTTTTGGAGGTTTTTCTTGAAAAATCAATAGAAAGGCTTCTAATGGGCCTCTCTGAATTTTTTGGAAGTTTTTCAAAGCACTCTTCTATGTTTAAAATAATCATTAAAAACCAGAAGAAATGTAGGATTTGGGCGCCTAAGAAACAAGGTTCCCATAGCCCAAAAAATTCAAATAATTTTTTGAGTAATGAAACATGTAAGAGCAGCTACTTCAAAGCTTTTCAGCCACTTCGTGCAAGCATACAGGTCTGAAAAATGAGGATAATTTGGATGCAATGTGCTAATATGTGGTCAAGTTTCTTATTTTTCAGACCTGTATGCTTGCACACAGTGGCTGAAATTTTTTGAAGTAGCTGTTCTTACATGTTACATTACTCAAAAAATGATTCAGAATTTTTGGTCTATGGGAACCTTGTTTTTTAGGCGCCCAAATCCTACATTTCTTCTGGTTTTTAATGATTCTTTTAAACATAGAAGAATGCTTTGAAAAACTTCCAAAAAATTCAGAGAGTCCAATGAGAAGCCTGTATATTGATTTGTCAAGAAAAATTTCCAAAAATTTGCGTAGTTTACCCGCAGTGCGCGAAGTGTTTGGGAATCCGCGCACTGTGCAGTGCGCGAAGTGTTTTTTGCAGTGCGCGAAGTAAGTCCAAATTATTATCCCTTCCTTGTGTAAACTAATTTCAAAGTTTGCGCAAGTTCATCACGCCCCGCGTGGATGCACTTGTATGCACATATACATATAAGTACATATACTTACCCCCATTTTCAGTGACGTAACTGAGGTGTTGTGTATAGTTTAAAAGATGGCTTTGTTTGTTGCGTGGCGCACCCAAGCCCGCGTGCTCTGTTGCCTAGAGCTCAAGCCCGCGCTCCTAGTGTACATATATGCATAATGCATAAACTAGCACGCAACCAAAGTGCTCAGCTTACCAGTAAGTAAGAATGGGCTAGAATACGCCCCAATAGCAATATTACATGTGTTATATGTCTTGTACACATGTAATTAATCACCAAACAAGATGTAATTACCACGTCATTCAATATCAAAACATTCTAGATGGAAAAAGGCTCTTGCAACATGCACAGGTGACACTAGAAAGCGCCCCAGCTTCTCCCAAGCCTCACTACGTGTAAATTACAACTGTAGTAAATATGTAGAAGGGGTCAAATGAACTGGAGCACTTAATAAGCGCCTCCAGAACATGTATGAAGCACTGCTTGCACGTGTACAAGTACACAGAAGCCAGTTCTAGTACCTTCTGTGGCACATTTCCACGGAAATGAGCGTCACAGAACCCCCAAACCAGCCCCCATGACGTGTAAGGCATGTGTAAAAACACGCAGAACCTCTGTAAAAGGCTCTTGGCAACCCTTGTATCCAAGCCCCAATGTTCCACGACCTACAGCGCCTTCTAGCGCAACCAAATTGCCTCAGAATGCGCCCACAAGTGTCCCCCTGTCCCCTGGGCGCCCCTGGAGGCCTGCCTAGGCTATAAAAAGGGCCCTTTCTCCGCCCAAAAGTAGATTCCCCAGCTTTACATTACCTACTAGAATTTTACCCGCCTTCAACAGCCTCCTTAGCCTGTGATTTGCCAGGTAAAATACCTACTTTTGTGATTTTTAGCCCCAATTTCCGCCCTGAAGCTGTCCAGTAACCACCCTGCCCTCAATATTACCTCTTCTGAGCGCCTCCAACTGCCCAACTTCACGCCTGAAGAACCTCAAGTGCCCCTAGGGTCTTATACTAGTAAGTTTAAGCCCCTTCTCTTGAGATTCTCTGCTATTTCTTTCTGGGATTTGAAACACCCCTGTTTACAGGCCCCAGTTCTTCATTCTAGAGGGATTAAATACCCCTGATTTATCAGGCCCCTCTTAAAATTAATTATATTCATTTTATTACGTCAAATTGGCCCAAATTGGCCCAAATTGCCTTATTCTTACGCCATAATTCCCAACAATTACGTTGGAATTAACCCTGATAGCCTTGTCTTAGAGTTTTATAACTCTAATCTTTTGCTTTGCACCACGTGTAGCTAGAAGGATAATATCCTTGGCATCACGTAGGCTGACAGCCTTCTTCTACGCAAGATAATCCCAAGTAGTCAAGGGAAACTCCGAACTCCGCGTAATAAAAGCATCAAGATAGCTCCGCAGGCTTAAAGTAACCATAAAGTAATCATAATAATAAAGGTCCATCTAAAACGGTAAAGTAACGCTCCTGAACAACTCCGCTCAACGTTCCGTAAAGAATAAGATAACTGTAATAAAAAAACTCCTCCGCAATCAAAAATCCGCCCAGTAAAGTAAAGTAAGAATCCGCCATCCCATAATAATAAAAATCCCCTCCAAGGTCTGTGAGGGAAAGATTCCCCCTCCCCCTCCCATATCAACAACTCTCCATCGCTCCACCATAGAAAAATAAACCATGAGAAAACTCCGCCACATGTCATAAACCAATAGAAATCCTCCTCCCATCTCACGCACGCCACATGCCTCCGCTCCCACGTCGTCATTTGCGCCTCCACTGATCGCCGTAGACAGCCGCCCAACCTCCGATCATCCATCATCCACGCCCCTGTCTAGCCTCCGGTGTTGGGATCCCACACGCCGCCTCCACCCCAGCTACGTCCGCTGACGTAACTCGCTTCAGCTGCCACGGCTTCCCCCAATCGCTGCGTTGTTCTAGATAGTCTGCGCTGGAATGCCTGGACTCAGCAAGTCCGCTCCGCTCCGCACGCCGCAGCTCCGCCGCCTCTGACCGCACGCTCCGCGCCCAGCCTATGCGCTGCGCCTCCGCCGCTTGAAGATCCTGCGCCGCCCAAACCGCCTGCGGAGCCCTCATGCCCCGCCGCAGCCGCGCGCCCGAACCTTACCAGACACTTTGGCGCCCCGCACCAAACGGCCACCACAACGAGGCGCAAGGGATAGGAAAGTGTTCCACAAGGAAGACCTTAGACGAGTAAGGGTCGCCCTTGTAGGGAAATTTGATTTCGAATGCGGGTTTGTATGAATTTAAACCGGAAAAAGAAACATCACAAGGTAAGTACTGACAATTCCAAGGAAAAGACAATGAAACACCAAAAAATTTCGCGCTGAATAATCCATTGAGTTGGAAGGAGGCTGTGCCTGGGTTGAGGGCAAAACATCTTGATGATTGTGAGTTGTAACCAAAGAGGGAGTGGCGTGGAAGGGGTGTGCCGGGTTCAAGGGGAAAACGTCTCAGTAATTGTCATCCGTGCCCAAGGAGGGGGCGCGTGTCGGGAAGTTTCCGGTTTGGTAATTATGAACAAACAGGGAATGGCGTGCAAGGGATGTGCCCGGGTCAAGGGCAAAACGTCTCAAATCATTGTAATCCGTGCCCAACGAGGGGGCCGCGTGACTTGGGAATGTTCCAGTTCTGTAGGGAGTTGAGTATGAGTGTGTAAAGTTGTTCGGAGGGTACGCTGAGGATGAAAAAAACAAATTACAAAAGAATATATAAGGCTGTTTGCCATGCAGGTCACATGTTTCCCTTGTGGCTCCGGATCTTGGCTTTATTATGCTGCCGGAGCCGCCTGTTACAATGGGGGCTTCTGACTGGTTAGCGGGACTTGCTCCAGTCTTACGGATAATTCCAAAATAACAGGTGGCTTGAAAACCTTTATTACACCAAACTGTTAGAAAGGGAAAAGAACCGGGTGAAACCATGATAAAAATTTCCATAAATCACTGTTCTATTGAAACTTAGATAAACCACAAGTTTACAAGATATAAACCACAGGTTTATAAGATGTAAACCACAGGTTTATAAGATGTAAACCACTGGTTTACAAGATTTAAACCACAGGTTTACAAGATGTAAACCACAGCTTTATAAGATGTAAACCACAGGTTTACAAGATGTAAACCACAGGTTTACAAGATGTAAACCACAGGTTTATAAAGATGTAAACCACAGGTTTACAAGATGTAAACCACAGGTTTATAAAGATGTAAACCACAGGTTTACAAGATGTAAACCACAGGTTTATAAGATGTAAACCACAGGTTTATAAGATGTAAACCACAGGTTTATAAGATGTAAACCACAGGTTTATAAGATGTAAACCACAGGTTTACAAGATGTAAACCACAGGTTTAAAAGATGTAAACCACAGTTTGCAAGGTGTCAATCATAGTTTAAAAGGTGTAAACCACAGTTTACAAGGTGTAAACCACAGTTTACAATGTGTAAACCACAGTTTACAAGGTGTAAACCACAGTTTACAAGGTGTAAACCACAGTTTACAAAGTGTAAACCACTGATTACAAAATATAAATGTATTAGAACGGCTTGCCTCATCTTGTCTTGGGGAAGGGGTCCTGCATACTATAGGAACAAGGGTCAGAGTTGTTAGGCATGACTCACATTGTCGTAAAAGTCTATTAGCTTGTCTTGCATCAGCATCGCCCAAACATCCAACTAATCATGGTTGAGAGGGGATTAGATCAACCACATTAACAAAAGAGGGCAGTGCAGAAAGGAAAATAACTTACAATAGAAAACTGTCCAAAAATGAGAAAAAGAGATTCAGGAATGTAGCTAGATTTTCTAGGATTTGAAGAGTTTGATATCCCCACACGAATAGCGAAAGCCAAGGCAAGGAAAAAAGAAGCGGCAAAGAGGGTGTACATGGAAATAGTTCAGAGCAAAGGATTCTTTCCAAGGAAGACGCAACTGGCTGCCAATCTGGCAAAGACCAGACAGAAGAGCATCAAACTAAGATGGTCGGGATAAAATCACCCAATCAATGCAGGGGACAAAGGAATCAGCTAGCCGGGGGGAAAACCTCTTGGCGAGCTGGATACCCGGAACCAGCTCAACGCGAGGAAATTATCCCGGCGAGCTGGATACAGGTATCCGGCTCGCCGCGAGGAAATCATCTCGCTGTAACCAGCTCACTCCAGCTAGCCGGGAGAGTTTCCTCTTGGCAAACTGGCAGCTATCTGGGAGGAAGCCCTCTCGGCGAGCTGGCAGCTATCCGGGAGGAAGCCCTCTCGGCGAGCTGGCAGCTATCCGGGAGGAAGCCCTCTCGGCGAGCTGGCAGCTATCCGGGAGGAAGCCCTCTCGGCGAGCTGGCAGCTATCCGGGAGGAAGCCCTCTCGGCGAGCTGGCAGCTATCCGGGAGGAAGCCCTCTCGGAGCTGGCAGCTATCCGTGAGGAAGCCCTCTTGGCGAGCTGGCAGCTATCCGGGAGGAAGCCCTCTCGGCGAGCTGGCAGCTATCCGGGAGGAAGCCCTTTCGGCGAGCTGGATACCCGTAACAAGCTCGCCGAGAGGGCTTCCACCAGCTGCCAGCTTGGCGGCTTGGGCAACGCGGGGTTGATTAACTCGTCGGACATCTCTGGTCCGACGAGTTGAACCTGTCGAGTTGAGATGTCCGACGAGTCAAACTTGTCGGACTCACACCCGTCGGACAAGCTAGTCCGACCGGTGAACCTGTCGGACAGGTCTGTCCGACTGGGTAACTTGTCGGACATACAGGTCCGACCAGTGGGAGCTGGTCGGACAGACATGTCCAAAATCTCCTCGGACAATGTGGTCCGACCAGCCAGTCCGAGGGAAGCTCGGGCTGCGCTGTCCGACTGCAGAGCGGTCAAACAAGCCCGATGGGTGGTCGGGCCAAGCTGCTCGAGGTCCCGTTGAGCAGAAATGTCCGACTTCTGCTCGAATGGGTTGATCCGACGGGTGGGCTCGACCACCCTTTGGACGGCCATGTCCGACAACTGGTCGGACATGCCCGTCCGAGCTCTTGCCGGACAAGCATGTCCGAGGGGATAATTCATGCAGTGTGGCTCCAACAAAACTGTCCGACTCCCTGAAGAAAAACTAGCAAAAAACATCAGGCAAGTCCAACACTTCCTGGAGATTGGCGCAAGTTTCTCATACAACAAGGTAGAAGTCATTGCAGGACGCCTCAACCACGTGTCGTACATTCTACCACAACTCAGGTGCTTCCTGTGTGGAATCTATCAATGGCTAATGGAGTGGGTCCATAAGAGGCGGCCAATTTTGAAAGGCTCCAAGGAGGACCTCCATGAGTGGCTGACAACTCTCAAGAAATTCGCTCCCACCAGACTGATCCTGCGCCAAGAACCCACCAAAATAGGATGGATAGACAACACCTCGACTAGCTACAGAATTGGGGTAATAGTAGGGAAACGCTGGGCACAATTCCGGTTGAGATCAATGGACGCTCTTGACCAGGGGATTGAAGGGGACAAAGAAGAGGAAAAAATTGCCCGACTAGAGACAGTCGCGGTTAGATTAGGCCTCCTGATGCTCCTGAAACTTGGCGCAAGAGGAGGGAAAACCTGTTGACATTCGTGTGACATCCCTCTAGGACTCTAGCGGTCTCACTTCTCCTGATGACCTCATCAAGACGCTCGCACCTCAATGACATCATTTTCAACGCTCAGATCCCTCAAATCTCTCCCAGCAAGATTCTCCGCTGGAACCTCTCCATCCATATATAAACTCTTCCTTCCATTGTCTTTGTTTCCTTCCCTCGGGGAACCTGCAGTATCACATTCTGCCTATCATTATAAAAGCTTATCTTTTCTTATCTAAGCTGTTCCTCCACTCTCGACATCATCATCGGTCAACACCATCATCATCAACCTACTTTCTACGTTATCATATCATACTATCTCCTGTGCGCTCAAGTCCTCTTTGCTCAATTCCTTCGTCAAGACCCTCAGACTTGCATCCGGATCATTGATTACTCTCAGTTCTTGGTTTTCCCTTCTTTCCAACAAATCCGCCGATCTTCTTTGCCAATCTCCATTTGCACTCATACGACTTGTAGGTTCTTAACGGCTCATTGGACTCATCCCGGTCAACATCATTGACTCTTTCTTTTTTTTCCCAGTTGTTTGTCCTCCTGTGTCCTGTGTCCTTGTTCTTATTGTGTCTCTTTAAATTGTCCCCTTTGCCTTTAGGTACATTTTCTATTTTTATATTTTTATTTCATCACATGTATTCCCTTGTCAGAATTGCTTACCAGAAATACATGCTTTAGTTTGTTGATTAACAAAACCTTCATTGTGTGGACAGACAACACCACAACAGAGGGCGCAATCCTCAAACGGAAATCAAAGGACCACCTCGTCAACAACGAGTGGAAGAAGATCCAGAAGATCTTGATTGAACATCAGATCAACCTGGTAGCAAAGCGGGTGGTCTCCGCCAAAAATCGGGCGGACACGTTATCTAGGGGAGTGCGGCAAGGCCACCAAAACAGGGACCAATTGCGGATTGAAGTCTCAAGGGACCTGGAAGAGCTAATCACACAGGTCACCGAGATGGATTAGGTTAGGAATTGAGTGCATTTCACAGTAATACCATAACAAGCAGAACTAGATGTCAGTTAGATAAGAGCCTGGAGTTAGGGCTAGCCTCAGACAAGGCAGTTAGAGGGGATAGGGGTTGGTTAGGTCTGAGCTGGCTCCAGGCCCCTGGAGTTGTGGGACGGGCTCAGACCTTTCTGCTAAAGAGCTCCTAAGGGGGAGCTGTATCACACTACCCATTGAGGGAGGCGTGAGGACACTCTACCACTCCCTACAACCCCTCCCAAATCCCAAGAGGCCCTATAGGGCTGAGAAGGGAAAAAGGGGGAGGGGGAGGGAGAAAATAGGCTCTTCCCTTATCCCATACCCAGGTGGCTTGGGGAGGAAGAATAGAAACTTCCGGGTCACCTGAATCACAGTGGAATCCCACATGAATTCAGCACACGCTGAGCAAAATAAACAGTACCAACAGAGGCCATGGGTTTATCCCTGGCCCACGTAGACACCTAGGGAGTGTCAGCAGACTGGATGTGCGCTTACTGGCAGCGCAGCAGTAGGTGGGTCAAGTCCAGGAGCGCTAACGGGAGAGGTGGCACCCTGCGCAAAGGCGCACCAAAGAGCGCAGGCAGAGGTTGATCAGCAGCGCCTCCCCCGGGGGAGGCGCGGCACCCCGCAAATGAGTTCGCAGCGGTCAAGCTCTGAAACCTAGTTGGTCAAGGAGCAACCGGTACTGGCCTGCAGCAGCCAACCCAGAACCACGACTCCACCGGATTTAGCCGATCTCAGCTTACCTATCAACCCCGCCGATCAGGAAACCTTTTTTCACCCCGCCCCAGTTAGGCCGTACAGTACACGTGTAATGTGTACCAGACAAGGTATCACTCATTAGAACCTTGTAACGCCCTTATTTCCCTTTACATGTGAAAATTCTGATTCATACACGTACCACAGGCTGGCCAAAGCAGTGAGGTAATGTGTATGAAGTTTTTCTATTCAGTGGAGACTGAATGGAATGAAAGTAATCAACAAAGATCTGTTATTATACAACAATACAGATACTACTGATCTAGTGGGAGACCAGTAGCTCACTTACTGATCATTACACTGCACAGATCATTTGTATTACTGATCCTTCAGAGGATCTGTCCTGTGAAGCGCTCCCAGTTCCCCACTGGTCATTGGGAGCTTCCATTCTTTTCTCCCTGGACACTCTTCAATATATAAACAGCCCCTCATGGACTGTTTATTGCTTAGAATATTTTATAGCAAGTTTTAACATACTAACAGTTAAACAGTGGCTTCATTCTCAACCATCATTTAATTCAGGAAACTCCATAGATTCTTGATTACCCTTTACCTTTTGTAGGTAAAACCCACAAACCCAAGTGAGTTATTCCTTGGATGCCTATTAGCACCTTGTGTTGATCTGGATGTGCCTTCATTGAGCAAGACTCTCAGTACCAAGTGTACTGATTGAGTGTTATCTTTTACAGATATTATCACGTCACCTTGGCCCATCCTTGGTACTTTACACCATCAAACTGGTAGTAACAACCTCGTTTTACACGGTTAGTTACCTACAGGCTGACAAGTATCATATATATGCAATATGAAAACAGTGGCCAACTTGTGGTTGAGTATAATAAAAGGAATTCAATAAAGGAAACAAAGAAATTCATATGCCATATTCAATATCCTATGCAAAGTATCCTAGAGCTGAGTTGTGTGTGAAGCTGTGTGTGAAATCCTTTGTGAACTGTCACAGACTGGCATGTGAAAGGTGTAATTTGTGTATCTTCTGATCCAGTAGAGATATGAGGATGGTAACAGCGGGTGACTAATGTTTATTTTGGCTGTAGATTCCATAATTTCTGACAACCTTTGGTGGAATATTGAGACTTATAGTGAGTACAAATAAAATTGTGAGTTTTTCCACCTGCAACCACAGGAATAACAGCTAAACTGGGTGTGTTACCGGTTGTCAGTTTTTGATGAAAAAATGACCTGGTGGGTGCCCACCCCAAACTTGGGCGGCCAGGCCGGCAGTAGAGAGAGAAAATGGAATCTACCTGGTTCTGGCCCAAAGGAGAGGCCCTGGGTGGGTGTATTTGCTCTCTCAATTGGAAGTACTCACCAGTGAGAGAGTGTTTGTGTCTCTCAATTGTCAGTACCTGAAATATCAAGGTTTGCAGCACCCTGGTTGAGCTCCTTGCCCTCCTGGAACATCTCCTCCGCCACCAGCAGATCTGGCTCTCCCAATGGGAGCGGGTACACCACCCAAATACCGCCGTTACTCAGGTGGCTATGCCTGGCTGGCAATGCCTGGCAATGCCTGGCTGGCAATGCCTGGCAATGCCTGGCTGGCAATGCCTGGAAAATGCCTGGCAATGCCTGGAAATGCCTGGCTAATGCCTGGAAATGCCTGGAAATGCCTGGCTAATCCCTGGCAAATGCCTGGCAAATGCCTGGCAAATGCCTGGCAATGCCTGGCAATGCCTGGAAATGCCTGGCTAATCCCTGGCAAATGCCTGGCAATGCCTGGCAATGCCTGGCAATGCCTGGCAATGCCTGGCAATGCCTGGCAATGCCTGGCAATGCCTGGCAATGCCTGGCAATGCCTGGCAATGCCTGGCAAATGCCTGGCAATGCCTGGCAATGCCTGGCAAATGCCTGGCAAATGCCTGGCAAATGCCTGGCAAATGCCTGGCAAATGCCTGGCAAATGCCTGGCAAATGCCTGGCAAATGCCTGGCAAATGCCTGGCAAATGCCTGGCAAATGCCTGGCAAATGCCTGGCAAATGCCTGGCAAATGCCTGGCAAATGCCTGGCAAATGCCTGGCAATGCCTGGCAAATGCCTGGCAAATGCCTGGCAATGCCTGGCAAATGCCTGGCAAATGCCTGGCAATTCCTGGCAAATGCCTGGCAAATGCCTGGCAATGCCTGGCAAATGCCTGGCAATGCCTGGCAAATGCCTGGCAATGCCTGGCAAATGCCTGGCAATGCCTGGCAATGCCTGGCAAATGCCTGGCAATGCCTGGCAAATGCCTGGCAATGCCTGGCAAATGCCTGGCAAATGCCTGGCAATGCCTGGCAAATGCCTGGCAATGCCTGGCAAATGCCTGGCAATGCCTGGCAAATGCCTGGCAATGCCTGGCAAATGCCTGGCAAATGCCTGGCAATGCCTGGCAATGCCTGGCAATGCCTGGCAAATGCCTGGCAAATGCCTGGCAAATGCCTGGCAAATGCCTGGCAATGCCTGGCAAATGCCTGGCAATGCCTGGCAATGCCTGGCAATGCCTGGCAATGCCTGGAAATGCCTGGCAATGCCGGGTGTTGACAAACACACGCCCGCCAACACGCCCCGTTTTTTTGGCGTGTGGGAGCCGCACGCCAGGGTTTATTGGTGTGTTTGGCCGCACGCCAAACGGCAAGCGAGCCCTTGCTTGCCTTTGGCGTGTGCCTCCCACACGCCAAAATAATTTGCGTGCGGCTCGCACGCGCCAAAATAATTGGCGTGTGTAAGCCGCACGCCAAAAGGCAAGCAAGGGATGTACACAATGCCTGGCAATGCCTGGCAAATGCCTGGCAAATGCCTGGCAAATGCCTGGCAAATGCCTGGCAAATGCCTGGCAAATGCCTGGCAAATGCCTGGCAAATGCCTGGCAAATGCCTGGCAAATGCCTGGCAAATGCCTGGCAAATGCCTGGCAAATGCCTGGCAAATGCCTGGCAATGCCTGGCAAATGCCTGGCAAATGCCTGGCAATGCCTGGCAAATGCCTGGCAAATGCCTGGCAATTCCTGGCAAATGCCTGGCAAATGCCTGGCAATGCCTGGCAAATGCCTGGCAATGCCTGGCAAATGCCTGGCAATGCCTGGCAAATGCCTGGCAATGCCTGGCAAATGCCTGGCAAATGCCTGGCAATGCCTGGCAAATGCCTGGCAATGCCTGGCAAATGCCTGGCAATGCCTGGCAAATGCCTGGCAATGCCTGGCAAATGCCTGGCAAATGCCTGGCAATGCCTGGCAATGCCTGGCAATGCCTGGCAAATGCCTGGCAAATGCCTGGCAAATGCCTGGCAAATGCCTGGCAATGCCTGGCAAATGCCTGGCAATGCCTGGCAATGCCTGGCAATGCCTGGAAATGCCTGGCAATGCCTGGCTAATGCATGGCAAATTCCTGGCAATGCCTGGCAAATGCCTGGCAATGCCGGGTGTTGACAAACACACGCCCGCCAACACGCCCCGTTTTTTTGGCGTGTGGGAGCCGCACGCCAGGGTTTATTGGTGTGTTTGGCCGCACGCCAAACGGCAAGCGAGCCCTTGCTTGCCTTTGGCGTGTGCCTCCCACACGCCAAAATAATTTGCGTGCGGCTCGCACGCGCCAAAATAATTGGCGTGTGTAAGCCGCACGCCAAAAGGCAAGCAAGGGATGTACATAGGCTATGTGTATACAGGCCAAGTCCCAGCGGACATGGCCTGTATACACCCATCCAGCTCGCCGCGAAGGGAGACGACGAGCTGGATGGAGGGCATGTCCCTCCCGACGAGGACTAGGGCGAGCACCAGCCAATACAGCCTGCCAAGTGGGCTGGATTGGCTGGCCTGTCCTGTCCGACCTTGTTGGACGGGACCCAGGTACATATGTTTTTTTTTTTTTTTTTAAGTGCAGTTTGGCTTTTAGCATTGCTCACTGTAGTGTATACCTACAAGTTGAAGTATATCAAAAAGAGGACTACAAGGCTAAAAAAATGACAACTCTACATTTGACAAGTGCCTATAACGTTTTCATCTTTAGAGTAAAATAGTTTTGAGAGAGGAACATGGAGAAAGAGGGGACTAGTAAGGAAATCAAGGGTTCCATCGGCGCCTCCGGCAATTCAGAATTTCTTGTTCCATTGATGGGCAATCTGTTGACCAAGGTGAATGAGCAAACTTCATATCAAGTTTATTGATTGTCTTGTTGGATGAAGACTGTTCATGTAGAAGGCAAACACAGCAGGATTGTGCGGATGGTGAAGCAGTATTGCATGTCTTAGAGTTGTGGCTACCGTGGCATTTACTACAGAGTGGATTGTTTTTACACCATTTAGCGGTATGGCCGATCCTCCAACATTGAAAGCATTGCGGGATTGATTGGGTGTAGTGAGCCCCTCGATAAAGTTCGTGCTGAAGAAAAAGTCCGTATTTTTTGATTTTGAGTGCAATTTTCTTGTCAATGATTTGTAGAACAATTGAACCATTCTTTTTCCCGTTTTCTGCCGGGTTGTTCAACCAACATGCTGATTGGATTAGAGCTGGATCGATTTGATTTTGGGTACCAAGGGCTTCCAAATGGCTTCTGTTGTTGGGGTCAAAATGTGCCGGTATGGCGTGTAAGAGTACCGGATATCTGTTTGGAAATGTGGCAAGGCTAGGGCAAAAAAGGCCTGTCCAGTGATGTTTGTTATCAAGGATCAAACAGGCCTTGATTCTAGATGAGGTGTATATCTTGAGATCCTTGGATGGGAGAACCGCAATACCAGTCGCTTCAATTGGGACAGAGTCAATGTTGGCATTGATGGATGCCAGAGTCTTATTTATGCTGGTTGTAATGTTGGTAGCTGAGGCTGTGTTGAGTGCGTTGAATCCAGGCGGTGTGTGAATAACACAACTGGAGGGTTTGAATTTGTTAAACTCCACATTGGATGGTATCGGTGCCATTGTAAGACTCAAAAGGTGTTGTGAGACCCTTTTGCTGAATGGCGAAAGGTATGGATGAGGTGCAAACTCTGCCTTTCTGGATATCAGAAAACAAGACCACCAAGCTAAGCTTGGCAGTTTTATTCAGTGATGAGGATATGTTCAGAGATGAAGAGTATAGTTGGATTGTATTGTGGAAAGTTCTGAGTGTCTAAGAAACAGATGAGGTGTCTGAAATGGGCAGAAAATACTGATGACTTGGATGGGGCTTGAACCCAGGTCTGTGAGCAGAGGGTATATAAAGTGAAAAAGAGAAGGTCAAGGTTTGAAAGCTATGCTTCCACCAGGATTGGAATCCAGTACCTTGAGAGGCTTGTGAAAGGTTTGTGAAATCAACTATGAGTGTGAATTGCAAGTAACTGTGATATGTATGTGTAATAAATAACTGTGACAGGTAAGTAGATGGATGATGGGAGCCAGATGGCATGAGGGAGGAAACAACTGGCAGGCAGAGGCCTCCTTCTATAGTAAACTGAGAAGGGGTCTAACTTCTAGGGGGTTACATGAGTTTCATATGTATGCAATATCAAAACAGTGGCCAACTTGTGGTTGAGTGGAATCAAAGGAAGGAAATAAAAAAAACAAAGGAATTCAATATGAGGTATTCAATATCCTATGCAAAGTATCCTAGAGCTGATTTGTGTGTGAAATCATATGTGAAATACTCTGTGAACTGTCCCGGACTAGCATGTGAAAGGTGTGATCCGTGTATCTTCTGATCCAGTAGAGATATGAAAGTGGTTCCAGTTGGTGACTAGGGGTTATTTTGGCCGTAGATTCCATTTCTGCAGTCAATTTGTTGCTATCTTGAGGCGTTTAGAGAGTAAAAATAAAAGTTTTAATTTTTTCTCCTACAAACACAGGAATAACGACTACACCGTGATGCGTTCCGTTGGCCGAGTTCCCTTGTTAGTGTTTGGACCTTTCTGTTCTTGTTAGTGTTTGGACCTTTCTGTTTGTCAGCAGCAACCAAATCTCAAGTCGGACGAAACGGGATAGGAGCTGGGATGGGTTGTCTTTTGATACAATCTAAACGGTCTAGGATTTTCTGCAGGGTGTGTCAGCCGGGCTACTAGAATAAGTTAGAGCCCAGCTAACAATTCTACATGTGTTGCTAACTGTGCATACTATTCGCGGCGCAGAGCGCCAAGTAGTCGCAAAACCTACACAGCTTTAGCGACTACGACTTTTTGAGCACTGAGTGCGGCGCAGAGCGCCGCAAATAAGAATAAGAATATGCAAAAACCCTCCCCTTGAACAATTGATAGAATCAAGGAGAGAGTATACAAACTCCAGCCGCAGGTATCGTCCGGAGAAAGAATGTAGTTATGAGTGAAACCCGTTCTTATAACAAGAGAACGGGATACAAAAGCGTTCTCAAGCCAAGAGAACGAGTGCTAGACATTCTCCTGTCCTATTGTTCTAAGGAGTGACAATAGAACTGATCGAGTGGAGCCGGCCGGAGGAGAATAGCAATAAAGTGAACAGTCTACTCTCCCCCAGCCCAAAGTTCTCAACCGAGAATAGACGTCCTGAATGAAAAACTCTTCCTTGGACCAAGGAAGAGCTACACTCAATAATGAGAACAGTGAACAGGAGTGGTCAGAGTAATAGAACTCGAGATCACTCCTGTCTGAACTAGCTATGTCCCCGGCCAAGAAGCCGCGAGTAATTTGCAATAGGAACAGCAACCCTACCGGTCGCCGCAAGAATATATAAAGGGAGGCTTCTGAGCAAGAAGAAGCCTCCCCAGATTCATACCAACCACCTCGTCGCCATACCTGCCCCGCCCCGTCTACCCGACCGGTCGCTTGCCAGTATAGTTACAATTTCGGTTCTTTGAGTCGTCTGCCGTCTTCTTTTGCGGACCCTCTTTAAGAGTAAGTCCGCTGTTTCCCTCTTTCTTTATCGGGATCATATCCCTTGCCCTGGGAACGTTAGTACGTTCAAAAAACACCCTTAATTGGGCCCCAGAAGTCACAGGTTCCATAACCACCCCTGCGCATATTGTGCGCAGGCCCTGTAAGACCACCGGAGGGCACTTAAATACCCCAGGCGCTCCTGGCCCCTCCGTTACAACCCTTTTGGGTTTTCTCTTAAAAATAACTTTGAGTTATTTTTTACCCTTCTCACCGCGCTCTTATCGCGCTTACCACCGCACCGTGCTCTGTCGCCGGTGTAGCTAGAGGAGCTATATTGCTCTTGGCATCACCGAGCCTGACAGGGTGTTTGTGTCTGTTGTTGCTGAGTTGCTGTTGCCAATGATAGCTGATCTCAGTTTGGCAAGGGAGATGATGAGATTGATGATTTGGCCTTGATCGAGGGATTGCGTTGGGTTTTTGTCTGAAATTGCATCCGTCAGGAATCTTGTGATGCTATCTAGAATTGGAAGGGGTGTCTCCGGTTTTTGTCTTGTTGATAGAGGAGGGGGATCCGGGAGAGGTGGAGGAGACATGAGAAGTGCTGAGTTTGTCGAGTTGAGTGTATTTTGAAAAATTTGTAGTGGTTGTGATTCAATCTCCGGCCAAGAACTCGCGGGTACATATGTTGCTTTAAGATTTTTGCAATTCACAAAACTCTTACCTAAGCCCCATGTATCTACATAGCTGTACATGGGCTATGTAGATACATGGGATATATTAAAAGTTGTACGTAAGAGTTTTGCAAATCACAAAACTTTTATGTCATCGAGTTCCCATACATACCTCTTCAACCGGAGGAATGGAGGAGGTATGTACTCCTCAACCGGAGGAATGCCTCCGGTTGAGGAGGTATGTACTCCTCAACCGGAGGAATGCCTCCGGTTGAGGAGGTATGTACTCCTCAACCGGAGGAATGCCTCCGGTTGAGGAGGTATGTACTCCTCAACCAGAGGAATGCCTCCGGTTGAGGAGGTATGTACTCCTCAACCGGAGGAATGCCTCCGGTTGAGGAGGTATGTACTCCTCAACCGGAGGAATGCCTCCAGTTGAGAAGGTATACATACCTCTTCGACCGGAGGCATTCCTTCGGTTGAGGATTTGCCGAGCAATGCCTGGTAAACGCCTGGCAAATGCCTGGCAATGCCTGGCAAATGCCTGGCAATGCCTGGCAAATGCCTGGCAATGCCTGGCAAATGCCTGGCAATGCCTGGCAAATGCCTGGCAATGCCTGGCAAATGCCTGGCAATGCCTGGCAAATGCCTGGCAATGCCTGGCAAATGCCTGGCAATGCCTGGCAAATGCCTGGCAATGCCTGGCAAATGCCTGGCAATGCCTGGCAAATGCCTGGCAATGCCTGGCAAATGCCTGGCAATGCCTGGCAAATGCCTGGCAATGCCTGGCAAATGCCTGGCAATGCCTGGCAAATGCCTGGCAATGCCTGGCAAATGCCTGGCAATGCCTGGCAAATGCCTGGCAATGCCTGGAAAATGCCTGGCAATGCCTGGCAAATGCCTGGCAAATGCCTGGCAATGCCTGGCAATGCCTGGCAAATGCCTGGCAAATGCCTGGCAATGCCTGGCAATGCCTTGCAAATGCCTGGCAATGCCTGGCAATGCCTGGCAATGCCTGGCAATGCCTGGCAAATGCCTGGCAAATGCCTAACAAATGTCATAATGACATGTTGCAAGATTTATCCAAGAACGCGCAGTGGTTATTTCTACCAAAGGTAGCAGATCAAAGGAAGACTGGCAGTTGCCAGTGTGAGATAAATAAAAAATCCTTTACCAAGGATGTGAGCAAAGTAAACAACTTCAAATAGCAATTAAGCAACTTAACTCTGTGGTTGAGAGTAAAGATCATAAGCTGGTCCATGTAGTACAAACCCTGGACGCCAAAATTGAGAGTTTGGCGGCGGAGATATCCATTTTTGTAAGACAGACCGGAGGATAAACTGCAACCAGATCAGAAGGATCAGAATGTATTAGCAAGCAAAAGGGAACCTAAAGATAGCAATGTCATGCTCAAGAGATCAAGAACCTCACTGCGGCAATCCAGTCTAAAAACAAAGACACAACCGCAGCAAAGGAAGTTAAAGGAATTTTAAGAGAATTAGATGAAGCCCATCTCCGGGACATAAGTGCAATAAGCCCTAAACTGGACAGACTCCTCAGCCAATTCAGAGAGGATGGAGCGGAAGTGCAAGCAAAAGTGCAGGAGATTAACCAACACCTTGATGAGGCATTGGTTGGATCAGAGACCTTGTCAAGACAACACTCCCCTAGGAGAGGAAGGCCTCAACCGCCAAGTCCAGAGGTAATAGACTTGCCACAAGAAAGAAGACAGCCGGAACATCATATCACACACCATACAGGCGGGATGTCTGAGATGCAGAAACAGCTGTGGGGAGCAATTAACAAGATGGACTGGCCCAAACTCTCTGGGCAAGGAGAATACGACCACTCTGAATTTTTCAAGTGGATTGATACTTGCTGTGCAGAAACATCAGTACCTGACGAATACATACAGGTTAAACTCCTATCATGCCTTACGGGAGTAGCTGGATTGTGGTACAAATCCATTAGAAAAAATCACCAAGATAAGAAGTGGGACTTCCGGAAAGAAGCCATTACAGCTCAGTACGGAACATCTAATTGGATGTGTAAAAAGCAAGAGGCCTTTGATAAAGACTGCTTCTCAGCGGGAGAAACTCAGGTTTCAGCATGGGTTATGGGGCAATATAAGAGACTTTGTGCGTTTGAACAGCAACTGTCCCAACAGTCCATTAACTTTGGACTATTGGGTTTAATGAACAGGGAAGTTGAGTACACAGCCAAGAAGGCAATGAATTTGACGAGACATGATATGAGCTCTTTAATCAATGTACTTGAGGACATTGCAGACAAGACCTGTCTAGGCCGTAGAAAATTCACGTCTAAACCACTGCTATCCAAAAATTTGGTCACTAAAGCAACAGATGGGAAGGATAAGGGCCAGTCGGGAGTAGGGGAAATTAAATGCTATACTTGTCAAAAAACAGGGCACACCTCGAGGAGCTTCCCTAAGAAAATTAATAATGTAGGGGAAATAGATGAGCCTTTAGAAGAAGAGTCACAAGAAAGCAAAGTGTATGATGATAATAATTTGGTTATTGGTTCTAAACCTTCCTGTGCAGTCATAGCACCCAAAGGGAAAAATAATCTAGTTATTATGTCTTGCGCGGGGAGTACCTGTACTGTTTTGCTCAACAGTGGAGCAGTCAAATCAGTGGTTAGCAAAAAGTACCTAGAGTAGAGCGGTTTTGCAGACTGGAGGAAATATATTCTCCCGGCAAAACCGGGCAAATTTCATAGCTGCACCGGGGCTCTGAAACTGCTAGGAATAGTTAAGGTAAATCTATGCTTTGATTCATTTGAGTTTACCATCAGATTCGTGGTGATGGATGATATGCCTGTTAGGTATTTTATTCTAGGCAATGACTACTTATCACATTATAATACATCACTTCTCAAAAATGTAGGCAGAAAATTCTACATGAAGGGGAAGACCTTTGAGTTTGATAACTCTATCAACTCCATTTTAGCAGTCAGAAAAGAAGCACAAACATTTAGGAGAATATTAGATCTCCTCTGGGTTTTTTAGCAAACCAAACCTGGAAACAGTCCCCCGCTGCTTCAGGCACCCTAAAGTAAACACCCCTGCTCCGCAGGCCCTGGAAACTTACCGGAGGGCAATTAAACACCCTTGGCTCCTAGAGTTAAGCCCCTCCGTGAATAAAATAAATATACCTTTTATCTTTGCCAGTGTTCTAATCCAGAAACCGCGCCACTGTTCCTTCCCCATCAGCCAGTGTAGCTAGAAGAGCGCGGCTCTTAGTATCACCACGGCTGACAGAATTCCTGCTTGGAATGAATATCCGGCGCTTCTCCGATGTAAGACTCAAAAGTGGTTGTGGAACCCTTTTGCTGAATGGAGGAAGGTATGGATGAGGTGCAAACTCTGCCTTTCTATGTATCAGAAAACAAGACCACCAAGGTAAGCTTGGCAATTTTATTTAGTGATAAGGATGTGTTCGAAGATGAAAGGTATAGTTGGATGATATATGATATGTTGACTGGTCAGAAAAGACTTGATGACTTAGGTGGGGCTTGAACCCAGGTCCTTGGGCTGAGGGTATATAAGGCTGAAAAGATGAAGCCAAGGTTTGAGAGCTGTGCTTTGGCTAGGATTGGAACAGAGGGCTTTAGAACTTGTGAAAGGTTCGTGAAACTAAGTATGACTGTGAATTGCAAGTAAATACCTGTGATATGTATGTGGAATAAATAACTGTGACAGGTGGATAAAAAATATGTGGGTGCCAGATGGCATGAGGGAGGAAACAACTGGCAGGCAGAGGCCTCCTTATATAGTAAACTGAAAAGGGGTCTAACTTCTAGGGGGTTACATTAGTTTCATATGTATGCATGGTCAAAACAATGGCCAACTTGTGGTTGAGTGAAATAAAAGGAAGGAAATAAAAGAAACAAAGGAATTCAATATGAGGTATTCAATATCCTATGCAATGTATCCTAGAGCTGAGTTGTGTGTGAAACCATGTGTGAAATACTATGTGAACTGTCCCAGATTGGTGCGTGAAAGGTGTGATCCGTGTATCTTCTGATCCAGTAGAGATATGGTGGTGGTCTGAGTTGGTGACTAAGGGTTGTTTTGGCCGTAGATTCCATTTCTGCAGTCCATGTGGTGATATCTTGAGGCATTTAGAGAGTACAAATAAAAGTTTGAATTTTTCACCTGCAAACACAGGAATAACGACTACACCAATGGCCTTCAAATCAATCAGACGCAATACATTGAATGTAAGACTTAACCCCAGAGAGCCACTCAAGAAAGCCACTGCTCCCAAAATCAACCTGTTCAGCAAAATTGACATTAATTATTGAGCGCTAGTGGGATCCCAAAACTACCTCAGTATCCTGACACATCCGGACATATTCTTTGCAGTCAGCTCCCTATCACAGTATCTTGAAAGCCCCAGAATCAAACATTATCAAGCAGCAGTTCAAGTCTTTCAATACTTGTTGGGTACTAGGCACGTCGGATTGACCTTCAACAGGTCAGAGAAGGCTCAACTTCATGCATTCTCCAATGCTGACTGGGGCAATTGTCTGGACACTAGATGTTCCACCTCTGGCTTCCTAGTGGCGACCTAATAAACTGGAAGTCATGCAGACAGCCAACTGTCTTGCTATCGACGGCGGAGGCCAAATACAAGGCAATGTTGGACTTGGGGCGGGATCTTGCCTGGTTCGCAAGCCTCATCACCAAAGTTCAGCTGCAGAAATCTGTCAGCAACATAGCAGTATTGGTCGACAATCAGGGCGCAATCAATCTAGCAAACAGAGAAATGACACAGAACAGCTTCAGAACAAAGCATATGAACATTTGTCTTCACTTTGTGCGCGAGCTAATCACACTCCGCCTCATCAAGCTTCATTATGTCAAGACCAAATCAAACACGGCCGACTTCCTCACCAAGGCGATTGGAAGATCAATCATTCGGCGCTCCCTCAGCCAACTAGGAGTCATCCAAGTCTCAGAAGCTGCTTCTAATCTTACGACTAGAAGCATGCCAGGCTGTAAGAATACAGCTCCAGACCCCCCAGACCACCCGCAGCATTCAACTAGAAAGCGTGCGAGGTTAAGCCAAGCTGCGCAAATAGGTATGTCCATTTGCCGCAGTCCAGACCAGAAACCTAACCCAAGTCGTTGCTGATGTATCGCATGCTGTTTACAGAAGCAAATGCAGAAGATCAAACCTTAGTGGTCAACGCGCGGGAATCGGAATCAACAGACTCAGACAGAACCTTGTGCGTACCAAGTGATGATAAAGTCTGCCTTCAACAAAGCTGACTGATTTGCAATTCTTAACAGAATCCTCACAGAGCGCCTTGGCCCCAAGACAACTAGCAAACTGCTAAGCATGATCACTGAAGACTTTGACATTTGTGGGTCTTCAGGTCCTAGAAACCACAGACCAAAACAACAAGCTAACAGATATTTGATTCTCATTTGTCATTCAGAACCAGACCTTGCTGATTTATTCAGGCAAGATAAAACAAAGCTATTCAAATAGCATTTGTATATTTTTGCAAGTCCCAGACATTCAAAGCAACAGAGCCAGAACAGACAGAACTAACAAACACCTTGTGTCATAGTTCTCAAATTAGTCACATTGACTATAGCGCCAAACGCTTAATCAATTCTCAGCGCAAAAGCAAAGTAAGGGAGAGCTAGTCCTGTGAGACAGATAGAAGCACGACTGACCCCGATTGTGCAGATTCTTCTCTTCTCTCAATTCTCAGATCAAAGCTTTCTTTCTTCTCTCTATCCAGCCGTTAGGCAAAAGACAAAGCTAGCGCGTTCCTGCTTTCAGGTGATTTCTATTCACTATTCAGAAGTTTCTCTTCATCATCAAAGGTTTTCATTAGCTAGGGGAGTCTTTAATTAGAATTATTATTTTCAGTTGCTCCTATTTTTTCAGTTTGCCTGTGGAGTTTTGCTCCCAGGAAGACTGCTTTAGCAGTTTGCCTGTGGAGTTTTGCTCCCAGGAAGACTGCTTTAGCAGTTTGCCTGTGGAGTTTTGCTCCCAGGAAGACTGCTTTAGCAGTTTGCCTGTGGAGTTTTGCTCCCAGGAAGACTGCTACAGCAGTTTGCCTGTGGAGTTTTGCTCCCAGGAAGACTGCTACAGCAGTTTGCCTGTGGAGTTTTGCTCCCAGGAAAACTGCTTTAGCAGTTTGCCTGTGGAGTTTTGCTCCCAGGAAAACTGCTTTAGCAGTTTGCCTGTAGAGTTTTGCTCCCAGGAAAACTGCTTTAGCAGTTTGCCTGTGGAGTTTTGCTCCCAGGAAAACTGCTTTAGCAGTTTGCCTGTGGAGTTTTGCTCCCAGGAAAACTGCTTTAGCAGTTTGCCTGTGGAGTTTTGCTCCCAGGAAAACTGCTTTAGCAGTTTGCCTGTGGAGTTTTGCTCCCAGGAAAACTGCTTTAGCAGTTTGCCTGTGGAGTTTTGCTCCCAGGAAAACTGCTTTAGCAGTTTGCCTGTGGAGTTTTGCTCCCAGGAAAACTGCTTTAGCAGTTTTCCTGTGGAGTTTTGCTCCCAGGAAAACTGCTTTAGCAGTTTGCCTGTGGAGTTTTGCTCCCAGGAAAACTGCTTTAGCAGTTTGCCTGTGGAGTTTTGCTCCCAGGAAAACTGCTTTAGCAGTTTGCCTGTGGAGTTTTGCTCCCAGGAAAACTGCTTTAGCAGTTTGCCTGTGGAGTTTTGCTCCCAGGAAAACTGCTTTAGCAGTTTGCCTGTGGAGTTTTGCTCCCAGGAAAACTGCTTTAGCAGTTTGCCTGTGGAGTTTTGCTCCCAGGAAAACTGCTTTAGCAGTTTGCCTGTGGAGTTTTGCTCCCAGGAAAACTGCTTTAGCAGTTTTCCTGTGGAGTTTTGCTCCCAGGAAAACTGCTTTAGCAGTTTGCCTGTGGAGTTTTGCTCCCAGGAAAACTGCTTTAGCAGTTTGCCTGTGGAGTTTTGCTCCCAGGAAAACTGCTTTAGCAGTTTGCCTGTGGAGTTTTGCTCCCAGGAAAACTGCTTTAGCAGTTTGCCTGTGGAGTTTTGCTCCCAGGAAAACTGCTTTAGCAGTTTGCCTGTGGAGTTTTGCTCCCAGGAAAACTGCTTTAGCAGTTTGCCTGTGGAGTTTTGCTCCCAGGAAAACTGCTTTAGCACCTGCTCAGCGAGCAGGTTGACCTACTTGCCGAGCAGGTAAAAGCTCTCCGAGCAGGTACTTTTACCTGCTCGGCCATCGGGATGACCTGCTTGCTGAGCAGGTACAGTTACAGGTACCTGCTCCGGCTCGGCCAGCGGGTCATCCTACTGGCCAAGCAGGTAACAGCTCGCCGAGCAGGTATTTTTACCTACTCGGCCATCAACCTGGTCGCCGGGCAGGTACAGTTACACGTACCTTCTCCGGCTCGGCCAGCGGGTCATCCTGCTGGCCAAGCAGGTAACAGTACCTGCTTGGTGAGCTTTTCCCTGCTCGCCGAGTAGGTCAACCTGCTCGCCGAGTAGGTCAACCTGCTCGCCGAGCAGGTATTTTTACTTTTACCTGCTCGGCCATCAGGATGACCTGCCCACCAAGCAGGTGCTTTTACCTGCTTGGTAAGCAGGTTGACCTGATCTTCAAGCAGATACCTGTAGGCGCTTCGAAGCGGGAACAAGTACCTGCTTGCCCAGCAGGTACTGTTACCTGCTTGGCCAGTTGACCTGCTGGCCGCGCCGGAGCAGGTACCTGTAACTGTACCTGCTCAGCGAGCAGGTCATCCCGATGGCCGAGCAGGTAAAAGTACCTGCTTGGCGAGCTTTTACCTGCTCGGCAAGTAGGTCAACCTGCTCGCCGAGCAGGTACTATTTCCTGGCCAGCAGGTTGAACTGCTGGCCGAGTCGGAGCAAGTACCTGTAACCGTACATGCTCAACAAGCAGGTTATGCTAATGGCCGAGCAGGTAAAAGTACCTGCTCGACAAGCTTTTACCTGCTCGGCGAGTAGGTCAGCCTGCTCGCCAACCAGGTACTGTTACCTGCTTGGCCAGCAGGTTGACCTGCTCGCTGGCCAGGTACCTGAACCTGCTTCGCCTGCAGGTTGACCTGCTCGGCCAGCAGCTTGACAGGTTAACCTGCTGGCGAAGCGGGTATAGTACCTGTACGTGATCGGGCAGCACTGCTCGCTAGTCTGAGCAGTCTGCTTGGACCGGCGAGTCGAGTTCTTGGACCAGCGAGCAGACTGCTCCGGCCACTGTGGCTCGACGTGCTAACTGCCGGAGGGCTCCTCCCCGGGAAAGTTCTCCGAGGAGGGTGGAACAGCCGATGATTCAAAATCATCGGCTGTTGACTCACCGATGATTCGAAATCATCGGTGATTTACCCACCAATGATTCGAAATCATCGGTGATTTACCCACCGATGATTTGAAATCATCGGTGATTTACCCACCGATCATTTGAAATCCTCGGTGATTGACCCACCAATGTTCATTTTACTCGGTGGGTCCGTAACCGAGCTTTCATATCAGATGAAAGCTCGCTTGAGCTGTCAACCGAGCTTCCATTGCTTGGTTGGTGGCGGCCGAGGTTAACTCGGCTGGCCACTGATCGAGGAATTTACTTCGTCGGTCAGACAGCCTGCCGATTTTGGCTCGGCCGCGGACCAGCCCAGTTTGAATCGGGTGGCAAAACCCTTGGGTTACTGTCCCCCAATGTCAACTCGGATGCGGATTGCATTGGATACGCGCAACCAATGTTAAATCGGTTGCGTGCATCCCAGATTAACGGGGATGCGCGCATCCGAGGCTTAAATGCTGGCAGTGTTTAGATTTCACGTTTGGCCAGTTGGCGAGAGTGTGTCCCCTGTATCGTTGGATCGCCTCACTAATTGAGCTGACATTTTCTTTCGTTATTGTACGATGGCTCAACATATGGACGATGTGAACTAGTTTTACCAAGTTGTCTGATAATATCTTGTGATCCTTGTTTGCATTGCACAGGTTCCACAAAGGCAATAATACAAGTGGGTAGAAAACGGCGTACAAGATCCCCCATCCGGCTGCTTTAAGGGAGCCTGCACTTGCGGCGCCTAACTGGTGAGGTAGACGGTCCACCCAAGATGGTAGTGAGGTTTGCTCAATTGCCCTCCGCACACTGAGAAGCTCCTCCGGGAGTAGACTAGGCATCAGATCATCTAAATCCCGGTCCGCAACACTGTCCTCCTCGTCGTTGGTTTCCGCTTTGCTCGCCATGCTTTGAGATTGTCTGGATCCTTGGCTTTGTGCTCTGCGCGGATGGGCTGTTGCTTTACTTGACTGACTGTTATTTTGGTTACTTAGGCAAGCTCTTAGACTGTATTGATGCACTGTTGCCACGGACGCTCGCGATCCTCGCGATGAATTTGCTTGTTGTGCATCGGCTGAAATCGCCTCCTGCTGAGATGTGGCGGCCAACGCTTGAAGATTTGCTGTAGTCAATCGGCGCTTTGCAGGGTGTTCGTCCTCCTCGGCAGGACGTTTCTTGCTCGCAGTTTTCCTCTCTAGTAACACCTCAAACACGGTGGCTTTGGCGCTTGGCTGTTTGTTTGCAAGCTTCTTCAGATCGGCCTCAAGTTTCTTGCCTGTGACAGCTAATCCAAAGTAGGACAGGGAATGGTCTTTCAGCACGCCTAGCATTAGGGCATGCATAACATCAATAGTTGAGTGTTCTAAGGGCTTCCAATACGGAAGTTCGTTCAATGGGCTATAGCGGACACCTTGTTCCTTGACTATGGCCGTCTTGCGCGTACGGTCTGGGCTATCCAGCCATTTTTTGGCCCATTCGATGTGATCTTCATGCTTTTGTGGAGGAAACTGCTGTGGATCTACGATGTCGATCTTCGACCGAAGGAGCTTACAGAAAGAGCAAAATAAGGTTGCTGAATGAGAAGCAAATCCGGCCACCTTACGCAGTGCTGGGAGATCAGCGATCAGGGGTAGCATAATCGCGCGTATGGTTTGTCCAGTGGGAAATTGTGATGTTTCATCAAAGTGTACCCCAGTAGAAAATGCCAAGAACTCGTCCACAAGCGGTTGCAGGACATTGTATATGTGATCGGCTGGGGGCTGGCCTGGAGTAATCCCAAACAGAAAAATGTTTTCCTCTAGATAGCGTTCGCCTGGAGGCAAGTTTAGACACACCAGGGTTATAGCGCCGGCCTCCAAGCACTTGCCACCTATCTTGTTGCAGTGAGGGTTGAACCAGTGTGGTGCTCCATTCCAAACCATAAGTAGTATTTTATTGCTTTCTTTTACATATATTCATCATTACATTGAACATTTCTCCATAAACCTTCACAAATACCTCATTATTATTGCATATTCAGATTCTACATCAAATTTCACATATAGTCCCTCATACATAGTATACCCTTATCTTCAATGGTTCAATAGTTATAGAGGATATAAGACTTACAGATAATCTACAGTCTTCATTAGTTACAATACTCAATTCATTAGTAACTTACTGGAATCATTACAGTACATCCCTTTTACATAATTACTTTCACATACTAAACCCTTTACATACATTCTTCATTATGTACTATGGCTATTGTACACATTACATCATTAGATCTGTGCTTACCTCTTTCAGTAGTGCTCATCATTACAAGTTGTTACTATGTTCTCATCACTTTTCCCCATTAGTACATTCTTTTATTCCCATAACCAGCATTCCCTTTTCAGCATTGCTCATCACTACATACTGTTACTATGTTCACATCACTCTTCCTCATTTGTACAACCTTCATTCTCATAGCCAGAACTCTTCATTGTCTGTGCTCATCCCTCCTTACTATAAGAATTGTCTTCCCCCCCCTCACTTGTACCTCATGCAGAGAAATATATACAGAATTTATAGATAATTTTGGATACAGAAATTATAAGTTCCCCACTCTCATCAATCCTCCATCTCTCTTACCCTCAGTAGTCAGTAGTTAAAGCTCATAGTACTAGCTCCTAAGATCAAGCAGAAATCAGCCACACCTTTTCTTCTTTTTTCTTAGTGTTACTCTCATCCCCTCAGCATTAGTCAGGAAGGCAGCCTCATCAGCACCCTTGCATAGCTTACATTAGTACTAGTGTTGCTATCCATTTACCTTCCAAGCTCTATTCTCCCCTTTGAGTAGTTCCACACCAGTCGACGTACAGACTGAATACGAGGTTGCCGGATTTGCTTGCGTACAGTTCCGAATCGGTGCTGGAGAATCGGAGAGTAGTCCATACGCTGCCATCCCAAAGATCCCTCATTACACCATCTTGCCGTGCGTAACGCAACGGTGCATCGATCAGGTCCTCAAAGTTGGGGCAGATAAGCTTCCTCTGCAGCCAATCTTTCAGGTTCTGGTAGCAGAAACCCTTAATTGGCCGCCAAGCAGGTTTCCCAGACGCTGTGAATTCCTTGAAAACCGGCTCTTCACACTTCCTGATTTGCTCATTTGATGTCGATAGGCTCCTTGCGGTTGTGAAGAATCGAGCCGTACAATGAGTTGTCACGGTAAGGTGGATCTTTTGTTTAGCCCAACTTTTGGTATCTGGAATTGCTTCGTATAGCGTCCAACATTTTGGGCAAGCTGCACGCTCTTGAAAACTACAATCTAGCCCCAGACGCCGTGTGACCGTTCTCATTTTGGCCGGTATGTTCTTCAGCATGATTGCCATTTGAAAACCAAACCTGTTCCCCAGCGTGTTAACTTCTGCTTCTTGTCTGCCAGGAATCTCTTGCAAGCCGCTTCGCTCACGTAATCCTCGAAGTGGAACCGGCAGGCTTGAAGCAAAACATGCAGAACATGTCAATCAAGGAAGCGAAACTCCTTGTCCAGACGCTGTGAATTCCTTGAAAACCGGCTCTTCACACTTCCTGATTTGCTCATTTGATGTCGATAGGCTCCTTGCGGTTGTGAAGAATCGAGCCGTACAATGAGTTGTCACGGTAAGGTGGATCTTTTGTTTGGCCCAACTTTTGGTATCTGGAATTGCTTCGTATAGCGTCCAACATTTTGGGCAAGCTGCACGCTCTTGAAAACTACAATCTAGCCCCAGACGCCGTGTGACCGTTCTCATTTTGGCCGGTATGTTCTTCAGCATGATTGCCGTTTGAAAACCAAACCTGTTCCCCAGCCGTGTTAACTTCTGCTTCTCGTCTGCCAGGAATCTCTCGCAAGCCGCTTCGCTCACGTAATCCTCGAAGTGGAACCGGCAGGCTTGAAGCAAAACATGCAGAACATGTCGATTGAGGAAGCAAAACTCCTTGTCTAGATCTCCACTTTGCACCGCGGGGGGATTATTGTCGGTAGGGTGAAGGCCGCGGCTCGGACCAGCAGTGGTGGATTGCAATATAACAGCCACGTCGTTAGTGTTCAGTCCCATTGGGCGGTTATCCTGTGTGACGGCAGCTTGGTGTTGTGGATTTCCTGATCCTGTTGAACACATTTCGGGTTCGACGACCAGGGACCTGCGCTGTGGGGTAGGATCTTGGTTATTGGCAGGTCTCGTTCCAAGTAAGACGTTCAATTCTGCAATTCTTTGGTGCTTTCGAAAAGACACGTCCAATAACGGGACCCCCATTTGTTTGACACCACTTTGGTCCCGGTAAACCTTTTGCCGGCACCCCGATTCTTCGCAGCTACACACCCTCATTGACTAGGATGCAAACAGTCAGCATTCTTACCACGCACATTTCAGCTAAGGGGAGATGTGGGTATACTTACGAGCGGTGGTGTCGTTTTTGTTCTGTGGTTGACTTGGCCAATGGCGTTCAAAGTTTTCCGGAGATATACTGCAAATATTCTGGGCAGTCAGGCTGCACAAGCACTTTGTGCGAATTTGAGTGTGGGTTAGTCAGCATACATTGGCCCCAAATTACCCCGGCCCAGCCGGGCCCTCGACAAATACCTCACACACGTACACTGCCAAGAACCCGACCAGCAAACCATCCAATCAACATCATGGACTTCGATTCTGGCCATCCGTCTTCTGATACCAAATGGATCTTAGAGATACTACCACCAATGGCCTTGGCGGAAGATCATGTTGTAAGTGGTTGGGGAACAGTTCTCTAGAAATCAGACTAATGCTTGGTGACTTGTGCCTTACGGCAGAATTCCTTGCCTCGTCAACCAACTCTTCCAGGAGACCATCCGCGCAGTTCAGCCACCGTAGTTTACAACAGAACTGTACTTTTGGAAAACCGCCAGTCTGGTACTGATGGGCCTCCTTCTACGTTCTGCCGCCGTACAATCTTTTGGAACAAGCGCTTGTGCGTTGATCTGGTTAAGTTCTTTGCCGATTGGTTTTTGAGACACCAGGAGCTCGTCAAGAAATCCTCCGCATTCCTTGTGAAGGCCACCTACTCCGCCAACTTTGCAGACGTCTTGCAAGCATACCCACAACTCAATGGGTTTGTTCAAATCGTGGAGATGAAGGGTCAATACACTCATCTTTGTCAGATGCGGAAGGTAAGTGGCTGCTTTCCATGGATCATTCACGTAATCAACAGACCCAAGCCTCTAATCAGCCACATACTTTGCCAGACCATTACAGAGCAAATGGAGGTCTCTGCGGGGGATCCCATTCCCGTTGAATTTGCAGATTGCGTCTTGAGAGCTGGAATGAGCCCTCTAGTGAGTAGTCAACCACACGACCAATGTGCCATGTTCCCCTCCGCCTCTAATGCCATCATTCTGTCCAGGTTTATGTCTTGCTCAAGGATGCCATTGGCAAACATCGACACATTGAAACTGCTTGCATAATCGCGGAGGCCCCTGCAGACAAAATCTCAAAATCTACAGCCGCATGCGCATCATTCTTGATCAAAGGACTTCAGGCCGAATTATCAGCCTCCCAGTAGTATTCAGAGGTTCATTTCTTTATCTCACCGTTTCAGATCTACCCAGCGTAACTTAGGACCATCACCAGATGCGCGAGTTTGAAGGTGGCTCCGACCAGTTGCTTGTTTCCTACACTTTTCCCATGTACTTTTCCCCTTTGTATCAATGTGGAATGAATCTGGAAGTTTTTTCTCACTTGGACGATCGTCCAACTGATGTGTTTCACACGTCCCAGTCAAACGCTCCTCTTCAGGTCTTACTTCAGAAAGAACCATTGTGATGTACATCCCAGTATCTCCGGCAAACAATAATCTGTTGGTTTGTCTTCCCAGCCATCTGATGTTACCTATCCTCACGTCACCTACCATCACTCGACACATCCTGTTGAGTCGAGTTACCTTGTCAACTTGGACAATCGTCCAAGTCCATCAGAGACGTAGGCAGAGCCAAGACGCTCCTACTACCAATGTTGCTGCCACAAAACACACAAAATGTAGTTCTGTAAGGCGTAGGGATTAAAATTGCCCCCTATAGCTGCTGGAAGACTTGGACGATCGTCCAAGTGACAATAATGTCTTGATTTGCGCAAACATGCCAGCCTCCCACATCCAATTGGGCATGGTGCATTTTGGAGGTGCCTACAGAATCAATGGGGATCTTCACGCATCAATGGAAAACCACTTTCCAAACTACCCATTGTCTGGTCAGGCCACCGCCGCCAGCCGGCACACATTGCCCACCGCAACAGTATTTGTCTTCTGCTGCCCCCGCCGAGTTCCCCATTACAGTAAATATTACTCCGACTTGTCACACCCTCCGATATGGCCAACCCGACTGGCCTCCAGAATGGCTTGATGCCAACGACTGTCTCTAACCTCTGTTCAAAACTGCGCACAAGCGGCATTCCAACTGGCAATTCCGCATTCGCTCGGTCCATCCACGACTTCACCAGGGTTGTCCTTGGGGTCGAAGCTGCCAAGAGTGACCTTCCTCCTGCGCCACCACAATCACAACTTTTGACTTTCAAGACTCCATCAAACGAGGCATCCGCTAGTAGTGTTATCCTTGCCCGCTTCCGTTCATACCTCTCAGAACACAATGTTGCAGACCTCGAAGTTGGAGGGAGAATCAAGTGTATCCCTATAGTTTGTCGCCAATTTTTCGTGCAAGATATGGCCCACTTCAATGTTCAACATGTTAGCTTTGCATGGGATCAATCGCCAGATTCGCCTTTTAACGCGTGGTTCGCCAGTATGATATTGAAGCATTGGACTTTTGCAAAGAATACCGGCCTCTTGTACAAATACGCCATCTCACCCAACGACGACACAGCTGCTCACGGTCAAAAGGTTCTGTTCCGTTGGATTCACGGGCGTCAAGCTGATCTTCGACAATTGACTCGAAACGTCAACTGGCGTCAACTCAAGGCCGCCCGTGAAAAACGTAGCAAAAGGAAGAATCAGGTCTGTCTCAAATCTAGGTTTCTCACAACAGCCGCAATCTTTCTGACTGCTAATCTCTTTTGTTGTCACTCGCGCATCTTTGCAGTTAAGTGATCATCGCGTGGACACTTGTGTGGCATTGGCTCTCCCAGCAACTTTAACCCGGATCTTCATGGACCCCGCTTGCACATCTGACACGGAAGAAGATGAAGCAGGGAACCTCCATCGCATGCACGTGCCGTGGCGCTCTCAAGAAATGACTCAATTTGCTCACAAGTTGGACGAGGCCACGGTGGATCGTTTGCGCAAGGAAAAAGGCGTTCAATACGTACAAAGGGCCAAATTACTTGAACTGCGTCGACGCGATCCTATCCACATACCCGAAGTCTTCCCAGTACCTATCGGTCTCCCGCAAAATTGCTACGCTCCCATCTTCCTCCAATCCCAAGGCCAGGTTTCCCACAAAGTCTTGCACACAGACAATCAACCTTGTGAATTTCCTGCTATCTGATGCTGTTTCTGTTGTTGTAGATGAATGGATTCCATCATGATCCTGACCGCCTTCTTTGTGCTCTCACCTGCTTGATCCAACGCTAAGCTGTTTGTCCGCTCTCATCAGTTTGAGATGTGTTTGCCCATATGTAAAAAGAAATGTCTTACTGTGCTAGCTCCTTTTTCCTTTTCTGTATCTACAAATGTTGACAAGTACATATTCATTCAATCATTTTGAACCTAAGATGTGAAGAGTCATGTATATAGCGCACCTCGATCATATTTGCTTCAATGCTTCCCTTTATGAAGTAACAAACAATCTGTGTAGTGCGGTGTTGGCCTAGCCGATAGGCGCGATCTGTTGCCTGGTCTTCCACACTTGGATTCCAGCAGGGGTCCTGCAGCCGTGTAGGCGTCAATATAAGTGTGCCAATGGCCTTTGCTTTGTATCCTGGACTCACCATCAAGTAAACCTTCTGCGTACACGTCAGGTCAATCCCCACTCCACCTGCCCCGATGGTGGCCAAAAGCACTTGAACATTAGGCTCATGCCTAATTCTGTCTAAGCTCTTTTTCCTCTGCTGTAATGAGCGGCTCCCATCTAGTTGTTCAAAGGCAATCTTTTCTGCACCGAGTGCATTGCCCACACTGGAAAGAATCCTCAGCAACATAGACATATTTCTATAATCAGGTAAAATGTTCACATCAGTCAACTCACATCTGCAGGAAGGATGTCCACTGAGAGAAAACAACCGCCTTGGGAACTTCGCCACCTTGCTCCGAGTATAAGTGCCTCTTCAGATCCGTCATCAAATGTAAAATTTTTGGACTGTCACGCCACGTTGTCTCCTTCTTTGGTAGATCGTATTGCCGTCCATCAATCAACCCTGGGTGATCACAATATAGTCGCAGCATCGTTAATTCTTGAAAAAACTCAGATGAATCCCAGCTTCCACCGCCTCTGTCCACTCCGAATTTGGCGGCAAAATCGTGATATTGGTTGTGGTAGTCTTCTTGCCAAGGTTCCGGGAGTGGAAGGCCTACATATTCTTCGACTTTAGGCGGGAGGTGGAGAACTTCTTTTTTCAGTCTCCTCAACAACACAGTGGCCAGTAGCTGTTGAAGCAACTCGATGGCCTTTGCAGATTTACGTTGTATGTTTGGTTCGATAAATGTCTGCCACACTTCTTCCCTCGACCACAGGTCCACTCGTATGAATTTTAGTAAGGTGTACAGGTCACTCAAGTGATTCTGCAAGGGTGTTCCGGTCAAGCAGAGTGTTCTTTGCGCTTCCAAAGCTATAATGGCTCGGCTTTGCTTGGTTGCTGCGTCACGTATCAGACTAGGAAGTAAAAAACAATCAGCAGTGTCTTCCATAAAATTCCAAGGATCAGAATTAACTCACTGGGCCTTGTCCAATATGGTGCGAAACCAGGTCACTTCAAACAACGCCTCACACCTGGAATCATAAAGATTTGCTACAGTGTCATAAGTGACTAGAACGATATTGTTGGCCCACAGGTTTGGAGCTGTCCACTTTTTTCGCTCCTCTCCATGATACACCGCGTATTTTGTGAAACTCAGGTCAAGGTGCTTGCGGATCTCCGCATCCCAATTGGGTAACGTTGATAATGGGCATATCACTAAAGTCGCCCTCACTTCAAGGATAATTAAATTTCCCAAAAAAAATACTCAAAGTTTGAGGTTGGGAAAATCATTGAAAAAAATCACTCCGTACTGAAAAAAAATGCAAACTGAGCGTGCTCAGCCAAAAAAATAAAAATGTGTCAGACTGAGTAAAAAACAATGGGGCACATTTTTGGGTTGATTTGTTGGACGGGCCTGCACAAGGCCCGCATGGGCCCCTAACAGGCCTGTTGGGCCCATTGAAAAAGTAGTATTTGTTTGGAATTCCCATGCTCTGCTAAAATGTGAAATGGGTTGAAATGAATGAAAAATGAGGGGGTACATTTTTGGGAAGATGTTTTGGACGGGCCTGAATGAGGCCCACATGGCCCCCACAAAGCCCACTGGGCCCATTGAAAGAGTAGCCTTGGTCAAGAATGCCTATGCTCAGCTACAAAACAAAGATGTGTCAACCTGAGGAAAAAACATGGGGCCACACTTTTGGGGAGGGCTTATTGACAGACCTGCATCAGGCCCGTCAGGGCCCACCCAAAGCTGGTTTGGCCAACTCAGAAGTAGTATTGCTTAAGAATGCCCATATGATGTTTGAGAACAGCACCAATTGACCACTAATCAACAGAAGATATTGAAGGGCTTCTGACATCTGTGTGACATTTGTGCATTCACAGAATGTATGTCCAGGCCCTTTCCTTCCCTTGGAAATCTGTTGGCCCATACGGGCCTGATGCAGGCCCGTCCAGAAAGCCTCCCCAACAATGTGCCCCTAGGGTTTTTACTCAGTCTGACACATTTTTATTTCTTAGCTGAGCATGTGCTTTCTTAACCAAGGCTACTCTTTAAATGGGCCCAGTGGGCTTTGTGGGGGCCATGTGGGCCTCATTCAGGCCCGTCCAAAAAATCTCCTCAAAAATGTACCCCCATGTTTTTTATTCAGTTTGACCCATTTCACGTTTTAGTAGAGCATTGGAATTCCAAACAATTACTACTTTTTCAATGGGCCCAACAGGCCTGTTAGGGGCCCATGCGGGCCTTGTGCAGGCCCGTCCAACAAATCACCCTAAAAATGTGCCCGTTGTTTTTTACTCAGTCTGACACATTTTTATTTTTTTGGCTGAGCACGCTCAGTTCCCATTTTTTTTCAGTATGGAGTGATTTTTTTTCAATGATTTTACCAACCTCAAACTTTGAGTATTTTTTTTGGGAAATTTAATTATCCTTGAAGTGCCTTGTGTTGCGCTCTTTCATTGTAGCAAAGGATTCGGCGGCATTCATTGATGTTAAAATTAGCGCTAGGGAAGTTAAAGTCTTTCCAAGCCCCATATCGTCAGCAAGGATTGATCCTTGACTGTTGTGATTAATTTGCTTGGTCGTTCTCCCGGTAGTTGCTGTATGGTGAAATGCTTGCCTCAGCCACTGACAGGTCGATGAACGCCAAAACGTTGACAGTGTTGTTGATTCGGGGGATTCCAACTTCAGAATGAACTCCATGGCTTGTAGCTGGTGCGTCAAGAGCCGTGTTTTGCAGCCAGGTACCGATTTCCCAGGTGCCGCACGTTGCCCAACCTCGGCATGCAAAGCATGGGGAACCCCTAAGCATTTTTCGGGGCAGTAACTTTCGATGATTTCGACTTTCAGATCGCTCTCTTCAAATGTCCGGAGTACCTCGGCGGAGTGTTCAGAAGCTGAGAACAGCATCAACATTACGGTCAGAGTTGGTGTCGGTGAGGGAGAAGCGAAAACGGTGGCATCCATAATGACTGTGGGGTACGATGTCTTTGGGGGGTTCTCAAGACCTAAAAAGGTATTCAGCTCCATTGAAACCGTGCCGGTAGGGCCCACAAGCAACTTGTTCAAAACGTCCGATAGTGGTCGGCTGACATGACCGACCTCTGCGCCAGGCCAGGTAAAAACTTTGATGGTTTCTGGTCCTTTTTGAAGGAGCGCTTGTGTTCTGCTGGGGTATTTGATGGATCCTCAAAGGCGATCGACCATGATGCAATCACCGGATATCGTGCCAAGGCATTCGAGGTTTTGCGAGTTGGTGTGTTGGGTGTCTTGCTCTGGGTTCATTTGTTTCAAGAAGAAAGTGGAAAAGGTTACTGTTTAGTAATTATAACGGATACATAGATGACAAGAGTGTAGCAAAGCACAGCGGATATATACTTACCTCTACTGTCTGGCAATCCAAATCAAGTTTATGCATTGGCTGTGTGGCAAGTGGCATCAAGCACTCGGATCGGCTGTCTCGGAAGGGCACTGAACTTTGGTTGAGCGTAGTCTTGTAGATTTGTGTTGAAAATTGATGCTTGGATCTTTTTGCTTGGCTGAATCAATCTCGACCCTTACTTGTGTGTGTGAGCTCAGCATGTACTCCCAGAGTAAACAAGTCAAGCATTCTCATGAACTTGAAAGTATATGCATACACTTTGTACATTTGCTTGAAAAAGACCGCTAGGTACAAACTAAACACTGACCCAATCTAGGAAAGCTTGTTGCAATCCTCCCTCAACTTCGACATCCAGATTCAGTAGTGCATTATGCTTGAGAAGTTTAGATGTAACTCAAATTTATCCCTCTCTTATCTCGACTTTGAAAAAAAGGAAGATCAAAGGCATTCATCTTGCTGCATCTCTGTCACCCACACAGTGTCTTGTGGGTTCCGCACCAAAATCCCCAGTTGAATTCAATGGGAAGAGGAGTCGAGTCTTTGATCTGCTCTTGTATTCATCCATTAGTCCTCCAGGATTCTAAGTCAAATAACACATCCTCTGTATTTATTTATTTATACTTTTTTTTAAAAATCTGAGCAATTAAAACAAGTGATTACTTTAATTTGGAAAATGATAACTTTGCACTCAATGTTTACAATTAAAGAAATTGATTGATATATATACATATATCCCCTCAGATCAATTGCTAATTGCTGAGGGATACTTGAAAGTTTTATTTTTTGAAGGTAACGTGTACTTTTTGAGAAGTTGATATTATTTGTGATTTTAGCTGATTTTGTTGAGTTTCTTGGTTTCATTAATTCCTTCCTGCTTGTAATTTTTTTTACTTCAACTATCTTATAATTTATTTGATAGTCTATATATTCCATTTTGTCATTGTCATTATTATTTTGTTTCATTGTATTATTTATTTTATTACTTATTTTACTATTTATTCTTTTTTCATTGTTATGTTTTGCTTTTTTGTGAGAATGTCTTCTATGTGTTATTTATGTTTTGGAAGCAGGCTGTCTTGATGATATATTCACCTAGAAGTCCCAGCATTTTAGGCCAGTCAATCATTGATTGGATTGGATTGGATTGGATTGTCATTTTTTTGCTTGTTCATGTCAATTTGATTTACACCATCACTTGGCTTCAAATTTTTGTATTGTAGTAAATCAATATGTATTTACAAAAAAAAAATAAAGGGAATTCAAGCCTTAAGGCATGTCTACTTTGCCTACATAATCTACCAGTTTATAGAGTAAAGGCAACAATTTACTTTTCTAAAAATTATTCTTTAGTGCTCAAAATAAGCAGTGGAATTTCAAGAACACATTGATGGATTGTAACCTTGTGCTACACTGAACATATCAACAGAATTCAAATGTAGTGATATCAGTGCAACTCAAGGCTATCATACAAGTGATTCTTAGCTAATATCAATGTTTTGATCATGGCAATGAGCCCACATTGCCTTGCTTTTGGGGGTGGTGGAGGGGGTTTTGATTTACGACGGTGTTGAGTGCGCGTCGGCGGGGTTGTGAGTTGAGGGGAGGACGGGAGAAAAACTGGGATGGATGAGGAAGGTTTTGGATGTGGGGGGGATTGTCGAAGGGCGCCGGAAGGCGGGGTCAGAAAGGATGAGGATCTACAAGGAAAACGCCATGTGCGTGATCAAATAGTATCCCGATTGTTGGGATGGATAAAGCTCAGAAGGCGCCCAGGGAGCGCTGATAAAGTGATTGATAAAATTTTGATGTGATTTTCTGGTTCAGAGTCAATCCCATGCCGCCCCATCATCTGAGTTCAAACTGAACTCAGACTCCGGGGTTGTGACATGCTGCGGGACAGCTCATTATGCCCCGCGCGCGCAACAAACAAGAAGAGGAAGAAGCAGACAAAAAAAAAGAAACAAAACCAAAACAAAACCAAAACAGGACAAACAAACTCAGACAAAACCCACCCACCACATAGCCAAACCATCCAACACGCGCAGATAAGAAAAAAAAACAGGAGACAAGGGTAGAAATAGAGGATAGAAAGAAACTGAGAAAGTGGACACCAAACTACATAGAGGAAAAGAAAACCTGCACGCCAAACCGTGCGTCATCGCGAATTTTGATCTTGATACTGTGTGTACCGGATAGCGCACCACACCGTGCAATATGACCCTTGTTGCCGCAATGGAAGAACAGTCCAGCCCACATCATAGTGGCCTTGTCCAAGCTTGATAGCGCTCCCCTCATTGCCGAGATGTCCATGGCGTTAGGGTTGGTTGAGGTAGGGTTATGGTCACCCGTGTAGTGGTTGGCGCCGTTGATTTTGTTATTGATCTTCAGGGCCAGCTTTCTGAGGTTGGTGAGGGCTGTGAAGTGGGCCCGCGCGATGACAAGCACCAATCTAACGTGCTTCTTGAGCCCCTGCTGGTACTGGCTCATGAGTTTCAACATTTCCCACCCCATGTTAGAGGCGTGTTGGTTGAACTGGAACGTGTAGTGCGCTACCAATTTCCTGCTTCAGCTGTTGAAGTGCTTTCCGTTTGGTGTTGTAATACATCATCTGGAATGCTGTGGCAAATTTGAGGTACAAGACTGGTTGCCCGGCAAAGAGCTTTGTTGTGAACGGTTGGGCCCACTTGCTAGCTTGGCCGGTCAAATAAGAGATGGAGAAAATTACTTTGCTACGGTTGTTGGGAAACATTTGGGGATTGGAGAGCACGTATAAGCCAATCTGGGTCACATAAACCTCCGCCTTTTGCCCCTTTGTGCTGTTGTACTTGTCTGGGAGGCCAACCTTGGGTTCTTTTGCAGGGGCGTCATCTGGAGCCTGTGGAGCGTTCTGTGGTTGTCCTGGGAGGATGGGCACTACCGCCGGGACAAACATGCCTGCCCTAGCCGCTGCGAGTTTGGCCTTGGCCCTTTGTTGAAGGCTCTGTTCTTCTTGGATGGAGGCCTCAAGCTCTTCAACTCGGGCCCGGAGAGCTGCAGCGTTGTTGTCCATTGTGGGGGTTTGTTTGTGTTTGGGTTTGGTAGTCTTTCTGTTTTGTTCTTTTGTTGTTTGTTGGTTCAGTTTTTCTTTGTCGGCCTTGTTCCCTGTGTATGGATCTAGCAAGATGTAATGGGCTGTCTGTCGGGGTGGGGAGGCTGTCCAGTGATCCTAGCTAGATGGGGAAATAGATGGGATCTTCCCCCTGCTCCTCTTTATGGTGAGGAGCGTGAGATGTATGTGTAACTACAAGACATGTCCTGGAATGAGTCTGGCGCGCGGGCGCAGCTCATAACAAGGAGGAGTGATATCATGAGGGGAGAATAGCCTGTGGATTCATATGTTTCATGTGGGATGTTTAAGGTCATTTTTTACCATCTGGAAAGGGGAGGGGGATTTACTATTATCCTGTGACTGGGTGTGCTTTTCTGGGGGCCTGGTGCTGATTGACATGTTGCTGGGGGAGGGGCTTGAGGGCTTTTGAGGTGTGTGATACTGCAGTGATTGATGCTTGCTGATTTTCTGATGTGATCAGGATTGGCTTACCACAACATCTATACAGCTCATGACCCTTCCTTCCCACCACTCATCTTCCCTCTCCTGTGGTGTCCCTTTTCTATTCTGCTCGCTATCCCGCCAGCCCTATGTCCTTCCATTTCATCCTCCACTCTGGCACCCACCCTCCCAGTTCTCAGATTTCCTGTACCCTCTCCTCCACATCCCATGTTCTATCCTTGTTATGCTTTCTTTTCTTTTATAGGAGGGGAGACTGTAAACCCCCCTCCTCTTTTGGGGTTCACAAGGTTGTTGAGTTGTCTGTTAGTCTGCTACCATGATGTATCACCACAGTATGGAGGGCTGTTGGATCAACCCATGAGCACTACCAACCAACCACCCAGCTGGCAGCCACAAGCGTCTGTAGCCTAGTTGGTAAAGGCAGCACTCCAGTATGTGTCTCAGCATAGCTGAGGTCGTGAGATTGACTCTCACCAGACACATCTTCATTTTACAGTCTCTACAAAGGTTTCATCAATGGAAACCTGCCCTGTCACAGCCTTGTATGTAGTCTGAGCTCCTTTCTTCCCTGGCTCAGCAGAGATCTGTTTCTCTCCTCTCTGAGTCAGGTAAGTCCTTTCCCCTTTCTTCTTGTCTCTCCTCTCTCTCTTCCTCAACTGAGAGATCTGTTTCTCTCCTCTCTTAGTCAGTCCTAGCAATCAAAGCCCCCAGTTTGGTCCTAGAACTCCTCCTCTGTGCCCCATTCCACCACTCCTCTGTCATCAGCTCAGTGAAGGGATTCAACCCCTACAAGAGGCTCATAGAAACAACGGATCAATCAGTTCCTGATCACCTTTAGATGATTTGAGTGCTCATGAAAGGTCCCCAAAAAGTTACATCATAGCCTAAAAAATACATCATAGATTAGCAAGGCATTTTGGCATTTCCAAGGAGGACTTCCCGTTGCCCGCTTGTCTCTAAACCTTGTTGGCTGGTCAAATCGTGATCAAAATTTCTCAACTTGTACCTGCTTGATGCTTACCTTCACCTTTCTGCTAATGCAGGACTTCCCGTCACCTGAATGGCTTAATGTAGAGGGAGGCACTAAACCTTGTTGGATGGTAAAATCTCAATTAATTTTCACCAGCAAGTAAGGTTTAGCCTTTCTATCTCAATTGGTGGGTCTAGCCGACGGGAAGTTCTAGGAAGTTCTTCAATCTGTCATATAGGTTTGCCTCGTCCTGCCGTTGTCACCGCTCTCGCTTGCTTGTGCCTAACGGATCACATCATCAACGACTCGCTGTCTTATGATGGAAAATTCAATCTTATCCAAAGCCTGGTCCCTGTTGCTGGGTTCTTATGCTCTCAAAGTTTTGCCACTGGGTAGGTTGCGTCGGCATTGCCCACACGAAAAGAGTGAAGCTTCTTGGGCGCAGTCAAAAGTATCAAACAAGTCCTATCCAGTCGATGCGGCGCGTTTCTGGTCGTCAAGAAAAAGAGGAGCCCGATGGCACTCCTTTGGAATTTTTCGGCAAGAGAACTCATTCGAATATAATGTTGAAACTTATTCCGTATAATTATCGTAAAAAAAGGATTGCTGCTCGCCTTTCGATGGTCAGATCTCGTGATTGCATTGTTTGACAGCCATGAGGCAAAGTGTTTCGTCGAGCTTTCATCCTCCAATCCGACAGCATGAGTCCCAGTTGAGATTACTTCGGTGAATCTCAGAGCCATGTCAAATAATTTGGAGCAGGAAAGCTTCGAGCCTGACTCGTTCCTCTAAATTTAAAGCTACTTTCTGCACGCAAAATTTGGTGTGGCTCAACTCGTCGTGATCAGAGTGTTCAACAGACAGATAAATTCACTGCATTCAAATCATGCTCGTCCCACGTGCAGGGAAACGAGCCCTACTTTCTCTTTTAATATTAACTAGGGAGTTATCCTGTGAAAAGCGACTCAACGTTACACAGAATAGGATACGAACTTGGGGTGCTCGCGGTGGGCAGATCTCATCTAAGTTCTCGCCAACATTGGTTTCTACTAGTTTCTGCGCAGAAAAGCTGAGGTTCAATTTCAATTTTGATTGTGACCGCCAGCATTCGACATTGACAACGAGCCTTGCCATAAGATTCCCTTGACACCTGCTTTGTGGTCTCAACTTCGAATGAATGATTATCTGGACAATTACCCCGGCGGATCAAAGATAACTTTGCAGGTAAAAAAAGAACACTCCCCTCATACCTGACAAAATCCATGCAAGAACATCACTTCGTTACTCCGAAAAAGCTAACCAATTGATTAATACGACTTTCTTATGCACTCCGATGTGGGGTAACTTCTCAGGAGTACGCCAGTCATGTGGGCGCGACAGATTTCTCAGCTGGGATTGGCGAGCATCCACATAGTGGCCAGGTCAGTTTCTGTCCAGAATTGTCAACGCAGATGAGAAAAAAATATTTAGAAAATCACATGAGGCTGAATGAAGCTTACTTATTCGTGGGGGGGGAACTACCTCCAGCTGTGTGAAGCCGTGAAAGGTCGAGATTGGTATGCGCTTGTGGCAGCTCAGAATTGGAACTCATTTGTCAACAGTCTGTATGATTCTGCCGGTTACGCGTCAGTGGGTTTCAGCTTCCTCAATCTGCGCGTGTATGCAAACGGTGGCAGCTTCTCTTGATTTATTTTCTAACATCTTCAAATATCTGCTGTTAAACTACAATTCATCATCCCTCAGCTTTGGAACAATGTCAGGTATGAGCCATCTTTGCGGATTTTTACAGAATTAAAAGCTGAAATGGTATGTGTTATAGGTATCATACCTGAGATGGTAAATCCAATTATTCAATGCCATTATAAAACCCGCCTATAGTTTAACTTGATTATTATCTTTGAATGTGGCTCAGTTGATCGACTTCGAAAAAGATCCGACTAGGGTGTATAAGACTGCGGTAATTTTTTTTTTGTATCCTCTTCATTTCAACAAATTTTGATTGGAAGTACCATCATTTTTCCCACTCTTCCAGGCGTCTTATGTGGGGCTTGTCACCACTTGGGTGACCTGCTTCCCGGGATGTATATTTAATTCCTGGGCTCCGATTACCAGTACAATGTTTGCCTCCTGGGGAGAAATTGCATGGGTTTCATTTGCAGGGGGGTTGTATGTCTCTACTTCGTTTGCTTTTATAAACTCGGTCATATTTGTTGGAACTGGTGAGGATCGTTTCACAAGGGTAAGTATCCAGCTCGCTGGTGTTATTTAGCATCAAAGATTCACGCTTATGTATGTTCCGCATTCTACTACAGGGAGCAAACATAGCGACGATGATGGCTCAAGCTCAACGAGCGGTCCATTCAACTATCTCCAATATCACCCAAAATGTCATAAATTCACCAATCAGTAATCTTGAGGGTCTTGCCGGGATAAATCGCGATGGAAGTTTTCTCAACGAGGTACCGTCTAATTTCCAGAACAAATTACAAAGAGAGTTGGAGCTTGCTTTGAAATTGAAATCATTGGCGAAGTTCTGGAGAGTCCAGGTGAGGAGAAATTTGCCAATTTTGAGGGACATGTTTCTTAATTTGATGAAAGGGGCATGCTTTTGATCTCTTCAGAATGCCTTCATTGTCCGCGGTAGTGTATGTAGTAATTCTTCTAGAGAAATATTCTAGGAGATTAGATTGGTCAATCCGCTTACAAAACTACTGATTAATTCTGCCTCGTCAGGATCCTTGTATCTACTCAGGAGTCAATGGGGCCTTTGATGATGCTGACAAGCTATCATACTGTGGGGAAGATGACATGTGAGTATGAATGTTCATTTGCACTAATCACTGCCTCAAATCACCTAAAACAAGAGTATCTATCCCATGAACTAAACCAAAAAAAACATGAAATATTATAGAATGATGAACATTGTCAGGGCAGAGAAAAATGGAAATGGATATGATCCAACCATCTATCATGCTTCTTTGGTTGAATCAAAGTATGGATATTCTTCAAAGTTTTTGACAACTTTGGCCTGGGAATGTCAGTCAAAATATGGTGTATTTGAGTATGATTGGAGTTCTTACCACAACAGCAGGTAAGTGTTCATTTTGAAAAAATTGCAATTTGATGCTACTGCATGCTAAACTTGATGATTTGTCCTACCATGAAGTACCACCAACCAATCAGAGCTGAGGAATCTTTCCCAGGCAGGAGACTGCTATTTCAATCTTCCTGTATGTGACTTAACCCGCCCCAGTAAGTTTTTGATTACCATTTTTCTACTACCTGTGCCAATCCTCTGAAATTTTACAAGTGAGTTAATGGAACAAATACCTCCCATCAAAATATTGTCTATCATATGTTGATCAAAAAAATAAAGACCTCAAAATTCTAAGATCTACCACCAACAAAACTTTGACTCAGATCTGCCGGGAGGCAGGAGGATTGCCAATATGACTGCTACTGGATATGATAATAAAAAGATCTATGATTCATTATATGACATCATCAAATATAGCATAAATTTTTGTAACAAGTTATCCATTGTGGAAGAATACTTCATGAGAATACTTCAAGTTTATAAAGGTGACAAGAAACTGAATAAACTTGAAACTTCAAAATATTTTTTAAATTTGCTAAAAAAAAGTGAAATCAATTAAGGAAGGTTTAAAGATCCTTATTAAAACCATTATTTTTCAAATATATAAAGCAAGAAAATTAAGAAAACTCAAGAAGATGGAACAAGTTGACCACATGTGTCATGCATGAGAAACCTCAGCTGAAACAATGATGGGGTGAATAATGGTTATGTCAAGTGAAAAATTGGATGAACATTAATGAATTTCAACTCAAGTTCAGAGTGTATTCACTAAAAGAAAACCTATAAAAGCTGCCAGCAGTTGATATGTGGCACACTCCAGTGTAGCTGCCATTTTAACTCCACATGATTACATCATACCCTTTCATGCACCATCAATGTGCAATGTGCAAAGTAACTGTGTATTGAAGCTTGATTGAAATAACCATTGAAAAAGGCTGGAGTATCACTGGCTGAAAATAGAAATGTGGAAAACCACCAGTGGCATTCTGGAGACTTCCTAGAATTCAGCTCACATAAAATGTAAATACATTAATACAGGTGTATTGCAATTTCATGAATTTGAACTAGGATACTCCCAATCTTACCAGTTTTGCTGTCAGTGCTTTACACATTAGGACATTCACTGTATAAACTAACTGCTTGGACAGTCTTTTCCAAGCAGTTGTCAGACAGAGTTTGTTGGGCAAATTAAGCATTTGGCCCTCCAGGCCAATCAGATTGCTGAGCTTTTGTCAGCAGCTGTCATGGCAAGAGAATAAATCTTCTAGCTACACCGGCTGCAATCTTTGCCGTGTTAGTGGGTAAATTTGAGAGACTGCACGGTATGAGAACCCTCAGAAGTAATAGATATACGGATTTAATTTTCAAACTGCAAAAAACTCGTCGCACACTGCAGGGGGCGTCCACTGATCTGAAGAAAGAAGCTGCAGTCCCATTTGCTCCTTGACGCAATGCGGCGAAATCAGCGGCCACTGCCGTACAATTCAAAAAATCAGAGCATCCGCATCGGGTGCTAGGATTAGGCTAGGTTAAACCTCCAGGTTTAGCCCGGACTAGCGCTAATCCAGATGGTCAACCGCATTGGCTGAGATCATCTCCACAAATCAAAAAGCTAATCTAGTCTAACACTTGCACCCGCATCAATCAATTCCACCGGCTCCCTACCTCCATGGACAAAAGAGAAGAAAGCTCATCAATACAACATCATCTCCAGCTTGTTTGGCAGATGATTCAAGATCTCCTCAATGACGCAGAAACAGTCTGAACCCTCATTGATGAACTTGATTCTGACTTGGATGGAGAAGTTGAAGAAGTTGAAGAAACCACCAGACAAAGGCCAAACATTGACCGTGACTGATATGATTTCCACAATAAGCTCATGGCTGATTACACTTCAAGGATAATTAAATTTCCCAAAAAAAATACTCAAAGTTTAAGTTTGGGAAAATCATTGAAAAAAAATCACTCTGTACTGAAAAAAAATGCAAACTGAGCGCGCTCAGCCAAAAAATAAAAATGTGTCAGACTGAGTAAAAAACAATGGGGCACATTTTTGGGGTGACTTGTTGGACAGGCCTGCACAAGGCCCACATGGGCCCCTAAAAGGCCCGTTGGGCCCATTGAAAAAGTAGTATTTGTTTGGAATTCCAATGCTCTGCTAAAATGTGAAATGGGTCAAACTGAATAAAAAACATGGGGGTACATTTTTGGGGAGATTTTTTGGACGGGCCTGAATGAGGCCCACATGGCCCCCACAAAGCCCACTGGGCCCATTTAAAGAGTAGCCTTGGCTAAGAAAGCATATGCTCAGCTAAGAAATAAAATGTGTCCGACTGAGTAAAAACCCTAGGGGCACATTGTTGGGGAGGCTTTTTGGACAGGCCTGCAGCAGGCCCGTACGGGCCAAAAGGGTTCCAAGGAAAAGGAAAGGGCCTGGAAATACATTCTGTGAGTGCACAAATGTCATACAGATGTCAGAAACCCTTCAATATCTTCTGTTCATTAGTGGTCAATTGGTGCTGTTCTGAAACATCATATGGGCATTCTTAACCAAGAATACTTCTGGGTTGGCCTAACCAGCTTTGGGTGGGCCCTGACGGGCCTGATGCAGGTCTGTCAATAAGACCTCCCCAAAAGTGTGGCCCCATGTTTTTTACTCAGGTTGACACATTTTTGTTTCTTCACTGAGCATAGGCATTCTTGACCAAGGCTACTCTTTCCATGGGCCCAGTGGGCTTTGCGGGGGCCATGTGGGCCTCATTCAGGCCCGTCCAAAAAGTCTCCCCAAAAATTTACCCCCATGTTTTTTATTCAGTTTGACCCATTTCACATTTTAGCAGAGCATTGGAATTCCAAACAAATACTACTTTTTCAATGGGCCCAACAGGCCTGTTAGGGGCCCATGTGGGCCTTGTGCAGGTCCATCCAACAAATCACCCCAAAAATGTGCCCCATTGCTTTTGGGTCAGCCTAAATGCACTCCAAAAAAATCCCAAAAGCACTCCAAAAGTGAGTGTATGGAGTGTGCACTCCAATGATTGTTGGAGTACAGACTAGAGTACTCCAACTTGATTGGAGTGCAGAACCGGGGACTCAAGAATCTTTGGAGTGCACCACAAAGGACTCCAGTGGCCAGGAAATGTAATGAGTGCCCATGAGTCTCACTCCATCAGATTGGAGTGCATTCCCCTAGCACTCCATTCCTGATATTTCTCCTCCTCAAAAGGGGAGTGCAGTACTGTGCACTCCAGCCAGAGCTGGAGTGCCTACAACTTCAACTGGGCTATGTACAAACACACCCCACTTGATCCTCCTGATATCCATGACCGGTACAGACCGGCATTGAGCGGATTAACATCTCCTCTCAATGACCGGTCTGTACCGGACCGCCAGTCATTGAGGGAAATCACACCTCTCGATGACCGGTCTGTGCCGGTCATTGAGGGGAGTAACATCTCCTCTTGATGACCGGTCTGTGCCGGTCATCCAGGGGAGTAACATCTCCTCTTGATGACCGGTCTGTGCCGGTCACCGAGGGGACTCACACCTCTTGATGACCGGCGCGGACCGGTCACACCTCCCGATGACCGGCACAGACCGGTCATCAAGGGGACTCACACCTTGATGATTGGTCACCACCGGTCATTGAGGCTAATAACACCTCCTCTCAATGACCGGTCATCACCGGTCATGGAGAGGGCTCACACCTCTCAATGATCGGTCAGTCCGGTCATTGAGGGTAACAACACCTCTTGATGACCAGTCATCACCGGCCATCGAGGTGAGTCCCATCTCACAATGACCGGTCAGACCGGTCATCAAGGGTAATAACACCTCTCAATGACCGGTGATGACCGGTCATCAAGGTGAGTCACATTCCTTGATGACCGGTCAGACCGGTCATTGAGGGGACTCACACCTCTTGATGACCGGTCAGACCGGTCATCGAGAGTAGCACCTCCCCTCAATGACCGGTACACACCGGTCATCGAGAGGTGTGACTGATGACCGGTCCGCGCTGGTCATCAAGAGGTATGAGTCCTCTGGATGACCGGTTGTGTGCCCCTTGATGACCGGTCCAGACCGGTCATTGAGAGGTGTGATTGTGGGCACTCCAAAAAAAGGAGACATTGGAGTGCACCCCAATGCACTCCATTTGGTATTTGCCAGCTGGAGTGCAAAGCCAAAATCCTCCACTGAAAAGGTGGAGTGCTTGGGCTTGCACTCCATTTTTTTTGGAGTGCATCTAGCTGCACTCCCCTATTTTGGTCAATTTTGGAGTACCCAGTTGTGTACTCCAATAAACATGGAGTGCCCATCTGGGAACTCCATGTTTTGGGAGTACAAAATCAAGGCACTCCAACTTTTTTGGAGTGCTGGCCCCCCAAAGCCAAAAATTTGGAGTGCATGAAGTAAAAGTTTGGAGTGCATTTAGGCTGACCCTTGTTTTTTACTCAGTCTGACACATTTTTATTTTTTTGGCTGAGCACGCTCAGTTTGCATTTTTTATCAGTACGGAGTGATTTTTTTTCAATGATTTTCCCAACCTCAAACTTTGAGTATTTTTTTTGGGAAATTTAATTCTTGTTGAAGTGTTACCTTAACAAGAATGCAAGGTATGATAATGAAATTTTTTTCATGTTCATTGTATGGAAGACAATGCTGATCATTATTGACACTGCTGCTAGGTATAGCGACAAGGACTTTTCTTGACGGTTTCAACTCAACAAGGAAGTCTTCAGGCGGATTCTTTACAACCTGACCTCGCATTACCCGTACTTTGTCCAGGAAGCAGACTGTACCGGAAAGCTCGGACTCAGCCCAGAACAGAAAATCACTGCTGTTGACAGCTCTGTTTATGAAGCTTAGGGCAAAAAACCCGTCAAAATAAGGGTTTTGGGCCCTAGCACTATAACTGTGCTGATGTAAACATCCAAGTTTACTAAAGACAGCCAATCACGAAAAAAAAGATCAAGGGTTTCCCCTGCAAGCATTACAAAATCCAAACAATGGGTCTCCTTCCAAAACCAAGCCTCCATAGACACAAGCCCAGCACCCATCCCCGGCTAGCAAGGCTTAAAGTACTGGGCGGTTGAACCCCAGCGCGCCGCAAGAGCAATTGCAAAGGGGGGCCAACAAATGTATAGACCCTCAAACCGCGCAAACGCAACGGCGGAGGGGTTTTGAGCATGACCCCCTGCTGGAAATGCGGCAAGGGCAATCTCCTCAAACCGGGCAAATGCAACGGAGGAGGGGCTTGAGCATGACCCCCTGCTGGAAATGCAGCAAGGGAAAGCCCCTCAAACCGCGCAATTGCGACGGCGGAGGGGCTTGAGCATGAACCCCTGCTGGAAATGCAGAGAGGGAAAGCCCCTCAAGCCGCGCAATTGCGACGGCGGAGGGGCTTGAGCATGACCCACTGCTGGAAATGCAGCGAGGGAGTCACCTGCCGAAGCTACCCAACACAACCAACGACCTTTTATATCTGCCAACCACCCAGTCTCACCGTCCCCACATTATCACACCCCCAAACACTGCCAAGGCAACCATTCCTGCTGCGAATACCCCGCCCTCAAAATACCAATATACCCTGGCGACGCAATCCAATCCCCAGGTTGGCCGCGTTCAACACCAGGTACAATACACAAGCAAACTTGACTACACAACACCCAACTCAAAGTCATGCAACCACACCGGCCATCAAATCAAGCGTCTGATCATTCTGCACGGTTCCCGCATGCCCGTAACAGCTACAATAAATTCTACCGCCTCGGCCGCCGTCTTCCATTGAGTTCTGGCCTGGTACGTTGAGTTGACTATGACCTATACCAACCAAATTGGCCCAAATAGACAACATGCACCCTTCATTTGCCTGAACCGCCAGCCATTCCCAACTCGCCAAACGCCCTAACCAACCAAACTCCAGCCAGAACCAGGCAAGTCATGTCAGCCCAGCGAGTTTCAGTAACAAGCAAAGTAGCCAAGCGCACGACTAATGCTGGAGGTGTAACCATGATTTAAGGTACAAATACACCCCCGCCCCTCACCTCGCACTCCTACTCATCTGCTTATAAAACTTCCTTCTCATCATTGGAGCTATCACACTTGACCTCAATTTGACCGGTCGTGCTCCGGCCTCCATCTCACCCATGGGGGTATATATGGGGTTTTCCTCCGCGTGGCATCTGAGACTAAGCCAAAAATGAAGGCGCGCAGGACGTACGCTATATCAGGTGAAATTGCCTGTTATACCGGTCAAGTACTACCCAACTTCATGTGCGTTGACATTGCGTATGCAAATACCCAAATGGAATATGAGTGTCAAATTGGCCTCCGGTCATCATCAAGGCGGTTGGTACGGTGCTTTCTGTACGAGCTTATCAATTGAAGTGGGAAGGCGGGGGGTTCATCCGCGATGTTACTATGTCTCATCAGTCAACTGTGAGTCATTGCGTTAACTTGGCGTGACAAAGTCATCTAACTTGCTGTTTAGTCCGGTGATAATCACTTTCTGCAAGCGCGTTATTTGATTGAAACTACGCAATGTGATTTGTCAACGATGGACAATTTGGGAACAGGCTCTTGGGCTTCTTTTGCTGGCGAGCTCGACGGAATAAGTTGGACTACTGGCGAACTCGTGATAAATGTGAGCTCCCTGTTGTAGTTGATTGTTTTCACCACTTATACTCATGCCAGCTGTTAGTTTTTGACCGGACAAATCAATAAACCATGAATTCAATGAACTTGTTTACTAATTGGTGGCCGGTCACATTTTATACTGTTATCCACGACGGTGATTTCTGAGCAGAGCTTGCTCTCTTCCTGTTGACTGTAATACAGTACTGAATAGTTTCTTGGAGGGAATTCTCCGCAGCGTCTGAATCATTTGACGTCTACAATTATAAATTTAACATCCCAGAAATTCTACCGTTGAGTCTTGGGAGGTTGGCGAATCCATTATCATGTTAATCTTTTCGTGATATCAAACTAAATCCGCAACCTGAGTTTGCGGCGATGGCTGTTACTTGCCCTTGTTAGTACTCAATAGGCGGTTAGTGACATTTGACCTGCGAGTTGTGACGCAGCTGGTGTGGGAAATCTTTTGGATAGTGGTCAGTAATGTAGCAAACTGTAAGATTATTTGGGTTTCAGTGAGACTGAAAGCAAGTGTTACTCATCAAATCTTGAGGTCATGATGGGCCCCGTATCCAAAAATGGGTATTAATATTTACTCGAAACAGTGTTGACCTCCGACTTATCATGCATTTGGGATTTATATGAGTTAAGATGAATTTCCTTTTTCAATGGAGATTCAGGATTTTCCGGCAAGTCGGTGAACCCGCCAAATGTGAATTTGGGAATTGACATTCTTATGGTAGACCATATGGAGCACTTCCCTCAATTGCCAGTTTTTGCCTTGCTGGAAGCTGGTTGGCTTTTGGGGCACGAAGCGCGTTGGGTTAGCAGACTGCGTTGGTAAGAACTGCGTCACTGGGCTTCCGGATGTTTGCGCTCCGGTGGTGGAGCGGCCTGGAGGGATGCTGGGCTGGAGCTGATACCATGGCTCTGCAGCGGCGCAGCCGCCTTGGCCTCTAGTTGGTGATTTAAATTACCAAGCTTGTTACGTGGCAAATATGGCCACTACAAGGGTTTAAACTCTCTGTAACAGAGGAAGGATTAATTATGTAATTATTAATTACATGGAAATCAATTTGGCGTAAAAGTAGGTGGTAAGCGCTTAAACTGATTGGATGCTTGACAGAGGTGGAGGTCTTACGGCAACTACTTATAAGGATAAATCTTTAAATATGCTAATGAGGGATTTTTGATGATTTAAAGGCTTTAATCCAGTGGATTTTACGTGCTGGGGATGGTTTTAAAGGAAAAGGGGCTACAGTAGTAGCAGAGGAGAATATTCACGGCAAACTTACAGTTTATGGGCGGTGAATGGTCTTGGGGATCTTTTCCTGAGGGCCAAATAGGCCTCTATTTATAGAGGGGACTTCAGTGGACGCAACCACTAAGTCCTTTTCTCCCTATGGGAGTATCCTGAGGTGTACACGTGAACCAGGCTTGGCTGTGGGCAATTTATTTGTATTACTAGAGGCCAAGGCGGCTTCGCCGCTGCAAGTGTATAGGCACCAGTGAATTGAAAGTTTTTTACCAGAATGAAGTATGTCAATTTCAAGGTGTAGAATTAGATTTGTGCCATGTGGCAAAGCATTTAAAATGGTCAGGAAGCATTCACTGCTTTGCATGTAGGGTTGGGTTCTGGATTTCTTCATATCTATTTAACTTACACTCCAAGCATTTGCAAATCTCTTAAGATACCTTTTACAGCATTCAAGTTTGTGAAACCTGCAATTCCAATTTAGCTGAATCATAACTGTTGCAGTGTCTTTCTATGTACCTAATTGATGTTCTGTTAGCAGAGCATCCTGTTGATATTTCAGCACATGCCATTTTAATAATCAATATGTATGGCATTTGTTCCCAGTTTTCCATTAAAAGCAAAGGGAACAGTAGTGAAAGAAACTTTGACAGTAAAATTCAAGAAACAAAACAAAATCTGCAATGTGCATGTTGGTATTTATCTTGTCTCAAACTAATGGCCTTGGCCCTGGGCTAGGTGTGAATTCAAAGATGGAGAATGGAAAATTGTGCTGACCTGCACATGCAGGGAATCTTGCTTTTCCACTATCATATCATGTTCATCTGCCAAGCATATTCCCAATTGTCCAATTCTACCTTGTGGCTCCCTGGGTGCTCCCTTGATATGATTCTTATTCTTTGTTATTAAAGATTATGAAACCAATATAAGGTGTTGGAACACTATTTTTACAAACCACAGGGCTCAAGCAACACTTGTTGAAGAGGACGTGCTTGGAAGTCCAAGGGGTCAAGTTTAAGACCTTGGTGCCAATGATTAGTGTTTCTGATCAGCCACAGCCAGGCCTCAAGAATTGAAAAAGACAGGGAATACCAAGGGATGACCAAGGCTATAGCTCCATGATCATCCAACACATTGATTTTAAGTTCTAAGCTCTTAGATTGGCCATGAAAATCAATTTGTTCAGCTGCTCCTGTTGACATTTTAAGCCTTACTGGGCTTGCTGTTCCACATCAAAAATATCTCAAGCATATTTTTCCAGTTTGAGAGACACCTTTGAAAATCAGAATTCAAGACTGCCCCATCTGTATCCCAACCACCCTCAGTCATCTCTACAGGAGAATGACAGACAAGCTCAATTGCAGAACTGATTGGGGCCTAAAGTATTCCCTATGCATCCCCATCTCTGTAGTCAAACTCCAATACATGTGTGTGAGCTTGGTCAGACTGGGCTGTCGGTGGCGGCGGCGCCTGTGGAGAGCAGGAGGCAGAAATCACGCAACCACTCCTTCTTCTACTGCTGTTGGCCTACTGCTTTGGCTAGGAATGGGAAATTGTCCGTCAACAAGCGCAACTGAAGCGCCTTCTGCTTCTCCAAGGCTGCTGGGCACATGATGTCCAAGCTCAATTCAAGGATCAAGTGTAGGATTTCAAACTTGCTCACGCCCTTCAAATAGTGTTTCACAAACCTACTCAAATGAAACAGATGGTGTTTTTGTTGCAGGATGGTCTGTCAACAAGCGCAACTCAAGCGCCTTCTGCTTCTCCAAGGCTGCTGGGAACATGTTGTCCAAGCTCAGTTCAAGGATCAAGTGCAGGATTTCAGACTTGCTCACGCCCTTCAAATAGTGTTTCAAAAAACTACTCAAATGAAACAGATGGTATTTTTGTTGCGGGATGCGGTGGGATGAGGGGACAGAAGGCACGCACAAGAACTGCTAGATTTGTGGTCGCTGAATTTGCATTCCAAAGTAAGACAAAAACCCTGCAAATAAAGCTGTATACAAACCAGGACAACAGGGATATCAGAAAAAAGGGGGGCAGAAAGAAAAAGTCAGCGGGCAGTTATCAGACAAGGTGGGATGGCTAGGCTTGAGGCTGCGTCCTCGCCAATGGAGCAGTTTGTCTGCAAAGAAGGTTTGGTCTTCCTCGGTTTAGTGCGCTCAGAGGATATATTAAGGTACATGAGTCTGGGGCTGAAGGAGGGGCTTGAGGAGGGGAACAAGGGCATGCAGTTAGGCCCGCGGGAGAAAGGGCGGAGGTTGGCGAGCAAGACTGAATCTGTAGAGCCAGAGGAGGGGAAGCCTTCAGCGGAGCATTGAATGGCCTTGGCAGTGTCAAAGGCTGCCTGGCCCATCGCCTCTTCAATCAGGGGTCCCAGGACGCCCGTGCTCGCAGGCGCGGCACACATCTTGTTGTAGGTGCCATCCGTCTTCCGTTATCTTTTTAGTCTTATGTATTCTGCGGGAGGAGGTTGGACGACGGCAGGCTGGTCAGTATCCGAGTTGGAGAAGTTGGCACCCCAGACCAGGAACTGGACCATCTCCAGACTTGGCCTCAATCAAAGACCAACGGAGAGGAGGGCGCTTTGGTGTCTTCTGCGGGCGGAGGTCGGACAATGACAGGCTGGTCAGTATCAGAGTTGGAAAGGTCGGCACTCCAGACCAAGAACTGGGGTATCTCGGGACTCAGCCCCACTCAAACACTGACAGACAGGATGTCAGATTACGGATTCGGAAGCAACCCGATTCCTCAGCTGTGAGTGTTCCTCTTTGGGAAATACCAAGCTCTGAACAAACCAGTTTGAAGTCCCAAACTAATGTGATGCAACTCGTATCCCTTGTTACCGCAGCTTTAGCAGGCGTTGTTTCAGCCCAAAACGCCGTTGTTTTACCGGATGTGGCGCAATCAAACCCTGAACCCTGATTTATCAGTGAGAAAGGAAGCTCGTCCTTGCGGACTTTGTACCTGTAAGCACAGAGAATCTTGGCTATAAAAGCAGCCTCTTGGTTCGGCCAATGAACTAACTTCAACCACCATTTGCTATTTTGAATTCATCAGACAGCACCAAGCCAATCCCCTAATCGCCTAAAAAACTCTGTCTGCGTCTATCAGCAATCACAATCTATCCCCCACTCTTTGTTCTAAACCAAGACTTGTCCGAATTCTATTTTCCTTTTTAATACTTGCGCACTCACTAGCAATAATCTCCCTCTTCAGAGTTCCTCTTAAAATACTTAAAAACTCCAAAAACATTTCATTTACATTCTGCTCTTTCTTCATTTACTCTCACTCGTAACCTCTTGCTGTTTCCATCACAGTCTAGTAACCTATCTACCCCTGCTCTTAGGTAAGAGCTAAAACTGTTTCTACTCTCTTGATAAATCACCAGTTTCTTTGTAAACCGAATTCTGACGAAATAATACTCTTAGTCAATTGAAATCTCACACAGGAGGTGTCAGCCTGTATGTAACTAACCGTGTCTGAGAGGGTTGTTACTATCAAGATGATGGTGTAAGATGCCAAGGATGGGCCAATGGGTTCGTGGTAAGACCTGTAAAAGGTTTCACTCTATCAGTAATCTTGACTGAGAGGCTTGCTCAATTAAGGCGCATCCAGATCAACACAGAGTGTTAATAGGCATCCAAGGAATAACTCAACTTGGGTTTGTGGTTTTACCTACAGAAAGGTAAGGGTAATCAAGAGTTGAGAGTATTCCTGAATTGAATGATGGGTGAGAATGAAAGCACTGTTTAACTATAGTATGGGTTAAACTTTGCTGTAATAATATTCTGAGGGATAAACAGTCCTGGGGGGCGTGTTTATATAGAAGGGAATGAGCAGGAGGGAACATGAGGCGCTTGGAGGTGCTTCAGGACCAGGGGGGAACTGGAAGCGCTCAAGGGAAGCAGATCCTCATGAGGATCAACATTGGAAATGATCAGGGCAGTGTAATGATCAGTACTGATCCTGGATCAGTAGCTGTGTACACTAGCTGATCATAACCAATCATTGATTCCATTCAGTGCTCTTTGAATAGGATTACATCATGTATTGTTTATGTATTTATATTATAACCAATATGTTATGTAAATAGGTACTGAGGCGTAACAGGGGATAAATGAGTGATACCTGTCTTGGTGTATTTCACGTGTACAGTAATATTACAATGTATTGTAATCTTACTGTTGCACGTAACTTAACTCTCATAACAGCAGTACATTATGGTAACTGTATTTAACTATGGTTATCTGTAATGTAATGTATAACAGGAGTACATTCTTAAGCTTGTATCTAATGATATACATATGTAATAAAGGCGTAAAAGGTAATGTACTATATGTAATGTGAACAATTGCAGGTACTTGGTACGTGTAAGGTACTGTGACATGTACTCTGTGGCTGACACTTCCTCCCTCCAAAAAAGGCTGATCAAAAGAATTAAAGATTTCTTTTATCAGCTCTGTATTGTCTGAGGACTTTTTCAGAGTCTGGAATTTGGTCAGTAGTGAGCCATTCATCTTATTTAGAACCACTATATCTAACTAGATATTGTTTAATGTCCACATTGTTTTTTCTGATTTTTCTGTGTTGTAAAACCTTCTTTATTTTCACAACTTCTTTCTCCAGTCTTGGAATTACAACTTTAATGTTGTCTTTCCTTAAAGGGAAATTTTCATTGTTACTAGGCACGTAAGGTTTGATTAAACTAACAGGAAAAGTACAATGTTTTCTTTCTAATTCACCTGTCAGTATGACTTCAACAGCATTCTTTCCGTGTAAGGCTTTAATAACAAATGGTCCTACAAATGAGTCTCTCAATTTCTTAGGGCCAGTTAGGTTGGTGAAGTTAAATGTAGAAATAAGAACTTCTTCTCCAACTTTAAACTGATGAGGTTTATGAGTCTTGTCCCATCTAGTTTTGTTGTATTCAAAGGATTTTTTAATGCATTCTGCTGCGTAATTAGCTGTCTTAGTCATCATTTGATGGAAGTCTGTTGCATTAGGATGTATTGTTACCAATTTAGATAAAACTAAGTCTTTGGGGAACCATGGAATCCATCCTCTTTCTAATTCAAAAGGAGTCATATTGGTAGAGCTATGTTTGCTGGAATTGTAGGCAAACTCAAGGGCTGGTAAGAGTGAGCACCAATCATGAGTATAATTATCTTTGTCTTTAAATTCCAATCCATAGGCACAATATCTTCTGATCATGTCTTCGAGAGTTTGAATCATCCTTTCAGCTAATCCATCAGGCTGTGGGTGATAAGCTGTGGAGAACTTTAATTGTGTACCACATAGATCATAAAGTCCTCTCCAGAATTCTGACGTAAATTTAGGATCTCTGTCTGTAATAATGTATCTTGGGCATCCTACATCAGCAATTATCTTTTGCCAAAACAACATAGCTATATCAAAGGCTGTATTCTCTTTATGACATGGAAGGAATTTGGTTCTTTTGGAAAATCTGTCTACTACCACTAGTACTGAGTTATAGTTATCTTGTCCTGCAGGAAGTAATCCTGTAACAAAATCTATATTAATGACAGACCATCTTTCAGTAGGTTCTTCAATTTCCTGTAATAGTCCATATCTCTTTCCTGTAGCTTTGTTGGCTTTTTGGCACCTTTTACAAGATTCACAGTAGTCCTTGGTTTCATTCTTAAAGTTTGGCCACCATGCAATGTGCTTTACTCTCTCTGTAGTGCGCTCTACGGAGAAATGCCCAGCAGTGATATTATCATGGCATTCTCTAAGAAATAAATTGATATGTTCTCTTTGCACCAGTACTACCACACTAGTATGTTTGGTTCTATGGTAAAGTAATCCATCAAGAAGGGAAAATTTGTCTTCTTTAAAAGCTGTAGCCCAGGGTTCTTCTAATGAGTTAATTAAATCCATATTCTTATACTTACTCTGTAGTATTTCTTTGATGGTAGAAGTATTCTTATTGGTATCATAGGATTTTCTGATTTCATCCCAGAATTCTTCTTCCATTTCAAATACATGTAAACCAAGGATATCATAATTTTCTGAAGGAGCATCATATGCAGGATTATCTTCATCATTCTCCAGGGGAAATAAAGCCATGATTTTTGCAGCAACTTCTCCGTCCCATGCTGGGTTCTCTGGTAAATTTTCTAGAGACCATCTGCTAAGACCATCCGCATTTTTATGGACATTTCCAGCTCTGTGGATAATAGTCATGCTTCCCCTCCAGATCTGAATAGCAATTTGCCATCTAAGCATATGTCTATTGGGAGTTTTCATACCTAAGAGACTTTTAAGGGCTATACAATCAGTAATGACTTCAAAGTCACATCCATCCAAGTAGTAATACAATTTTTCAAGTGCCCATACTAGACAAAGACATTCTAGCTGGCTGGCTCCATATCTTTTTTCACTGTCTTTCAAGGTGCGTGAGATGTAGCATATGACTCCTTCTCTGGGGACTTCAAAATCCTGTATCTGATGTAATGCAGCGCCTAAACCTTCCATGCTGGCATCTACATATAATCTGTAAGGTTTATGGGGATCAGGCATGAACAGTATTGGTGCTGATGTAAGTTTTTCTCTCATTACATTAAAGGCTTCAACTCTAGTAGTTGTCATCTCAAAGGCAGTGTTGGGACTACTGAGTTGATAAAGTGGGCCACTTATTTTTGCAAAATCCTTAATGTGTTGTCTATAGTAACTTGCAAAACCTAAGAATGACTGTACTTCCTTCAGGTTAGTTGGCATAGGTTTGAGCAAAACAGCTGCTACTTTATTCATGTCTATAGCTATACTGAGTCCTGATACTATATGTCCTAGAGCTTTAAGTTCTTGAAATCCAAATTGGCATTTACTCATTGATATTTTCATGTTCATTTTAATTACTCTTTCTAAGACTATGGTCAACTTCTTGAGGTGTTCTTCCCAGTCTTGGCTGAATATGATAATGTCATCAATGTAAATTATAAGCCACCCCTCACGTAATTCTCTGTGGAATTCAGTATCCATCATTCTCTGGAAGTGAGATGGTGCATTTTTAATTCCAAAGGGCATTCTGAGATATTCATAAATACCCATATGTAATATGATGCGCAACAAATGTCTACTGTCTTCATGAATTACATTTTGATGAAATCCTTTTAGTACATCCATGCAGGTAATAAATTTTGCATTCTTGAGTTGCGTGATTGCTTCACTAATCTTGGGCATAGGATACCTATCAGGGATAATGTAGGTATTGAGGGCTCTAAAATCACCAACCATCCTGGACTTATCATTATGCCACGCAATGATTACAGGTGTTGTAACTTCCACATTCTCATTTGCGCCAACCTTGCGCAGAACTTTCATTCTAACTAATTCATTTACATGTTGTTGCAAGGCTTCTCTGCTTCTAGGGGATGCTGGGTAGGAGGCTTTTCTCAAAGCTGGTGGATAAGGTCTGGAAGTATTAAGATTGATTCTTACTTCATGTCTTTTAATGCATCCAAAGGGTTCATCAGCTGTAGCAAAGGCCAATTTATGGTTATGTAGTAATGAGACTAATTTGTCTGTTTGTTCTGGTGTCAGATTTGGTGAAATTCTGGCGTCAGATATGGTGTTAGAGAATTTTGAGGCTTCCACAGCATTACATTCTAGTTGCTCTAATGTAAATGTTTCCGTAATTCCTAGTTCAAATTTAGTCAAGAGATCTCCATTAATTGTAAAGTATCTGCCATTACTGTTAATGACGTCAATACCATAATTAATAATGTAATCATTACCAAGGATAATGTATTTCATCTTGAAATCTGCCATTACTACTAGCTCAACTGTAATTTGTACACTAGATCTTGTGTGAGGGAAAATAATATCTAGAGTAATGATACCTAGTGGGGACAATTTGCTATTGCAGCTGTAGAATTTCTCCTTCTTGACTGGGGATAGCTTGGTCTTCCAGTCAGGCATAATAGTGTCTAATAATTTGGGGCTAATTATTGAACAGAATGCTCCGCCATCAATGAGACATTTGAGTTTATACTTGTTACATAGTATATTAGTAGTGTTGGTTCCTCCTGTAGTGTGCATATTACCTATTTGGTCAGGTTTAACTACTGGTAACTTCCTAATATTATGTGGGGCTTTATCCTCTGGGATCTTGGAAATATTAGATATAAGCCTGTCTGCTTTACATGTAATGGCGTGATTAGAATTGCTTGCTGATTCATCATCTGAGTCATCAGAATCACTAGGAAGGGATTCTCCTGAGGAAATGCTAATAGTGTCACATGGTAATTGGTTATCCTCACTCTGAATCACTGATATCTTCTTGCTGATCTTCTTGGGAAATTTGGTAGACTTATGCCCAGTCTTACCACATTCATAGCATGTAATTTCTTTAGGAGCTGCTGGTTCTTTGGTCTCAGGTCTCTTATCTTTGTAATTGTCTCTTCTGCTTGTTTTGCTTCTAGCTTTGTCTTTCTTACAAACATTCACTATACTTTCAAGTTGGTTAATGAATTCTGAAGTGTCATCATTAGTTCTGATAGCTAGGCGCATTTTGTACTCAGTTTTGGGGTCAAGTTGAGACAGTAATTTATCATTGATAGATTGGTTATCCAAGTGTCTTTCCACAGCTTGTATCCTGTTAACTTGGCTGGTAACCCATTCAGAAGGCTCAGTCTCACCATACACGTCAAATTTAGATCTTCTAAAAGCATCTCTGACTTTTCTTTTCCATTCAGGGGAGCTATATTTCTTAATGATTTCTGCTTTCCAGAAAGCCCAATCTTTTGGTCCTTGAACTTCTTTCTTTCTATTGTTGTACCATATGTTTGCTGGTCCTGTAAATATTGAATTAAGTTTGGAACAAATGATTTGATCTGGTGCATTTGTATCATCCTGTAAACTGTCAATCCATTCTATAAATTTGTAATGGTCATATTCTCCTTTGCCAGAAAATGTGGCCCATTCACTTATTTTGGGTAAATTGGCTAATACTAATTTATGAATGGCTTTGTCCTCTTCATTTGTTGGAAAATTACGTGGAGTAGAAGATGTTGTTCTTCTGTTGGGAGTTGGTAGTGGAATTTCTACATCACTATCATCTGAATCTGAATTTTCTGCTTTGTGAGATGGGGAGTTCACATTAGGTGCTCTGTCAGATTTCACTCTTGTTGAACTGCTGCTGGCCTGCATATGGGGTGGAGTATCTTTATTCACGCTCTCTTTCACCGGGGGATTAGGTGATGAGTGTCCAATATTGTTAATAGAATTTATTACTTGTAAAATTATAGTTTCCAATTTATCTTGTTTTGATGCTGTGTCCGTGGTTTGCTTCTCAAACCTGTTTACTACATCTTCAAATGTGGTAAATTGTGATGTAATTTTATCTTTAGTATCATTCTGCAGGGTTCTGAAGCGTGATTCCAACAAATTCAATTTTTGTAATATTTCTTGGTTGGTATTTTCTTGATCTTCAACCAGTTCTTCAGTTCTAGCCAGGGATCTAGTAACTTGGGTACTCAATATTTCAAGAGCAGAGGGCGCTTCATCAAGCTTCTTATCCATACTCTCCAATTTATTCAAGATGACAGTGAAGGCATCATCTTCAGAATTTACTTGCTCATCTACACGCTGTGTAACTTTGTGGCACAATTTCTTAAGATCTGATGACAGTTCTTTGTTACTTTGCGTAATTCTTTCTACAACAAAGTTAAGATTCTCTGTGTACACATGTAGAGCAGTTTTGAAAGGAGTATTTGGATTGTTAACAACATTTAGAATTTCTGGGACATGTGATGTGTGTTCAGAACCAGAGTTACTATTACTACTAAAAAATTGGGAACTATTTAAGGATCTAGGTCCATCTGACGCTCTTGGCGGGCTATTTTGCCCTGCTCCAGATGTTGATAAGTGCCTTGGAGGGATCTGCCCAGGCGTATCATTTCTTCGTAGATTTGACTGCGCCATTGTTGATTGCGCCCAGTATTCCGCGGGTGTCTGGAATTCACATTTCTCCCCCTGCGTGATTGGGGTCTTGAAGCTGGTCTGCGGCGCGGCGGGCTTCTTAATGGAGAGTGGTTTTGTCTGCGGGACGGCTGGTGGATTAGGAGGGATTCTGAACTGATCTCCATTGGGTTCCAATCCTTCGTCCTCTTCAAGGTGGATGTTAATCCTTTGAGATCTATCATCGCCTGGAAATCCGCCCGGCAATACTTGAGATGCAATATTATTGCCGCGTGGCTGCTGCGGTTGCGCACGTCCTTGAGCCACGTCTTGTAGCCTTTCATCCTGTAATAGTAGCGCTCGAACTTCTCTTCCGTCGAGACTGTTAGGAGAAGATAGATTCTTAGTTTTTCCTTTCTTTGTAGCGTATATAATTTTATCTGATACAGGTTGTTTAGCAGGTGGAAGAACTGACGCAGGTGGAAATCCTCTGCCTGGGTCTGATGAGCGTGTTCTTCCATTATAACCTCGAGTTCTGAGAGAAGGAGGAGACATAATAGAAGTATTTTGGTTCAGTAGGTATTTTTGTTTTTATTTAGAGAATTTCTTCCGGTGTAATGTACCTGAAGATTTATCAGAGATGGCTGGGGAATCTGCGCGCTGATTAGTATCAGTGGTTTCCTCTCTAGCCTCACGGGGTTGCGTGTTTTTGTCCGTAACTCCAAGGGATTGAAGTTCTGGGGTGAGGGTGTCAACGTTGGTGGACACTGTACACAATGAAAAACACAAAAATATTAGTATTAAAAAATACCAATCTGACGGGAAAAGGGTAAGGAAAAATATGTACTTTTCAGATTTTGGATTTTCTGAGTACTTTTAAAGTTATAGTGATTTTGCCGGAAAATCAGTGTAGGAATTTTTTCCTGTCGATGGAAAGGTCTGAATTTTTGTTGAATGAAAGCTGAGATGGTGGCGCAGAAGTGTATCAACTTGGTTTGTTGATTGCTCAAACGGCGTGGAGTGGAGGTCCTTTTAAACTCTTGGAACAGCGGTTCTACAAGAGGAGGGAAAGTATTGATGCGCTTGTACAGCGCTTTTGGGATCTGAAGGCTAGGTATGTTACTTCTAGTCTGATCCGCTAGGTTTGCGCGGTTTGATCGGCGGTCCAAGATCGTCTGTAGCTGCTCTAGATCAGGAGCTACAGGTGTTACAGTGATCCTGCTCGAGGGTTGCGGCTCGAGGGGGGTATGTACGGTAGGTATGCGCCTGTATGCGCTCTCTAATTGAGTTAGGTGGAGTGCGTCTAGCGTGTAAATCCCTGTAGATCCTTGCAGATCCGGGGTAATACAGTAGTACAGTATAATTGAAATGTAATTGAGTTATGTAGATCCTGTATACACAGGATGCGCACGGTGTATGTAGTACCACTTAGTCCCGCGACCTAATGCGCTCTCGAGTGGGAATGCAGTACAAAATGCTTTCCTGCCGTAGGAATGGTAGAGTTTGGAGTCTCACGCAAAAAACCTAGTAGTGTAAATCGACCCTTGCGGTTCGATTGGTGTACTCAGAATTTTCGTATCTATTCTCCTTTTGGGGGGAACAAGAGTTCCGGTGTGTTTTCCGCAGAGAAAATGAATGAAATTCACTAGAATTTCAATGTGTAGAGTCAACCAAGTGTGTATGATTCAATTTCTATGGGTTTTTGCCGAAATAGAGACAATTTTTCCAGTACAAAAAGAGAGAGATAGTCAACAATAGGATGATTTTTTATGGATTTTTCCGGTTTTATAGAAGGAAACAGGGTGAAGAGTCTAGGAAAATGATGAGAAAATAAGGGAGAATCTAAGACACAATCACGGGAAATCTAGTTAATGATTTGACTTCTCTTTCTGCGCGTAAGTTGCGGAGGAGGGCCGTCAGAAGTGAAGGGGGGAAGCGTGGAGTAGGAGGTATGTTCTGTATAAGAGCAGTATTCCTTGTCAAAGGGAGGATATCCAAATGGAAAAGCTGTAAGTTGTGGTTTTCTAACAAGTTTAGTTTGTTCTTCTTCCACAAATTCTGATTCTTCAGTAGTATCAATAAGTTTACCGTCAGGATGATAGATACAAGTTATCCAAAGAGTACTGTAAGTAATCCAGGTACAGGTGTAGAATTGGTCCTCTCCAATCAGTGTATGGGTTTTTCTGACGTGTTCTTGGACTTCAAGGTTATTAGGGTCTTCCTTCGTGTATTTCTGTAATTTCAGGAGGTTGGAGTTGGGTTTGAAATCACAGATAATGGTGGTCATTTGTCTTTTAACAAGACATTTTGACGTAAAAATGGTAAGGAAATAGGTATGTTAGTATGATTTTCACAGTCTGGGAGTGAGAATCACGGATAAATAATAGGCCAGACCCCCAATTGTCAGCCTGTATGTAACTAACCGTGTCTGAGAGGGTTGTTACTATCAAGATGATGGTGTAAGATGCCAAGGATGGGCCAATGGGTTCGTGGTAAGACCTGTAAAAGGTTTCACTCTATCAGTAATCTTGACTGAGAGGCTTGCTCAATTAAGGCGCATCCAGATCAACACAGAGTGTTAATAGGCATCCAAGGAATAACTCAACTTGGGTTTGTGGTTTTACCTACAGAAAGGTAAGGGTAATCAAGAGTTGAGAGTATTCCTGAATTGAATGATGGGTGAGAATGAAAGCACTGTTTAACTATAGTATGGGTTAAACTTTGCTGTAATAATATTCTGAGGGATAAACAGTCCTGGGGGGCGTGTTTATATAGAAGGGAATGAGCAGGAGGGAACATGAGGCGCTTGGAGGTGCTTCAGGACCAGGGGGGAACTGGAAGCGCTCAAGGGAAGCAGATCCTCATGAGGATCAACATTGGAAATGATCAGGGCAGTGTAATGATCAGTACTGATCCTGGATCAGTAGCTGTGTACACTAGCTGATCATAACCAATCATTGATTCCATTCAGTGCTCTTTGAATAGGATTACATCATGTATTGTTTATGTATTTATATTATAACCAATATGTTATGTAAATAGGTACTGAGGCGTAACAGGGGATAAATGAGTGATACCTGTCTTGGTGTATTTCACGTGTACAGTAATATTACAATGTATTGTAATCTTACTGTTGCACGTAACTTAACTCTCATAACAGCAGTACATTATGGTAACTGTATTTAACTATGGTTATCTGTAATGTAATGTATAACAGGAGTACATTCTTAAGCTTGTATCTAATGATATACATATGTAATAAAGGCGTAAAAGGTAATGTACTATATGTAATGTGAACAATTGCAGGTACTTGGTACGTGTAAGGTACTGTGACATGTACTCTGTGGCTGACAGGAGGGCGCGTCGGCGTTGACGGTTGGAAGGCGGGAAGGCTGTGCAATGAACTCCAGGAGCAGGGATTTGATCTAGAGCCATGGCGATTCCTGGTTTGTTGGGGTCAGTCAAGGGTTGATCTATGAATGTGGGTCTTCTACAAGGATCTCTTACTGTGGCTAGGGTGTTGAAGAGGCCTGGGTCAATGAGTGGCGCCGCGGTCGTCAACAAAAGATTCCAATACATTTGCGGCCAAGACTCAATGCATGGCAATGAGGAGCGGCCGCGAGATGGTCTGCAACGGTTTCGAGGGTTTGGCGAGGCAGTTTTCAGTTTCCAAATGGAGATGCCGAGGGGACCAGGGGAGCTGTATGATAAGTGCGATAGCCAAACGTTCCAGGAGTGCTCATTATAAAAGGGGTGGTATTTTCCAGCAGCATTGTCCCCCCAGGGGTTCTGGTTTTGTCCTGGCCCCTCCCTGCAGGCCCCCTACTTCGCTTGGATAGGCCCCTGCTTAATATTAAAAAATGCTGGCTCTTTTTTGCTTGTTGCACTGTCACAAGCTGGAGAGTCTATCCATGGCACATAGTGTTCGGGGATAATCTATTCAACAGTGTGTCAGTGGCCATTATTTGGCTGCACACCAAAACTTAGATCTTTTTTGCTATGTTTTTGTGAATTTAATAAACTTGGATAATAGACTAATTTCCCTGACTCTGTCACATGACATGTTTATAACCAATTGTCATGTGAAAGAGCTTCAGTAGAAGTCTACATAATACTTTCACGGGGTATTTTTACACAAGTAATATTATTCTTTAATGTAAAAAAGTTTCTTTTTATGTACTTTGTTTATTTTTACTAATTTTTGTATGTAAAACTATTTTTGGGCGCTTTCTGGGGCCAATTCTTATTTATACAATTAGTACATGAAGGAATAGGAATAAGGGGTTACTTTGAGTGGGAGGCCCCCTTAATTTATGATGAGGAATCTGATTCTGCAACAATAATTCACTAATTATTATTATTTACTAAGTTATTGCAGTCTTTTGGATACTTGATGTATCTCTAGTGCTGACAGCTGTCCTCCAACAGTTAGGCTATGCGATCCCATTTGATGCAACCAACAAATATTTCTGCCTGGGCGAAACAACAGCTTGACAAAATATTTCTGTCTCCTGCGGTGCGATCCAAGAACTCTACAGCCCGGTGTACTTGTGAAGCCCAACAGAGGAGGATCTGAAGAGGATTCTCAGTCAAAATGCTGCAGGAGGCTTTCCAGGATGCCTGGGAAGCCTTGATTGCATGCATTAACCACCACCAAAAGCAAGGGAATGGGTGCACATTGCCATGATTAAAACATTGGTGTTAAGTAAGAATCACTTGTATGATAGCTTTGGGTTGAAACAACACTGCAAGAGCTATGCTTCGCTACAAAAAGCGGCGCTTTTGCGTAGCGAAGCGGAAACACGCTACTCTGGATCCAGAATAGCGTTAGCGCTAGCGGAAAATCGCTACTTTGAGCGGTAGCGAAGCGCCAGAACCGCTACTGCAGTTTTGGCCTGCGCGTAGCGAAGCGCTTTTTTTGCCGCTTCGCTACAGTATAGCGCAGCGGAAAAATTGACGCTTTTTGGCGCTAATAGCGCTTTTTAGCGCCAAAAGCGTAGCAAACCGGGTCGCTTCTGTGTCAAAAGTGTAGCGGGCATCTCTGCCTTTTGGTGGAAAATGCCAGAAATAGTACACAAACATCAATCCTCCATCATTTTATGATGTGCAGTATTGATGTTTGACTGGTGCTATGGTAGCGCAGCAAAATCGCTACAGTAGCGTTTTTTCCGCTACTATAGCGAGAAGCGTAGCAAATTGCCGCTACTCTGCGCTAAAAAAAGCGTGCTATTTTCTTTAATTTTTTCCCCTTAAAAAATGTAGCGAATAGCGAAGCGCCAAGTCCGCTACAAAAAGCTTAGCAAAGCGAGGCTAAAACCGCTACGCTTTCGCTACGCTGCCGCTTTTTGTAGCGTAGCTCTTGCACTGTTGGTTGAAATAATATCAATACCTTTTAATTCTGATGTGATTTCCAGTTTAGCTCAATTTTACAATTCACAAACACATTCTGAAAATTCCTGAGCTTTTTTTGAGTACTCAAGAGCAGCTTTCAGCAAATTTATTGTGATACAAGTATTTTTCTTTTCTGCCCTTACTCTGAAAACTGGTAGAAATTTTGTAGGCAAAGCAGGCATGTCCTGAGGCCTGGAGGTCACCTTTTTTTTCTTTTACAATTTGTATTGATCTCAAGACCAAAACACAAAAAACTGTTATAATCCAAAGACATATTGAGGCAGGATGCCTAGAATGACTATTGTACTTTGATTGAGATGAGATGCTTGTCAGGATTGCAGATCTGAGGGATGATTTGATCTGTGCTCAAGAAACCGGGTAATTCTATCTTCACAGATGATGTTGAAAAAACATTCAGTTGTAAACACATTCAAAACTCTCCTATAAACTTTTCACCCAAAATGTACAAGTTAACCCAGATGTCAAAGTTAAGGGAGAACTGCAATGAGCTCCCAGATTGGGTGATTGTTCTATATCACATCAAGTATTTGAGAGTTGTTTTCAACCAAACTATCCATGTGTATGTATTGTGTGTACACCTTCATGTTCATGAACTCAAATACTTTGCTTTTTGCTTTGGGGGTACAGGTCGCTGACCAATGCTTACGGAGGCGGCACACACAGATGTGTTGATAACAATTCAGCCAAACAACGCAATCATTGGATGGAGTTTTGGCACCAATCCACAAGATTTTGCTCAACCAAAGGTGGTGTTTACGTTCGCAAGCAGCCGATTGGAAAGCTTGGTGCCACACAGCCAATCCGAAAGCTTGACTTAACTTGCCACACAGCAGACGTAACTAGGTATCCGCTCTGTTTTGCTCATCTTCTGTCATCTATCTATCCACTATTTTTGGTAAATACTAACTGTCCATTTTCTTCTAAAACAAAATGACCCCAGAGCAGCAAGATACCCGAACCAAAAACGTGCAAAACTTTGAATCACTACCAAGATGGATGAATTTGCGATGTCGTATATTGATCAATATAGCGTATATTGATCAATTTTTTTTTTTATTCCTCTTGATACCTTTGTCTGTTTTCCATGTCTCCTTGATACTATTCTATAATCTCTCTCTTTCTGCCTGTGTTAGCTTCAAGCCACAGGAATTTTTTTTTTCCTTTGCCTGATAACATTCATAAATTTCTACATACACCACTCAATTCTTCCTGAAAAAAAGACGTTGCAAGTTTTAGGATTAATCCAGGGTAGCTGGGGGTCTCAAATTCTTTTTCTTTTATTTTTTTACTTCAACAATTGATGTTATCAGAAGTCTCCAAATCGACTTTTTTTCAAAAGAGGAAAAACATTGACCCCTGACCTCTCTCATGATACCATCCTGCACACATTTTTAATTTGGTTGGTTGAACTTGCTCAAGATATTGCATATCATACTTGAAGCGCTACATGCATAGAAGGCCTTTTTGAAATTAGTTTACCATGGTTTAGCATATTTTTGTCAGGTTCTTTTTATTATCTACTTTTGTTATCAACCACGGATTAATGAGGAATATTTCCACATGAAATTTCATTGGACAATTTTTCTGCATATAAAACCCAGAAATATTTTAAAATATAATTTATTTGAGGTTGCATCCATTATGCAGCAGCAACAATGTGATCAGTTCCCAAATATCACTAATTTGGTAGTTTCTGGCCCTTTCTGCCACTATATATCAACACAGCGTGGGATTTCTTCCATGATATTGGTATCAAAATGATCAATAGCCCCCAAGGATTCATTTTGTACCTTAAATTACCAGATAACCCAAATGTAGCAGCTACAATCTGATCAGTTGCCAAATGTCACTAATTTGGTAGTTTCTTGGTGTTGCTGCCACTATATCTCAACACAGCCTGGGAATTCTTCCACGATATTGCGATCCAAATGATTAATAGCCCCCAAGGATTCATTGTGTACCTTAAATGACCACGAAACCCCCTAATGTAGCCCCTACAATCTGATCAGTTGCCAAATATCACTGATTTGGTAGTTTCTTGGTGTTTCTGCCACTATATCTCAACACAGCCTGGGAGTTGTTCCATGATATTGGTATCATAATGATCAATAGCCACCAAGGATTCATTGTGTACCTTAAATGACCACAAAACCTCCAAATGTAGCAGCTACAATCTGACCAGTTGCCAAATCTCACTAATTTGGTAGTTTCTTGGTGTTTCTGCCACTATATCTCAGTGCAGCATGGGAGTTCTTCCATGATATTGGTACCAAGATGATTAAATGCCCTCAAAGATTGATTGAGTACCTCCAATGACCACAAAACCCCCAATTGTAGTAGGCACAATGTGATCAGTTGCCAAATATCACTAATTTGGTAGTTTCTTGGTGTTTCTGCCACTATATCTCATCACAGCATGGGAGTTCTTCCATGATATTGGTACCAAAATGATCACATGCCCTGAAAGGTTCATTGGGTACCTTGTGTGACCACAAAACCCCTGAATGTAGCAGCCACAATGTGATCAGTTGCCAAATATCACTAATTTGGTGTTTCTGCCACTATATCCCAGCGCAGCATGGGAGTTCATCCATGATATTGGTAACAAAATTATCACATGCCCCTGAAGATTCATTGTGTACCTTGAATGACCACAATACCCCCAATTGTAGCAGCCACACTGTGATCAGTTGCAAAATATCACTAATTTGGTAGTTCCTTGGTGTTTCTGCCACTATATCTCAGTGCAGCATGGGAGTTCTCCCATGATATTGGTACCAAAATGATCACATGCCCTCAAAAATTCATTGTGTACCTTGAATGACCACAAAAACCCCAAATGTGGCAGCTACAAAGTGATCAGTTGCCAAATATCACTAATTTGGTAGTTTCTTGGTGTTTCTGCCACTTTATCTCAGCGCAGCGTGGGAGTCCTTCCATTATATTGGTACCAAAATGATCAAACGCCCTCAAAGATTCATTGTGTACCTTGAATGACCACAAAACCCCCAAATGTAGCAGCCACAATGTGATTGGTTGCCAAATGTCACTAATTTGGTAGTTTCTTGGTGTTGCCGCCACTATATCCCAGCACAGCGTGGGAGTTCTTCCATGATATTGGAACCAAAATGATCAAACACCCTCAAAGATTCATCGAGTACCTTGGACAACCACAAAACCCCCAAATGTAGCAGCCACACTGTGATCAGTTGCAAAATATCACTAATTTGGTAGTTTCTTGGTGTTTCTGCCACTATATCTCAGCACAGCATGGGAGTTCTTCCATGATATTGGTACCAAAATGTTCGCATGCCCTCAGGAAATTCATTGAGTACCTTGGGTGACCACGAAACCCCCAAATGTAGCAGCCACAATGTGATCAGTAGCCAAATATCACTAATTTGGTGTTTCTGCCACTATATCTCAGCGCAGCATGGGAGTTCTTCCATGATATTGGTAAAAAATGCTCACATGCCCCTGAAGATTCATTGTGTACCTTGGATGACCACAATACCCCCAAATGTAGCAGCCACACTGTGATCAATTGCAAAATATCACTAATTTGGTAGTTTCTTGGTGTTTCTGCCACTATATCTCAGTGCAGCATGGAAGTTCTCCCATGATATTGGTACCAAAATCATCACATGCCCTCAAGAATTCATTGTGTACCTTGAATGACCACAAAAACCCGAAATGTAGCAGCCACAATGTGATTGGTTGCCAAATATCACTAATTTGGTAGTTTCTTGATGTTTCGGCCACTATATCTCAGCACAGCCTGGGAGGTCTTCCATGATATTGGTACCAAAATTATCAAATGCCCCTGGGGATTCATTGTGTACCTTGAATGACCACAAAACCCCCAAATGTAGCAGCCACAATGTGATCAGTTGCCAAATATCACTAATTTGGTAGTTTCTTGGTGTTTCTGCCACTATATCTCAGCACAGCGTGGGAGTTCTTCAATGGTATTTGTACTAAAATGATCACATGCCCTCAAAGATCCATTGAGTACCTTGGATGACCACAAAACCCCCAAATGTAGCAGCCACAATGTGATCAGTTGACAAATATCTTTAATTTGGTAGTTTCTTGGTGTTTCCGCCACTATATCTCAGCACAGCGTGGGAGTTCTTCCATGATATTGGTACCAAAATGGTTAATCACCCCTGAAGATTCATTTTTTACCTTGAATGACCACAAAACCCCCAAATGTAGCAGCCACACTGTGATCAGTTGCCAAGTATCGCTAATTTGGTAGTTTCTTGGTGTTTTTGCCACTATATCTCAGCGCAGCATGGTAGTTCTTCCATGATAGAAAGATTCATTGAGTACCTTGGATGACCAGCAAACCCTCAAATGTAGCAGCCACAATGTGATCAGTTGACAAATATCACTAATTCGGTAGTTTCTTGATGTTTTGGCCACTATATCTCAGCACAGCCTGGGAGTTCTTCCATGATATTGGGACCAAAATGATCAAATGCCCCTGAAGATTCATTTTGTTCCTTGAATTACCACAAAACCCCCAAATGTAGCAGCCACAATGTGATCAGTTGCCAAATATCACTAATTTGGTAGTTTCTTGGTGTTTCTGCCACTATATCTCAGCGCAGTGTGGGAGTTCTTCCATGATATTGGTACCAAAATGATCAAATGCCCCTGAAGATTCCTTTTGTACCTAGAATGTCCACAAAACCCCCACATTTAGCAGCCACAAGGTGATCAGTTGCCAAATATCACTAATTTGGTAGTTCTTTGGTGTTTCTGCCACTATATCTCAGCGCAGCATGGGAGTTCTTCCATGATATTGGTACCAAAATGATCACATGCCCTCCGAAACCTATTTAGTACCTTGGATGACCACAAAACCCCCAAATGTAGCAGCCACAATGTGATCAGTTGACGAATATCACTAATTTGGTAGTTTCTTGATGTTTCTGCCACTATATCTCAAAGCAGCCTGGGAGTTCTTCCATGATATTGGTACCAAAATGTTTAATCTGCCCTGAAGATTCATTGAGTACCTTGGATGACCACAAAACCCTCAAATGTAGCAGCCACAATGTGATCAGTTGACAAATATCACTAATTTGGTAGTTTCTTGATGTTTCCGCCACTATATCTCAGCAGAGCGTGGGACACCATGAAAAATATGAGGGGACTAGGTGTCAGGTGATGTGACACTATTTCCAGCCTTTATTCCAACCTTACTCCGAGGAACAATTGTTGAAACCCCCTGATAATGACAAGGGGACCATTGTTATTCAAGGGGTGTTTTGTTGGACTACCACTGGACTTTCAACACATGTTACTGCATGTCACCTGACACCTTTTCACATCAATTTTTTCATGGTGGGAGTTCTTCCTTGATATTGGTACCAAAATTATCAAATGCCCCTGGGGATTCATTCTGCACCTTGAATGACCACAAAACCCCCAAATGTAGCAGCCACAATGTGATCAGTTGCCAAATATCACTAATTTGGTAGTTTCTTGATGTTTCTGCCACTATATCTCAGCACAGTGTGGGAGTTCTTCCATGATATTGGTACCAAAATGATCTTATGCCCTCAAACATTCATTGGGTACCTTGGATGACCACAAAACTCCCAAATGCCCCAGCCACAATGTCATCAGTTGCCAAATATCACTAATTTGGTAGTTTCTTGATGTTTCTACCACTATATCTCAGTACAGCGTAGGTGTTCTTCCATGATATTGGTACCAAAATGATTAATCACCCCTGAAGATTCATTGTGTACCTTGAATGACCACAATACCCCCAAATGTAGCAGCCACACTGTGATCAGTTGCCAAATTAGTGATATTCGGCAACCATTCACATTGTAGCTGCTACATTTGGGGGTTTTGTGGTCATTCAAGGTACACAATTCATCTTTGAGGGCATTTAATCATTTTGGTACCAATATCATTGAAGAATTCCCACTCTGCGCTGAGATATAGTGTCAGAAACACCAAGAAGCTACCAAATTGGTGATATTTGGCAACTGATCACATTGTGGCTGCTACATATGGGGGTTTTGTGGTCATTCCAGGTACTCAATGAATCTTTGAGGGAATTTGATCATTTTGATACCAATATTATGGAAGAAATCCCACGCTGCGCTGAGATATAGTGGCAGAAACACCAGAAACTACCAAATTAGTGATATTTTGCAACTGATCACATCCTAGCTGCTACATTTGGGGGTATTGTGGTCATTCAAGGTACACAATTAATCTTCAGGGGAATTTGATCATTTTGGTACCAATATCATGGAAGAACTCCCACGCTGCGCTGAGATATAGTGGCAGAAACACCAAGAAACTACCAAATTAGTGATATTTGGTAAATGATCACATTGTGGCTGCTACATTCAGGGGTTTTGTGGTCATCAAAGGTACTCAATGAATGTTTGAGGGCATGTGATTATTTTGGTACCAATGTCATGGAATAACTCCCAGGCTGCATTGAGATATAGTGGCAGAAACACCAAGAAACTACCAAATTAGTGATACTAGAGGCCAAGGCGGCTTTGCCGCTGCAGATTTCAGGTTCAGTCCTATAGTCTTGTGCTTAATCTCCCTGCAAGTATGTAGTGTGAAGTTCACACCACATACTTGGCCCATGCAGCCCCCAAATCTCTCAGACTTCCCACTCTTAATCTCCCTTGAGACACCTCCCCTGAGTTTCCCTCCCTGGGGAGGACCACCCTACCCAGTACCCACCCACCCACCTGAATCAAGTTCAATAAAAATCAACATTTTTTTCTACACCTCTTTATAGATTGGTCTTGAACTTCCTACTATCATCAACTCTCTGATTTAGGATTGCTTGTGACCTAGCTATTCATGGCATGAGGGAATATGAGGCCTCAATTATGTGTTGGTAGCTTAGTTTCCTTAGGTGCTACAATATGTTTATTGCAACTTCACATGGAGTTGAGCTGGTTCCTTGAAAATTAATGCTTGATCCCAAGGAACATGCTCTTGAGGAATTGCTTTCAAATTAAACAATACAGAATTTATTTAACCACAAAAGAGCCTACCTGCATACAATTTGTTTGTGATTTACATGCTATTGGCTCAAATTTATATGCAAACATAGCCAGTTTGGATACCAAACTATGTTTGGAGATGATACTTTTGTGCTTAGTCTTGAGCCTTGATGGATGCTGTCCTCAAGAAGTCAAGTGCAAGCTGACATGTATGTTGTTAAATTGCATAAAATGATTGTACAGCTTTCATGACTAATCTGGAATTAATGGGCCTGTAGGTACAAGCATTGGCAGCGGTGGAGGCAACCAAGTCGTTTCGAGCCGTTTGATGCTCCACATGAAGAGGTGGTTTGGCTGAATGAGGATGTTGAGTCTGCGGGAGCGGACCATGAGGTACGCGGACGTGAGGTCGAGCCAGCAATGTTTCATGACGTGTGCGATGACGATGGAGGCGCTGCGACTGACGCCGACAAGGCAATGCACGAGCACCTTTCCCCCGGCAACGCGACAGGCCTTGATGAACGCCATGGCGCGCTCAATGTGCGGCCGGATCAAGTCCATCCCGTCGTCCGCCACGCCCTTCATGTCCAACATCTCCATAGGTCCGCTCTTCCATTCGTGCCACAGCGAGTTCACGACACGCGGCGTCGGCTGCAAACGGCGCCCCAAAGCGGCCGTTCTGTTGGTGCTGGTGGTGTGGGGCGACCAGCGCGGACTCGCCCATTGAGACCACATGGGTGATCCCCAACGCATTCGATGCATGGTTCAGGTTGCCCAGATAGACAAAGGGCAGGATGCGCGAGGGGAAGTGGCCGTCGAAGCGGGGGTCGTAGAACCAGGGATGGTGTGCCCGGGTCGTCCGCGGGGGGGAGGGCGTTGGGGCGGAGGGGAGGGGTGGGTGGCGGCGGACTTGGCGCTGTGGACAGAGGAGACGCCGAAGGAGACCTAGCTTAACACAAGCCCCTCGTTTCAGAGGGAGGCGGGTGAAACACCGCCGGGCGCCTCTCGCGGAGCGAGCCTCTGAAAGAGGAGCTTGTGGGGTATCCCTGACTTTTGGCGTGAGCGGTTTTCAAATTTAGGTGGGAGGAATTTGCCTCTGCTTGTTCCCTATCTTGCAGAGGGAATTTCCCGAGGCCTGTTACACCAATTGAAAGGCCTACATCCGGCCCTTCCCATGCCCAAGCATGGATAAAATCCAGCAAACCATCCGGTGGCCATGGCCCTTTGAAGTTTTACATTTTTGAGACGAGTGACCGGCAGATTGTTCAGGGCTTGCACTGTATGAAGCCCGCCAGTCGGATGCATTCCATCCTTGCATGAATTGCGGCCGTCAATGATCTGAAAAAAAAAACTGATGGGCTGTATCTTCTAGAGTACAGCTCCATGTGGATTCCCATTCCTTCCTGCTCCGAGCTGAGCTCCAGCTTTCAAGAGCTTTCAAGTCTCAGGAAAGTGATATTTTTCTAAAGAATGTTTAATAAAAAAAATACCAGCAGGAAGGCAAGATGCCCGCCTGCTGGGAAATGTGCATCTCATCCGAGGGGGAGCTCAGATGAAGACGCCATCCACGGTTGAAGTGAATATTACCCAAAATACAGCGAAAATGGGAAATCTCTCACCCCAGGACGGGCACTTAAGTTGCAAGCCCCTCTTCCAGAGGCTCGCTTCGCGAGGCGCCCCCGGCGCGCCGGTCCCTCGGCCCCTGGAACGAGGGGATTGTGTTAGGCTAGGAAGGAGACGCATCCGCGCAGGAACAAGCTGCGGCTTGGCTCATCGACAGCCATCCGGTGCATCTGCTGTGCCTTGCGTTGCTCGTGCAGCTCCTGCTCAATCCAGCTCTCCACCCGGCGCAACAGCTGGACGTCCGCTGGATAGACAAAGAACGAGCGGTTCTGGTCGTTCTGCAGATGCAGATAGGCGTCTGGAAGGGTGTATCCCAGGTCGTACATGATGTACGACGGCGCAAAGAGGGACGTCTCTGTACTCAAAGTAGAGACAAGATTAAAAAAAATGAGCTTTTTTTGGATGATGCGCTGGAGAGGAGAGGATAGAACGTACTATCCATCGTGACAGTGAATCAACACTTTTCGGCCAGCCCTGCCTTTGCCGGGTTTCGCGATCTTCTTGACCCATGTGCACAGGTCAACCAAGTAGCGCACAAGCTTATCGCGGGACATGGCCCCTGAGCAGCTTTGGCCGGTGCTCGGGACTTCCATGTGGATGATCTCGGCAAGCTCGGCAGACAGGCTGCTGTTCTTGGCGCGTTGCTTGATGCTGTCGAGATAGTTTTGGTTGAGATGGAATTCGAGCGACGAGGTGATCACGGCCTGGTTGTGCGCTTCCACACACACATTGTACGGCGCATTTCCATACTCGTCTGTCATGGCAAAGTGGGAGGTCACCATTGGTGGGCGCTCATCAAACGCAGCGCGCTGAGGTGAGGACGATAGATCCTCTTTGGTAAGCGGGACATCTGCAGAATTGCCGAGCTGTTGCGACAATGTTATCAGAAATTGATCTAGGAAGGAAGAAAGAAGAAAGGATGGACGCACCCAAACGTTCTGGGAAATCTCCGAGGCTCTCGTTAGAGCCGCCATCTATTCTCGCTCGCGCTCCAAGAAGTCGATCTTGTTGCGACGATAGCCCCAGCTGTCGACAGCAACAACATGGCTGAACTGGCGTTCAAAGACCTCGAAGGGATCAGAGGCGCGGCCACTTGGTTGGGGAGACTGGGAGGAGGACTTGGTAGTAGTGGTGTTGGTGGTGGTTCAGGTGGTAGAGCAAGGGGCAGGCTCGGAGTTGGCCAAGACAATGGTAAAGGCCTCTGTAGCGCGGGAAGTACCGCGCATGGACACTTGCAGAAGTAGGAGGCTTGAGGAGTGCCGGGTATAAGTGGGGCCAGGGGAAGACAAGGGACTCTTCAACCCGGGAGACCGAGGTCATGTACGTGTCGTGGATCTCAGCGAATTCGGTGGAGCTGATCATCTGGATGGTCTGTTGAGGGGTTTGGATGGATGAGAGCAGGGGTAAGTGTTTCACATTGAGCTGGAGACCTGGTTGTTGGCATGGTTCTCAATGGTGAGCCCAGCACCATCGGATCCCGGGCTTCCCAGCGCCGCGGTAGATTGTGGCTGGGGTGAAGTGTATTTAAGGGTGCTTGTCGGTAGGAGTCCTAGTTTGCCGAGTATCTCGCAACGGTCGGGAGGCTTGCGGTGGCAGTCTTGGTGTTTTCTTGCAATGGGTGACGGTCAGGAAAGAGAAGTGAGGGTGGAGGGTGCGCCTATAAATAGAGCGGCCTCTGGCAAAGTGGAATCGCCAGTCGACTCGCTGTGCTGCACTTCCAGCCAGTGAGTTGACTCAAGCCCCTCCGCTGCTGCGTTTGCACAGTTTGAGGGTGAAAGGTGATGACTCCCCTTTGCAACTTGCCTTAAATGCGGCGCGCTGGGGGTCATCTGCCCAATACTTGCACCCTCTCTAGAAGAGGATGGGTATTGGGCTGTTTTTTATTTTATTTTTTATTTTTGATTATTTTGTAGGGGAAACCCTTGATTTTTGTTTTTGTGATTGTCTGTCTTTAATAAACTCAGATTTGGCAACTGATCAGGTTGTAGGGCTACATTAGGGAGTTTCATGGTAATTTAAGGTACACAATAAATCCTTGGGGACTATTGATCATTTTGAAACCAATATCATGGAAGAACTCCCAGGTTTTGTTGAGATATAGTGGCAGAAACACCAAGAACCTACCAAATTAGTGAGACTTGGCAACTGATGAGATTGTAGCTGCCACATTTGGGGGTTTAGTGGTCATTTAAGGTACACAATGGATCCTTGGGGGCTACTGAACATCTTGATACCAATATCATGGAAGAACCCCCAGGCTGTGTTGAGATATAGTGGCAGAAACACCAAGAAACTACCAAATTAGTGATATTTGGCAACTGATCAGGTCGTAGGGGCTACATTAGGGAGTTTTGTGGTCATTTAAGGTACACAATGAATCCTTGGGGACTATTGATCATTTTGAAACCAATATCATGGAAGAACTCCTGGGCTGTGTTGAGATATAGTGGCAGAAACACCAAGAAACTACCAAATTAGTGATATTTGGCCACTGATCAGATTGTAGCAGCTACATTTGGGGATTTTGTGGTCACTCAAGGTACACAATGAATCTATGGGGGCTTTTCAAAATTTTGGTACCAGTTTCATGGAAGAATTCACAGGCTGTGTTGAGATATAGTTGCAGAAATACCAAGAAACTAACAAAGTAGTGAGATTTGGCAACTGATCAGATTGCAGCTGCTGCATAATGGATGTGACCCCAAAAACACTATTTCTGGGTTTTATATCCAGAAAAATTGTCCAACAAAATTTTATGTGAAAATATTCCTCATTAATCTGTGGTTGATAACAAAAGTAGATAAAAAAAAGAACCTGACAAAAATATGCTAAACCATGGTAAACTAATTTCAAAAAGGACTTCTATGCATGTAGCACTTCAAGTATGATATGCAATATCTTGAGCAAGTTCAACCAACCAAATTAAAAATGTGTGCAGGATGGTATCATGAGAGAGGTCAGGGGTCAATGTTTTTCCTTTTTTGAAAAAAAAGTCAATTTGCAGACTTCTGATAACAGATCAATTGTTGAAGTAAAAAAAAAAAGAAAAAAAAAATGAGACCCCTCAGCCACCCTGGATTAATCCTAAAACTTGCAATGTTTATTTTTCAGGAAGAATTGAATGGTGTATGTAGAAATTTATAAATGTTATCAGGCAAAAAAAAAGATTCCTGTGGCTTGAAGCTAACACAAGGGGAAGTAGAGAGATTGTAGAATGGTATTAAGGAGACATGGAAAACAGACAAAGGTATCAAGAAGAATAATAATAAAAAATTGATCAATATACGCTATATTGATCAATATACGCTATATTGATCAATATACAACATCACAAATTCATCCATCTTGGTAGTGAATGCCTAGGAACGATATCTAGCAATTGCATCATGGTTGATTGCCTTCGAGGGTCAATCAAATACCCAAGCCAAACACAAGCGCTCCTTCAAAAAGGACCAGAAGCCATCAAAGTTTTTACCTGGCCAGGGGCGGAGATTGGTCATGTCAGCAAACCCCTATCCCAAGTTTTGAGGAAGTTGCTCGTAGGCCCTATTGGCACATTCTCAACGGAGCTGAATACCTTTCTAACTGGTCAAAAATCCGCAACATCACACCCAACGGTCATTGTGGATGCCTCCGTTTTCGCGTCCCCCACACCAACACCAACGCTCACCGTAATCTTAATACTTTTCTCACCTTCTGAACATGCTGCCGAGGTACTCGGGATGTTTGAAGAAAGTAATCTGAAACTCAAAGTTGTTGAAGGCTACCGTCCAGAAAAATTCTTGGGCATTCCCCATTCTTTGCATGCCAAGGTTGGGCAACAGTCGGCGCCAACGAAATTGGTCCATGGCTGCAAAACACCCCTCTTGACGCACCAGCAACAAGCCGTGGAATTCATTACAAAGTTAGAATACCCGGAATCAACAATACTGTCTGAATTTTGGAATTCTTCAACCTGCAAGTGGCTGAAGCAAGCGTTTTACCACAAAGTGAATACGGGGAGAACCCAGGAGCAGATTAATCATAACAATCAAGGATCAATTCTGGCTGACAATATGGGGCTTGGAAAGACTTCAACTTTGCTAGCACTGATTCTAACTTTGAAGAATGCGGCTGAATCCTTTGCTAATAGGAAAGAGGAAAACGCAAGGGCAACCTTAGTGATATGCCCATTATTGACCTTGGCAAATTGGGAGGCGGAGATCAAAAAGCACCTTGACCTGAGTCACACTAAATACGTGGTTTATCATGGAGAAGAGCAAAAAAAGTGGACGGCACTAACTCTTGGGGCCAACGATATTGTTCTAGTAACTTACAACACTGTAGTAAATTATTATGAGTCCAGGTGTGATGCGTTGTTTGCAGCAACCTGGTTTTGCACCATATTGGACGAGGCCCAGTGAGTTAATTATGCTCTTTGGGATTATGTAGAACACACCGCTGATTAGAGTTTTTTTGACTAGTGTGATCCGTGACCCCGCAACAAAGCGAAGCAGGGCTATTCTGGCTTTGAGGACGCAACAAAAACTATGCTTGACGGGAATGCCTCTGCAGAATCACTTGAGTGACCTGTACACCTTACTAAAATTTTTAGGAGTGGACCCGTGGTCAAGGGAAGAAGTATGGCAGCCATTCATCAAACTAAATATACAACGTAAATCAGCAAAGGCCATTGAATTGCTTCAACAACTGCTGGAAAATGTGTCGTTGAGGAGACTGAAAACCAATGTGCTCCAGCTCCCGCCTAAAGTCAAGGAATATGTAGGCCTATTGCTGCCGGAACCTTGGCAAGAAGACTACCGCAACCAATATCACGATTTTTCCGACAGGTTTGGAGTCAACCAAGGCAGTGGTAGCTGGGATTCTTTGGAATTTTTTCAAGAATTAACAATACTGCGACTGTATTGTGATCACCCAGGTTTGATTGATGGACGCCAAATATATGACCTGCCAAAGAAGGAAACAGCTTGGCGTGATAGTCCAAAAATCATACATTTGATGACAGATTCAAAGGGACACTTGTACTTGGAGCAAGGTGGAAAAGTTCCAAAGGCGGTCATTTTCTCTCAGTGGACATCTTTCCTAGAGATGTGAATGTTTCAATTGGTGTGAAATTTTTATGTGAAATATATAAACAAGTTGCTGAAGATTGTTTCCAGTGTGGGTGTCGCACTGGTTGCAGAAGGGATTGCCTTTGAACAACTAGATGTCAGCCGCTCATTACAGCAGAGGGAACATAGCTTAGCCACAATTAGGCATGATCCTAATGTTTGAGTCCTTCTGGCAACGATTGGGGCAGGTGGGGTGGGGATTGACCTGACATGTACACAGAAAGTCTACTTGATGGTGAGTACAGTGAGTGTGAATGCAGGGCATTCAGGCACTTATAAAGACGCACTCCAGGACCCGTGTTGGAATCCGAGCCTAGAAAGTCAGGCAAAGGATTGTGCCTATTGGCTAGGCCAAACCTGCACTACTCAGATAGTTTGTTACTTCATACAAGGGAGCATTGAAGTAAATATAATCAAGGTGCGCTATATACAGGACTCTTCCAAATTCAGGTCTAAAATATATAAACTGATGAATATCTACGTGTCAAACTTCATACACAGATCCAAAAAAGGAAAACGGAGCTAGCACAGTAAGAAATTTCGATGCACGTCCAGGAAGATACCAAGCTGATTTGAGTGAATAAACAGTTTAGCGTTAAATCAAAACAGTGACATCACAAAGCAGGTTGTAAAGATAATGATGGAATTGATTCATTGACAACGGCAGGAAGAAGATCAGATAGCCGGAAATTCACACGGTTCCTCCTGAGTGTTCAAGACTTGCTGTGGGACGTGGCCTCTGGATTGGAGGAAGGTAGGAGTGTAGCAGTTGCAATGAAGACCAATGGGGACTGGCACAACGGAGGATGTGTTGATAGGATCACGTTGACGCAGTTCAAGTAATTTAACCCTGTTCACATATTGAGTTCCTTTTCCCTTGCGCAAAGGTTCCACAGTGGCGACGTCCAGTTTGTGAGCAAATTGAGTTAATTCTTGAGAGCGCCACGGCAAGTGCATCCGATAGAGGTTGCCTTCGTCGTCTTCTTCTGTGTCAGAGGTGCAAGCCGGATCCATGAAGATCTGCGTTAAACTTGCTGGGAGAGACAAGGCCACACAAGTGTTGACACGATGATCACTTATCTGCAGATATGCGTGCGTCAAGGGTAGGGGAAGAGCAGGAGTAAGAGAGATTGTGTGTTTTGTGAGCAAGCTAGCTTGGAGACGGACATGCTTCCTCCTTTTGCTTTGTTTTTCACGGGCGGACTTGAGTTGACGCCAGTGGAGGTTATGAGCTGATTGTCGAATTTCATCCTGGCGCCCGTGAATCCAACAGAAGATAACCTTGTGACAGTTGGCAGCGGTATTGTCAGTCGGTGAGATGGCATATTTGTGCAAGAGGCCGTTGTTTTTTGCAAAAGTCCAATGCTTCCATAGCATACTGGCAAACCATGCGTTATAAGGTGAGTCTGGGGAGTCATCCCATGCAAAGTTAATATGATGGACATTGAAGTGGGCCATATCTTCAACAAAAAATTGGCAACATATTACCGGGATACATTGGATTCTCCCTCCCACTTTGAGGTCAAAAGATTGTGTTCTGAAAGGTATGTGCGGTGTGGAACTACTCAAAGGGGAGAATAGAGCTTGGAAGGGAAATGGATAGCAACACTAGTACTAATGTAAGCTATGCAAGGGTGCTGATGAGGCTGCCTTCCTGACTAATGCTGAGGGGATGAGAGTAACACTAAGAAAAAGAAGAAAAGGCGTGGCTGATTTCTACTTGATCTTAGGAGCTAGTACTATGAGCTGACTACTGACTACTGAGGATGAGAGGGTTGGGGCAATGGTTGAAGGGGGGAAAGCAATGGCAATGATTCACTGGCAATGGGTTGATGAGATTGGGCACTACAATTTCTGTATCTAATAATTTCCATAAATTCTGCATAAGGTACAAGTGATGAGGGAAAGACAGTTCTTATAGTAAGGAGGGATGAGCACAGGCAGTGGAGGCATTCTGGCTATGAGAATAAAGGAATGTAAAAATGGGGAAGAGTGATGTGAAAATAGTAACAGTATGTAATGATGAGCAATGCTGAAAGGGGAATGCTGGTTATGGGAATAAAAGAATTTACTAATGGGGAAGAGTGATGAGAACATAGTAACAGTATGTAATGATGAGCACTACTGAAAGAGGTAAGCACAGATCCAATGATGTAATGTGTACAATAGGTATAGTACATAATGAGAAATGTATGGAAAAGGTTTAGTATGTGAGAATAAATATGTAAAAGGAATGTACTGTAATCATTCAAGTAGGTTACTAATGAAATGAGTATTGTAACTAATGAAGACTGTAGGTTATCAGTAAGTCTTATATCCTCTATAACTACTGAACCATTGAAGATAAGGGTATACTATGTGTGAGTGACCATAGGTGAAATTTGATGTAGAATCTGAATATTTAATAATAATGAGGTATTTGTGAAGGGGTATGGGGAAATTTTCAATGTAATGATGAATATATGTAAAGGAAAGCAATAAAGTACTACTTATGGTTTGGAATGGAGCACCACATCCTCCCCCAACTTATTGTCTGTCCCCAGGCAATACACCAAAGAGAAAGGTGATCCAGAATGAGTTGAAGAGTGTTGAGTCCAAGGGTCCAAAGTCCAAAGTCCAGTGTTCTTCCTCCAAAAGGTGAAATACAAAGTCCTGAGTAGTAGCCCAAATCCAGAGTCCAGTGTCCAAAGTCAAGGAGAAAGAGTCCAGTGTCCAAAGAAAAATAGAATCCAAGTATAATCCAAGTCCAGTATATCTGAGCCCAAGGTATCCAAGTCCAATCCAAAGTCCAATAGTCCTATGTATCCAGAGTATCCATAGTCCAGTATCCAATCCAAAGAGTCCAGTATCCAAAAGAAGGTCCAATTATCAATGAGGGTTGAATGTATAAGAAGATCTCACTCTTCTGAAGGCAATATCCTTGAGACAGACACATATTAGACTAAATTCCACTCTGATGAATACAATAATTTTCCCGCCTAACTGAGGCTAAGGAAGAGCAATGCAATGATGATGATGATTGATGGGGTTGATAATTGTAGTTTCTGAAGGTTGTGAATGATTTGGGGTTGAATAACTGAGTTTCTGAGTGTCTGAATATATAATGTAAAGTCCTTTGACAAGAATTTGAAATCCAGGGAGGTTGATAAGCTGTCCAAAGAATGTTATTGATCCAATGGGGTGGTTTCTGAAATTGTCCCAGCAGTAACTAGAAGTTCAACTAAGCTCTTAACAGGCCTGGATAAATCAAAAAGGATGAATGAATTATCTGAAAGCCATATGCCAGTACTACTAGTTTGCCTAATTAATCCTCTGTGTGCATCATAAGTGATTAGCTGGCACCTCCTGATGGTGTGACCACTCTGAAAGCAATATAAACATCTATACTTCCTGTGTTGAGAGGGGGTTGGATAAGGCTGAATCCCAGGAATGGAGTCAGTGGTGGAAGTAACCATCATGGGCGGAATAATAGGATCCATGAATGGTTGATGGATGCCAGGATCAATGATTTCCTGCCTCCCCTTGGGTGATTGGGGAATTAAAAGTGATTCTATGGAGCATGGGATGAATCCCTGATTTCACGATAGAGAGGAAAAAATGTTTCCTTCTTTCTTCATTTCAACGAAAAAAGTCCTAACATTGCCTCGTTGGGGAATGGAACCCGTGTCCATGCGCATGTGCTGTCGAAAGAGGGGGTCCGTTCGTCTGAGCGGGGGCTCCAAGCGGTAGGCGCGCGTGTGGAATATAGAAAAAAAGAAGGAAATAGCCGGCCTGTAGCTTCGGCACGACTCGATGGATTTTCTTGAGACCTAGCTCAAACGAAAGAGGAGATTCTGAAGATGAAAATGGTATATAATAGATATTTTTAAGAGAGGTGTAACGATTGTGTGGAGTAAATTGAAGATTCAAGCTAGGTCCGCGGCCGCGCGTAATAGGAACGCCGTGCATTTAAGAGGACATCTTCATTCGCATATAAATCAAGGATCCATCGATGAAATTGGCTGATTCCAAGCTCAATAGAACGGCAGAAAGGAGAAGATGAAATGGGAATAGATGGATATTGAGAACCCTTTCGGCCGAGGGGTCGCCGCAAACGCTGATTGAATGTCGTCCGCAGGGCCACGTAGATCCTAGGGGAACTTTGAGACGTTATAACTTGTAAACCGCTCGATAGAATCGGCTAAAGCCGGGTCCAAATGAAAGGAGAGATCGGAAAGATCAAACCTGGATCCAGTAACGTTAATTTTGAGGCTGGCCGAATTGATTTTTGAGGCCGTCCAAAGTTTCATTATGACTTTCCGCGGATTCCATCGTATAGGAGTTGAAATGAGATGAATACAAAATAAAATAGCCATCAGGTCGCCATGGAGCTGTCCAAATGGACTCCTGAAGCTGGCCGATCCAATGGAAAATATCTTAAGCGAAATGAATGACGTTAAGGTGGTCCATAAGTGATCCAAAGTTTTTAATCAAACTGGGTTGAACACCAGAGTCAAAATTAATGAAATGAAAGAATAACCGCGCCAAACGATTCTGAGCGGTGAAGGCGTCCATAGTGACGTCATAAAGTGAAGAAAGAATAGTATCTATAAGGTCCAGGTCATCGGTCAACGGAAAGTCCCCGTTATTGCTGTTCGTTATCCGTAATGTTTTCCTCCAGCGCCACTTCCACGCCCTCATTGCCGAAAGATAACATTGATTACTCGATAGACTATTCGTCCAATACGTCCATATCCTCTTCGCAGCTCGACGAGGAGGCCGCTATTAGACCTGCGCATGAATTCCCGTTCTCTATCCAAAGAGCGCACTTGTTTGTCAACAACGTCCCCACGTACAACACTTTCACAAGGGATAGCTTTAAGCCCAAAGAGGTCGATGCCTTGCGTCATTATATCCAGCAAGGACTCCTTGCCTTTGCTCGTGAGGACCTCGATGACCCGGTGACCGCACAAAACGCACGACTTAAGTTGTATAGCCGGTTCCACGACGCCTTTGCACATGTATGTCGACTGGATTCTGTATGTATATGAAGAAAATTTAGAAAGAAAGAGTTGATTATAATACTAATATTTTTTTTATCCCTGTTTTTATTTTGATTTATAGATCGATACTCATTCCATAATAGATGCCATGGTTGAGGAAACTGAGGAGAGGAATGCCCTGGAGCTATTAAGGATGAGGGACCAAGTGGAAGAAGAGGAAGATGGGTGGAGAGTAGAAGCAGAAATGGAGAGGATAAGGGCTGATGGTAAGTTATATTTTTATTCTTTATTTAGGATTTCTACTAATGCTATGCCTTAATTTTCTTTTATGTCTTTTGATTTTTATTTTCAGATAAGGAGAAGGGAAAAGAGAATGAGAATGAGGGAGAGGAAGGAGAAATGGAAGAAGATGATGTAGTGATAAAAGAAGAAGAGGTGAGCTTTTTAATTTTTATTTTAGTTATTGTTATTTGAGAGTATTTGAAGCTGATTGATTTGTTTCTGATTTATTTACGGACTTACTTCGCGCACTGCGAAAAGCTCTTCGCGCACTGTGCAGTGCGCGAAGTTTGCAAACACTTCGCGCACTGCGCGTGAAGGGCGCAACTTTTTCAAATTATTTTTTGACCAATCAATAGAAAAGCTTATTATTGTCCTCTGTGAATTTATTTGGAGTTTTTTGAAGCTTCCTTGTATGCTTAAAAATCCCACCAATAAAAAAAACAAGTACAGCCATTTGGGGACCTGGAATTCATATTCCCACCAGTCAAAAAATCCAAATAATTTAGTGAATAATGATACATATGAATTCAAACTTTTTAGAATTTTTTGGCCACTTTGTGCAAGAATAAGGCTTTCAAAAATTGGGAAAGTTCACCACTTACTGGCGCATTTTGGCATATCTTGAGAAACAGTTACTGGTTTTTGAAAGCCTTGTCCTTGTACAAAGTGGCCAAAAAGTTCTAAAACTTTTAAATACATGTTTAATATGATTCAATAAATTAATTGGATTTTTTGGCCTGTGGGAATATGAATTCCAGGTCCCCAAATGGCTGTACTTGTTTTTTTTATTGGTGGGATTTTTAAGCATACAAGGAAGCTTCAAAAAACTCCAAATAAATTCACAGAGGACAATAATAAGCTTGTCTATTGATTGGTCAAAAAATAATTTGAAAAAGTTGCGCCCTTCACGCGCAGTGCGCGAAGTGTTTGCAAACTTCGCGCACTGCACAGTGCGCGAAGAGCTTTTCGCAGTGCGCGAAGTAAGTCCGTTTATTTATAGATTTGATTTTTATTTTGTTTTTATGTTTTTGTGTAAGAAGATGAGAGAGAGAAAAGAGAAGAGAAAATGAATTGATTATTCCTTATTTATTGTTTTTACCTGGAGTGGTATTCCTTGACATGAGTTGCAGCAAACCTTCTGGCCAATTCTGTGCCATCCAATTCTTCCAAGATGTAAGATCCTCCTGGGTTTTGAGCTTTGATTCTGTAAGGGCCATTCCATTTATTTTCAAAGAGCTTGCCAAACTGAGAGTCCAAAGATTTATTATACACTACTACTAATTGACCTTTCTTTAGTGGCTGCCTTGATGTTTTCTTCTTGTTCCAATAGTCCACAGAGTTCTTCCTGGAGTCCATAAGCTGCTGGTGTGCTTGCTGCAAGATGGTATCCCTGTTTTCAAGCTGCTGAGTCCTAGCCAGTAAAAGATCCTGAGTTGATTCTACCTTTGACCAGTCCACTCCAAAGAAGGTTTCCAATTCTAGGTCAATGGGTAAGATGGGGGGCTGTCCAAGAACTAGTTCATAAGGTGAGTAACCAGTTGATCTTTTGGTGGAAATTCTGTCTGCAAATAAAACCAAAGGTAAATAATTCCTCCACTTCTTGCCTTCTTTTCCACAGAGCTTGACCAAGGTATCCTTAATTGCCTGATGTCCTCTTTCTATCATACCATTTGCTTCAGGATAATAAGGAGTGGTGACTTTGATGTTGATTCCAGATTCCAGAAGGGATTTTTGAAATTGTTGTCCAAATTCAGAGCCTCCATCTACTGTGACTGACCAAGGGGCTCCATATCTGTAGATCCAATTGTCCAAGAACCACTGAGAGATTTTCTTTGCCTGAATCTTTTCTAGTCCAACTGCTTCTACCCATCCAGAAAGGTCATCTCTTGCAATTACCAGGTATTTCCATTTGCCAGCTTTGATGTGAACTGTATCCAAACTGACTCTTCCAAAGATGGTTGCTGCTCCTGTAGGTTTCTTGGGTTCCATTGGCAATTTTGATGTCCTCTTCTGGCAAGTTACACAAGACTGGACCCACTTGGTAACACCTCTCTTGAGACCTGGCCACCAAAATCTGAGTTTAATTCTTCTGTAGGTTTCAACAATACCCCTGTGACCTAAGGATTCATGAAGGGAGTTAAGGATGGAATTCTGAGCTGAAGGAGAGGTGACTACTATCTGGGAGAATGGTTTGTTGATCCTGTGAAAGACTCCATTGGAAAGGAAAAAGTTGGCTGATTTGTGCAAAATTTGCTTGAATTCCAGGCTGCTGCATCCTGGAGGTTTGTTCATGGTTGAAAGGTATTCCTGGAGATGCTTCCAAATTCCTTGCTGCAAGTTGCTTACCCCCTCCCCCAACTGAGCTGATGTCCCCAGAAGCAGGCCAAAAGAAGAGTGTTTAGTTCCAAATCCAGGGTGAGGTTTGATCCAGGTTCCATCTTCATCAAAGCTAGGACAATCATCTTCATCAGAATCAGGGGGCCTTCTTGAAAGTCCATCAGGTAAGGTGAAAGTTTTTCCAGGAGTGTGAACAAGGTCATAGGAGAATAACTGAATAAATCCAATCCATCTGTTCATAGGGGCATTGGGAAGTGAAGGGTTGTTGATCATTCCAATAAGGCACTGGGCATCCACTCTGAGTTGAAAATGAGTTTGGTTTGAAGTTTCTTGAGGATCTTGGCAAAACCACAGAGTTCTAATTTGGATTGTGAGTACTTTGATTCCCTGGGTGAAAAGACTACTGAATCATATAACACAGGCCTATCCAATCCATCTGAATCCTGTTGAGTAAGTACAGCACCTGCAGCAATAACACTGGAATCCACTGAGAGTTTGATTAAGCCAGCATCAGGTCCATAGTACAATTTCTTCAGGGTGATGTCAGTTCCAACAATCCTCTTGAGGTCTTCAAAGGCATCCTGGCAATCTTCAGTCCAATCACAAGAGGAGTCCTTCCTGGTGAGTCTTCTGAGTGGAGCAGTAATGGTTGAGTAATTTTTAATGAACATTCTAACATATACACAGATACCTAGGAATCCTCTGACATCTGAAGGAGTGGTGGGAGTTGGCCAGGTTTCAATCTTGTTGAGCTTCTTGATGGATATTCTTCTTCCTTCTTTACAAACCACATGGCCAACCAGATCAAAAGCAGGTACACAGCAAGCAAATTTCTTTCCAGAGATGGTGAGTCCAGCTTCTTCAATTCTGAAAAGGATCCTTTCCAGAGTAATGGCATATTCATATATAAATTTTCTGATCTGGGGGTTGTCCTTTAGAGTTTCTTCATTGTAGTCAGAGGTTGGTCCTTTTATACCTCCATCATCCACAAAGGTTCCCATATGTTGAGGTAATTCATCCTGGAGTATCCACATCATTTGGGCCTGGTAAACTGCAACTGAATTGGTGGCTCCTTGGGGTAATCTGGTAAGTTGAAATCTTCCAAGGGGTGTTTCAAAGGTGGTCAAAGGTCTGGATTCTGGAGCTAATTCCCTTTCATCATATCCTCCCATAATATCACCTAGTCCATAGCAAGCCCTTCCAGTGAATGATTCAATGAGTTCCTCTGTCTTTGGTGGTAATCCAGCGTCCTTAATGGTGACTTTGTTGAGTTTCTGAATGTCATGTGCAATTCTGAGCTTACCATCCTGCTTCTTTACACAAAATATAGGGCTGGAATAACTGGAAAAGGATTGCTCATAGAGGCCAGTGATGAGTCCTTCCCTTACCAATTCTATAACCTGATCTTTGATGGGTGCAGGGATTGAAATTGGTTTCTGTTGCCAAGGTTCATAGGGAACGACTGGAATGATATAAGATTGTCCATAGGTATGTTTGAGAAGGCCTCTTTCTGTTTCTACAAAAGCCAAAGCACCTTGTCTAATCAAAATTACCCATACCAGCAGGAGATATTCTTGAGGAGAGAGCCATCCAGGAGGTCCAAAGTTGATGAGGTCCAGCCTTTCTTGGGTAATCTTGGAGGTAGGAATGAATGGTGGAGGAAAAGGGTTTAAAGGAGTGAGGTAAGGATCCCTGGAGAGTGGTGGCCTTGATAATGGAGGATTGAGAGCTAGTGGCATTGGTTGGTTTACTGGTTTTTTTTTTTTTTAGAGTTGATTTATATTTTGCTGAATGACTGACTACAGTTTGTTGCTTTTGGTTATTTTCCAGGGTTGCAGTTGTAAGAGAGGGGAACTGAAAACCTGGTCTCAATCTAAAAAATTTACCAGACCAGAATTGGAAGGTATGCTGGTTTCCCACTTCTGATTTCTAGGGAGAATGATTGGAACCAAGAAAGTCTGACCAGCTGAATCCATGATTGAAAGTGCTTCTCCTCTGGCTCCATTGTAGTTGATGTTGGCTGAGACATCCATCAAGAAAGGCTTTCCAATAATCATCTGAACTGGTCCTTTGGCTACCCAGAAATGAACAGTCCTGACTACTTTTCCAATGGTTACCTCCACATCTTCAGCAATCCCAGGAATATCAGTAAGGTGGCCTCCAATTCCTTTGAGCTTCATAGATTTAGCAGTGAGCACCAATCCAAGTTTGTGTGCAAGAGTCTCAGGAATAATGTTGACCATAGAGCCAGTGTCCAAGAGTGCTTGCTGTTTCTCTCCTCCAATAGTGATGGTGATGTATCCAAGGGGACAGGAATAGTGGGTAGTGGGTGGCTCCTGTGCTGGTTCTTCTTCATCCTCCATGTCTGTGAAGTTTGCTGATTTGACACCATCCAATGGGACCCTTCTGTTGGTGATCTTCTTCCTGATACAGTCAGTAACTCCTGGTGATATAGCAAAGATTTCTCCAAAGGCCAACTCCATCTTTCCTGCAGTCAACATCCTACTAGCCACTTCTTCTTCAATTCCTGGGTATTCCTTGGCCAGATTCTTCTCCAAATAGGTCTTCTTAACTGGTTTGTCCTTAGGCGCAGTGGTTGATTCCTTATCCTTTTCCTGGAATCTGACTTGAGGGGAGCCTTTAGAAGCAGTAATTTTGGAAGCACTAGGAGTGGGGGGCTGGGCCATGTGAAGTAGGTCCTCTGTATCCATGTCCATTAGGTTCTGTTTTTCCTTTCTGATCCTTTTGTCTGACTTGGCTGGTTCCTCTTCATCCTGATCCTTAGAGTTGTTTCTGGTCCTCTTTCCAAGGTCTGCTTCATAACTGTGGGATTGATTATAGGTTGGGTCCTCCTCTAGTTGGCCAAAAGAAGATGTAAGCTTAGTCTTAGAGTACTCCTCCACTGGGGTTCTGATTGGTCTGCTTGGAATCCAAGGAATAACTGATTTTTCTGGAAGTCTGTAGTCCCTTCCATCCCTGATAACAGCACCGCTAGACACGTCCTGAGCCAGTTGGGAGCAGCTGTTGGTTCCATGGTTTTCCTGGTGAAAATAATAACATTTGAAAGGCCAGGTCCTAATAGCAGGTTTGTCCATGTGGGAAGGTAGTCCTTTTCCAGCAGTGAGGGATGAAAACTGTTTAGTAAGGAGTTCCACTTGTTTGTCCAGAGAAGTAGAAGTAGTAGGAGCAGTTCCCTGAGTAGCAGGTGTGGGTTTGGAGATCCTATGTGAGTTGTCCAAAGTGAATTTCTCTTCTGCCCTCCATTCAGTCCTTCTATTGACCACTGATCTTGAGTAAACCTCCTGGTGAATGTAGGTAAGAAGGGTTTCAGTGTCTGGCAAGATATCACCTCCATCTTTTGAGGCTAGCATTTGATTATCCTTCATCAGGCTCCTAGTAACCCTTTGGTCCAAATCCTTGTGGAGAGTTTCCAAAAGAAGATGTCTGAATTCCTCCAAGCTGGTACTGTACCCCATTCTTACCAAATAGTGAGTGATGGTTTCAAACTTGTTTCTGAATGTGTTGAAGGTTTCCAAGGTGCTGATTCCTCCATCCTGAGCAGATTTGTAGACTAGTTTCCTGAGATCCTCCCTGGTGTATCTGACCAAAGGCTGAGAAGTTCCAAACCTGGTGAGTAGCTGCTTCTTCAAGGTTTCCCAATCCAAGTTTTCATGGCCTGACATGTCTTCCACTTCATCTTTTAGGTCCAATCCTTTGATAAAAGCAATGATTTGTCCAGCAAGTTCCTTAGAGTTAGCACCATCATCTCTCCCAGAACTTTCATACCTTCTAATAAACTTCTCCACAGGCATGTTGGTTCCATCAAAGAAGAGCTCCTTGTCCATGGGTTTAATCTTGACTTGCTGACTGGATCCTGGTACCTTGGCATGGCTGGTTCTCTGTTCAAGAAGTGAATGTTGGACCTAGTAGAGTGAGTTGAATGGTCCCTTTGGCGCTGGAATCTGGGAAAGCGGGGTGGTGGAACATTTAAATCCTCTGAATCATCTGATGGCTGATTGGTATCCCTGTATCCTGTGAATCTAGGAGCACTGGAAGTCTGAGGTCTAGCACTGCCAGCATATTTGGCTGGGTTGAAGTCATCCCAGTTTAACTGGGATGCACTCAACCAATTTAAACTTGGTTGATCTCAACCAATGTAATATAAACCCAAGGGGGGTACCTTGGATTTATATTCCATCAGTTGAGATCACCCAAGTTTAAATTGGTTGAGTGCATCCCAGTTAAACTGGGATAACCTCAACCCAGCCAATTATGCTGGCAGTGTAGGAGGAGGTCTGCAAGAACTGGAGTTGGCCTGTGGAATAGAAGAACCCTGTGGATCTGGAGCATTGGAAGGAGCCTGAGGACCTGGACCAGTAGAAGAAGGTTGGTGACCTGGACCAGTGGGAGGAACCTGAGTCTGACCAGCATTGGAAGTGGTGGATTCCTGAACTGCAGCATTACTGGAAGGATCCACTGGAGGGTAAAGACTGGGGGCAACATTGGTGTTGGGAGATCCTTGGGCAGACATGGTTAAAGTAAGAGATTATGAGGCAAAACTAAAGGTTGAATTTTAGTGAGATGAAGAACAAGAATAGAACAAGAATATAAAGGAACTGAAATGAAGAATACCTAAAGGACCGCGTGGTAAGCACAAGACAAGGAACAAGGAAAAACAAAACAAACAAACAACAAGGACAAGAGACTGAGAGCAAAAATTCAGTACAAGAGAAGACAGGACACAACAGGAAAGAGAGAAGAAGAGTTACCACCACTCTTTATCCAAGATACAGGTGACCTTGCAGCAACGACGATTGAGACTGATTTAGGGAATTGGAATCATTCGCTGGTGTGTATCGGATGCTGGTGGTTCCGGACGAGATGAGGAAAGGTTCAGTGGGTGCGGGTCCGTCTGAGATACAAGGGGTCCGCAGCGCTTGCTGCGACAGAACAACGCGCGCGCGCTTTCCAAGCTGAAATTCTGACATGAAGCAGGTAAGTTGAATCTGAATCTGAAGGGTGTTGAAGGTTGATAATGGAGGTGCTGATAGTGTTACTGTTGGTTGAAGTTGATTCTAAAAGCAGAGAGTTGGTTTATAAAAGGAGGAGTATGAGGAGTGTAGGTGAAGTAGTATGTAGCTGATGGTAAGAGTGTTACTAGAGCTGAAGATATCTGAGGTAAAGAAAGGCCACTGTTGGGACACCACTTGTGGAACTACTCAAAGGGGAGAATAGAGCTTGGAAGGGAAATGGATAGCAACACTAGTACTAATGTAAGCTATGCAAGGGTGCTGATGAGGCTGCCTTCCTGACTAATGCTGAGGGGATGAGAGTAACACTAAGAAAAAGAAGAAAAGGCGTGGCTGATTTCTACTTGATCTTAGGAGCTAGTACTATGAGCTGACTACTGACTACTGAGGATGAGAGGGTTGGGGCAATGGTTGAAGGGGGGAAAGCAATGGCAATGATTCACTGGCAATGGGTTGATGAGATTGGGCACTACAATTTCTGTATCTAATAATTTCCATAAATTCTGCATAAGGTACAAGTGATGAGGGAAAGACAGTTCTTATAGTAAGGAGGGATGAGCACAGGCAGTGGAGGCATTCTGGCTATGAGAATAAAGGAATGTAAAAATGGGGAAGAGTGATGTGAAAATAGTAACAGTATGTAATGATGAGCAATGCTGAAAGGGGAATGCTGGTTATGGGAATAAAAGAATTTACTAATGGGGAAGAGTGATGAGAACATAGTAACAGTATGTAATGATGAGCACTACTGAAAGAGGTAAGCACAGATCCAATGATGTAATGTGTACAATAGGTATAGTACATAATGAGAAATGTATGGAAAAGGTTTAGTATGTGAGAATAAATATGTAAAAGGAATGTACTGTAATCATTCAAGTAGGTTACTAATGAAATGAGTATTGTAACTAATGAAGACTGTAGGTTATCTGTAAGTCTTATATCCTCTATAACTACTGAACCATTGAAGATAAGGGTATACTATGTGTGAGTGACCATAGGTGAAATTTGATGTAGAATCTGAATATTTAATAATAATGAGGTATTTGTGAAGGGGTATGGGGAAATTTTCAATGTAATGATGAATATATGTAAAGGAAAGCAATAAAGTACTACTTATGGTTTGGAATGGATCACCACAGCGGAAGCGGGCAAGGATAAGACTGGCAGCAGATGCATCCTTTGAGGGAGGCTTGAAAGCGTAAACTTGTGATTGGGGGGGCGCAGGAGGAAGGTCACTCTTGGCAGCTTTGATCCCAAGCACAATCCTAGTGAAGTCGTGGATAGACCGTGCAAATGCCGAATTGCCAGATGGAATGCCACTTGCGCAGAGTTGTGAATGAAGGTTGGTGGAGGTTGTAGGCATCAAGCCATTCTGGAGCCTGGGAGGGTTGGTGTTCATCTTGGTAGATAGGAAATGTTGGAGTGATAATGAGACACTAAAATGAGCGGGGAAGGATGAGTAGAAAGACTTGATTTGTTTTGGTTGGGTGACCGTGGACGGCAATGGCCTGAAAAGGTGTTTTGGGGAAGCTAGTTTGCCATTGAAGTAAAATCCCCTTTGATTGTTTGGCGCCTCCCAAATGAAACCTGCCCATTTAGGGGCGAAAGGCCTGCATATTTTTGGAAGACGCTCTTCATGTGCACTTGGACAATCATCCAAGTTGTCCAGCTGGAGTGTGATAAAATGCAGGGATGGTCAGAATAGTTTGTTTATATGGCTTGAGAATTGTTTTGGGCGGTGAGGCCTTGGCTCTCCCAACAGCTCAAATCAATTTGGACGATTGTCTAAATTGATCCAAGGGGGCTCAACAGCACTCAATCCATGTAAAGCCTGGGGTTGGGTTGAATATTGCTTGCTTGAGATACCGCGATGGACATCTCAATGGACCGTTCATTCTGCTTGGAGCAGGAGATTTAAATCACATGACATTATGAAAGGGATTGATGAGAAATATGTCCCCCAAATTAATTCCACATAGATGGCAGAAACGTATGTGGGTAAATCCTAAGGAAACAAGCATATCATCTCGGGGGAGCCATGTTTAGACTTGCACATCTGGTGATTGGCTAAGATATACTCAATGTAGATCAGACACAGGGAAAGCAACGCAAGAAACACTCCACTGGATACTACTGGGAAGCTGATGATTCAGCCTGAATTCCACCAACCAAGAATGATGCACATGCAGCAGTTGACTTCGAAATTTTGTCCTTGGGGGAATCTGGAATTATTGAGGGCGTTTCAATGTGTCAATGTTCTTCAATGGCATCCTTGAGCAAAACATAAACTTGCACAAAAGTATGGAGTTCAAAGTAAGTGTAACAACACACGTTGCTAAGGTAATGGACTACATACTTGGGGGCTCATTCCACCTCTGGAAACGCAATCCAAGAAGTCAACAGGCATTGGATCTCTGGGGGATACTTTCATTTGGTCTGTAATGGTCTGGCACATCATCAATCTGATTAGGAGATGGGTCTGGATTACGCAAATGATCAATGGGGAGCAGCGACTTACCTTCCACACTTTACAGAGATGAGTGTATTGAGCCTTCATCTTGATGATTTTAACGTACCCATTGAGTCCCGGGTATGCTTGCAAGACATCCTGGAAGTTGGCAAAGTAGGTTGCCTTGACAAGGAATGCGGATGATTTTTCTACTAGCTCCTTGTGTCGTGAAAACCATGCGCCAAAGAACTTGATCAGTTCAACGCACAAGCGCTCGGTCCACCAGATGGTACGGCGGCAGAACGTACTAGGCCCATCCAAGCCGTACGGGGTATTTATTGCAAGTACAGTTCTGTTGTAATGTATGGTGGCTACACTGCCCTGACCATCTCCTGGAAGGGTTTGTTGATCAGGCCAGGTATTCTGAAATATGGGAGAGGTAACAAAGTGTTAGTCTGGTATCCAAAGCACTGTTCCCCAGCAACTTACATGACAATGTGGTGGTAAGCCCACTGCGGGTAGAATCTCTAATACCCAATTGGTATCAGAAGCCTCTTCCCCAGGATTCAAGTCCATGTCGTGTAGAGGATGTTGGCTTTGTTTGGTGTTGTTGGCGATCTACCTTGTTTCAATCCTTCTGTGGATACACTGAATTCAACCCAATCCCCCGGAAGGACTGGTTGGGGGATCGGGTTGAATTCAGGGACTCAGCTTCTACATAGAAATATCTTGTAAACCAAACCGTGTGCGGACCACCCCAAACTGTGAAACCTGGCGCCTCATTACCGGTACAAACTTGGAACAAACATCCGCCAAAGTTAAATTGAACCAACGACATCAATAAGGCCACAACAACCCATTGCGTGAGTATGTACCTCTACACCCTCCACCTAGTTGAAAATAACGCTGAATGATTGCATCTTAGGCAATGCAAATATGCAGATGCCAGGAATCTGGGTGCGGAAAAAAAGTTTACCGGGACGCAAATGGCATGGAACGAATAGGTGTTCCGTTGTCAGACGTGTGTTTTCAAAAACACCAACGGATCTCTCAACTGAATATCTTACTTTGACCTAGACCTAGTGCCAATCAAGAACCCTGCGAAATTCCTGCAACCAGATCCCAAAATCAACAAGGCCATGCCCAGGAGAAGTTAACACGGCTGGGCAAGAGATTTGGTTTTCAAACGTCTATCATGCTGAAGGACATACCATCCTCAATGAGTACGGTAACACGGCGTCTTGGGTTAGATTTTAGTTTTCAAGAGCGGGCCGCTTGCCCAAAATGTTGGACGCTCTACAAAGGAATTGCAGATTCCGAAACTTGGGCCAAACAAACAGTACATACTAACATGACAACTCATTGTACTGCTCGATTCTTCACAACCGGCAGGAGCCTCTCAAAGTCAAATGAACCAATCCGGAAGTGCAACAAGCCGGTTTTCAAGGAGTTCACAGCGTCTGGGAAACCGGCTTGGCGACCAATTAAGGGTTTCTGCTACCAGAAGCTCAAAGATTGGCTGAAGAGGAAGCTTCTCTGTCCCGAGTTTGAGGACCTGGTTGATGCTCCTTTGCGTTATAAACGGCAAGATGGAGTTATGAGGGATCTATGGGACGGTAGTGTATGGAACACTCTCAAATTCCCCAGCACAGATTCTGAACCTTACACAAGCACATCCGGCAACCTTGTGTTCAGTCTTTACGTCGACTGGTTCAATCCTCACGGCAATAAGATAGGTGGGAAGTCGTTGGAGGCAGGCGCTATAACTCTAGTTTGTCTCAACTTACCTCCGGCTGAACGCTATCTAGAGCAGAATATCTTTCTGTTTGGGATTGCTCCGGGCCAGCCTCCAGCAGATTACATATTCAATGTCCTCCAACCGCTAGTGGACGATTTCTTGGAATTTGCAAACGGGGTTCACTTTCAAGAAACCACACGCTTTCCGACGGGACGAACTATTCGCGCAATTATGCTCCCATTGATCGCTGATCTCCCATGACTGCGAAAAGTAGCCGGATTTGCTTCTCATTCAGCAACCTTATTTTGTTCTTTGTGTAAGCTCCCTCGCTCAAAGATTAACATCATAGATCCGCTGCAATTTCCTCCGCAAAAGCATGAAGACTACATTGAATGGGCAAGAAAATGGCTCAAAAGCCCCGATCATGCGCGCAAGGCGGCCATAGTCAAAGAACACGGTGTGCGCTACAGCCCGCTTAACAAATTACCGTATTGGAAGCCTTTGGAATACTCAAGTATTGATGTTATGCCTGCCCTCATGCTGGGTGTGCTCAAGGACCATTCTCTCTTGTATTTTGGATTAGCGGTGTGGTGTTCTGATTTGGCGCGGATTTTTCCCTTCCTTTCCCCAGTTTCTCTTCCTCAGTTCTTTCTCCCTTTTCTTTTCCCTTCTCTCAGGCTCTACTGTGGTTGTTGTTCCCTTTTCTTGGTCCTAACACAGATCTTCTGTGGGTTTGTTTTTGCTCTCGTTGGCTTGGTTTCTTTTCTTTCTTTCTCTTTTTCTCTCAAGCGCGCGTTGGAAGGTTTTGGAGGGGTGGGTTGGTTGTTTGATTTGTTGTGTTGTCTGTTTTCTTTCTCTATCTCTCGTGGTGGTTGTGTGCGCGGTGGGCCAGGATGACTCTTTCCAGAAGTGTCACGGATCCCGGAGTTTGAGTTCAGTCCGAACTCAGGCGATGGGACGGCACGGAATTCGTCTGAACCATAATTTTAGCTTCTCAGATCATTCTTAGTCACTGGAAATCTTATCCTTCCTTGTCGATCATCAGAAGTTTTCGGAGCAAGAGGCTCGCAACCGTCAAACCCCGCATCAAGAACAGCTGCCGTGATCACTCAAGGAGTTCTTCAGGCGCTTATTCTCAACAAAACCTCACCACCACCGCCGACAAGTATCATCACTCGTCGTCTCAGAATAAATCCCCCCCCCCATTCTTGCTAATTTTCCTACATCACCGGCCAATCCTTAGACCATCCGTGAAGGCAGCGCTGACGCGCAATTCTCCCTTCCCACTAACTGCCTACCGCCTAGCACGGTCGGAGTTCCATATTTGGTCCCCCGAGCCGGGATCGAACCAGCGACCTCAAGATTTACAGTCTCGTCTTTTACGGATTTCAAGATGGTTGGCGGTCTTAGGCTGTTTCTACTGGCGATTTTCATTTCTTGTTTCATTGTTTTTGTGTTACCAGCGGGGCACAAGGGTATAGAAGTAAGTCCCCTCCAGTTGTGCACCTCCTGGGTCTATCTACACACCGTCGAAGCATTACCTGCCACGCTGTGAGCCGCCCCGCGGGACCGTTTTCATCCATTTCCGTCAATTCCAGGGAATTCTAGCGACTCGAGATGGCCGACGCAGCAGCGGTACAGCCCGGCATCAGAAGGGTGAAGATCAAGCCGCAAGACCAATCCTTGAAGTTTACGGGCACGCGCATTGAGGCTTTCATCCGCGAATATGAATTGGCGGCCGACTTGGACGGCGCCTCCCAAGAGGACATGGTCCTGCAGGTCACCTCTTTCATGGGCAGCGAAGACCTCAAGGACGCGGTGTGGGACATGGGCGGATACACGAGCAAGTCGTGGACCGCGCTGAAGGAGCAGATGATCAAGCGTTGGGGTCAGGTCGACGTAGTTCGCTACACCGTGGCGGACCTTCAAGCCCTCAAAGACACTTGGATTGTCAAGGGCGGCGTCTCGACTCTGGAGGATTACCGTCTCTTTAAGTCAACGTTCGACGTGATTTTGTCGTATCTGATCCGGTATCAACATCTCTCCTCGGAGGATCTCGCGGTGGATTATTTCTTCTTCTCGTTTGCGGCCGTCTTCCAACAGCATATCAAGTCGTATCTGATCAAAGAAAAGAAGATGGTCAAGACTCTAGACGGGCAATATTTGCTTCCGGCCTTGAAGGAACTTCGTGTCACAGCGACCTCGGAGATGGAGGAAGAAGTGGCTTTCACCTCTGAGCAGGTCAGACCACAGGCCCCGCAGCCAGGAGCCTCGACGTTCAAGGAGTCCAACGACATCATGAAGAAGATGGAGGCAGATCGTCGGCCAAAAGAAGCCACAACGCAGTCCAAGCAGCCAGCGACTGTGGACGAGATCTCTCGGATGCTCCAGTCTTTTGAGCAGCGCTTAAAGCAGGAGCTGTTGGCGACGCCGTCGGCCGCTGCACCCCCATCAGGATCACGGGGCCCTCTAGTTTGCTGGTACTGTCACCGTGAAGGGCACGGGACCGCCCGCTGCCTGGAGCTCAAGAAGGATAAGGAAGAGAAGCTTGTCAAGCAGAGGGGCAACGACTTCTTCCTGCCGAACGGAGCGTTGATCAACCGCGATCCGTCCCGACCAATTCGTCACATCGTAGCGTCATACCTTCCCAAGACAAGCGTGGCCGCAACCGAGCTTAGGACTTCTTGTGGTTCTCTGGATCCTTGGGCGCCACCTTCCGTGTCGTCGCAGGCTTTTTCGGGGCTCTACCAGTCAGATCCAGCACGCAAGAGACATGAAGTGCCCAAGCCGTATAAGGCGCCATCGGTTCCCGCTTCGGCTGCTAAGAGGCCGGCGAGAAAAGTCCCAGCGCCGACGTCGGGCTCGGACACAGAAGATATGGAGGCAGAGCCAGAGTTATTCGAGCGTTCACCGGCGGGTTCGTCCCCGGACGCATCGGCTACGGAGCCAGCAGCCGCGGACCAAGCCGGCAAACCTGAGGCCGTGCAACCTAAGGTTCGTTTTGAGAGGGGAATTTCAAAAGATCACCCAGACGCGGTGAACAGAATACTCAAGAGGATTTCTGATCTACCGGTCGAGGTGACGGTCGCGGAGCTGTGCTCGGTTTCCACAGGCATTGCGGACGGCATGAAGAAGTGGGTGTCGCGGAGGAGGGTGGAGGTAGGCGCCGGCGAGTTTAAAGTGGCGTCTGGGACTCTCGTGGAGGATTCAGGCCCGGAGGGTGAGAGACGGCTTTACTCGTGCCCATTGGGGCATCTCCCGTGTGTTCTGGGCGACGACAGCGGAAACGCCGCGCCTTTGGTGTATTCCGGTTCACAGCTGAACCTGATCTCCGACGCTCAGGCTACTCGACTTAACCTCAGTCCAAGAGTGAATTTCAGCTCGGCCGTCTACGGGATCGGTAATCAGGCCTGTGAGCTGGTTGGCGTGGCTGAAGACGTCCTCATCAAGATCGGGAAGACTATCGTTGGGACGTGCCATTTTTGGATCACGCGGATGGATGGGCCAATCATCCTTGGTAGGCCTTTCCTCATGGACTTCAACGCGTCTCTCAATTTCAGTGGTCAGTTCGGCGAGAGGCTGCTCCTCCCAGACTCGAATGGACGGAGGATTGAAATCTTGTTGTGCTCTATCGACGCTGGCCTCTGGGAACGTGACTTTCCTGGTAATGGACGAAAGATGCTACTCAACCGCGGCGGCAAGGCACGCAATGACCCGGTGGAGGGCCGACATTTTTTATGAAAAGGGCTGATCCTCAGAGCGGCGGATTTAATATTCAGACTCGCAGTCCGGCCGCGGGATCAGCTCAACCTCCAGAGTCTCAACGTTTCTATTCCTTGTTTCCCTCTCATCATTTTTTGGTTTCATCTCTTGACAAAATCATCAAACCCGAAAAACATCAAGAAAACGCAAAACCGCAAAAACATTCCTCGTTTCATTTCAAGTTAGGGTCGTTTCAGGATTTTCATCAAGGTTGTTGGCAGGATTCCTTGGAGTTAGAGGCCAAGGCGAGTGAGGTGGAGTTTGGTACCCCGCGGAGGCATGGAGAACTAAAAGTAAGTTCCTCCCAAAGTTGCACCTCCGGGCTGGATGCCACCAAAATTTCGAAAAACCCTACTTCAGCCACTCTCGTGAGCCGCCCCTTTTCTCCGATCCTTTTCTCAGCTTCAGTTGGACCATCATCCCATCCGGAGCGTCTCCGCGATGAGAATAAACTAGCCCCTCAGCGCCGCAAGCCAGTCCCGAGTAAGAAGACGTTTCAGGATGTTCAGACGAAGCGAGAAGAGGCACCTGGCGAGTTTGAGGAGTTTCCCATGGGTTCACAGGCCCGGGCGATTGCGGAGGAGTCTGGTATTTCGCGGAGGTCGGGAGAACTAAAAGTAAGTTCCTCCCATAGTTGCACCTCCGGGTTTGGTACGCTCCCCTTGTCGAAAGCATTACATGCCACCGCTGTGAGCCGCACCCTACGTTCTGGTTTCTTGGCTTCTCTAGGTGGCACGGAAAGGTCGGACGCCCAGCTCCGCAACGAGGATAAACTACCCCCATTTAGTTTGGAATGTGAGGGAGGCAGGGTATTTTTTGGATTGTTGCGGAGGCTGGGAGAACTAAAAGTAAGTTCCTCCCAAAGTTGCACCTCCAAGGGCTCCACTACACGTCGTCAAAACCCTACTTCAGCCACACTTGTGAGCCAAGAACCCGCGTTTGGTTTTCCCTTTTCAGAGAAGGCGGCATTTGAGGATGGCGCGGAGCACCGAACATGGCGTTTGCTTGAGCACGGTCTAGGTCATCGCGCTCAGCTGGCTCTTGCGCATGAATGGAGAGAGGGCGGCTTTCTGGCTCTCGCGGCCAAGTACAAGCCTGTAGCTCGGAAGGTCAAGCCCGTCAATCAGCCGATGCCACAGGGGCTCAATCCGCCTTTGCAGCGCCCACCGTTGTCCCGCGATCCGTACCGGGGACTGTCTTCCACTCTAGCCGGGCCCTTTGTTCCAAGGGGCCGAGTCACTGAAGAAAGCCTTAAAGTCGTCAACTTTGGGCCTCCGGGTTGGCTAAGGGACGCCGAGTTGGATCTCATCAAGAATGTCTTAGCAGAGCGTAATTTGGCCATAGCGTTCGATGAGTCTCAGCGGGGCCTGCTGAAGGATTCATACGGCCTGCCCTACGTCATTCCGGTAGTAGAACATGAACCCTGGCAGAAGCGCAAGATCCCCATCCCCGCGGCGAAAATGGATGAGTATATTCGCCTCATTCGTGAAAGAGTTTGTACCGGGCTTTATGAGCAGTCAACCTCAAGCTACAGTAGCCCGGTATTTTGCGTGGTCAAGAGCAGCGGCAAACTGCGTATCGTGCACGATCTTCAGCCTCTCAACAAAGTCACGGTCCGCGACGCGGGAGTTCCCCCAGCTACGAAGGAGTTCGTGGAGTCGTTTTCTGGGCGCGCTTGCTACGGCCTCGGTGATATTATGGGCGGGTACGACGAGCGCTCCCTGCATCCCATCTCACGGCCACTTACCACGTTTGACACGCCGTTGGGAAGGTTCCAGCTCACGCGGCTGCCCCAAGGCGCGACAAATTCCGTCGCGGTGTATCAGGCCCAGATGGTTTGGATTCTTCAGGACGAAATCCCCGAACATGCTGGCATCTTCATCGATGATGGCGGGATCAAAGGCCCCTCTTCTGACTACAACGATGAGGTCTTGGATTGGCACCCAGGAATTCGGCGCTTCATCTGGGAATACGCCGAGACCCTGGAACGCATCTTGTTCCGTATCGAAGAAGCTGGACTCACGGTTTCCGCCTCAAAATTAGCGGCGTGTGTACCAGCCCTGGAGATCGTGGGGCACGTTGTTTGCAAGGAGGGGCGGCGCATGGCGAGGAGCAAGGTCAACAAGATCCTATCATGGCCGACCCCGATGAACGCTACAGAAGTTCGCGGTTTCCTCGGTGTGGTAGTGTATGTCCGCATTTTTATTCCGTCTCTGTCGCAGATTTGTCTTCCTCTCAGACGTCTGACGCGTAAGGACGCGGACTTTGTTTGGAATTTTGATTGCGAGGATGCCTTCGAGGCGCTGAAGCTCATCGTTGGGAAGGACATCGTACTGGTCAAGATTGACTACAGCCCAGGCGCGGGAAAAATCAAGCTGGCCGTGGACTCTAGTTTCCATGCGGCAGGCGCGGTGCTCACCCAGGAGGATGCCAACGGTCTGGATCGTCCGGCGCTTTATGAATCTCTGTTGTTTTCGGACGTGGAATCGCGCTACTCCCAATCAAAACTGGAGCTTTGTGGGGTGGCGCGGATCCTTAAGAAGCTGCAGACTATCTTGTGGGTCCAGCATTTCGAACTGCAGGTGGACGCGCAGTCCCTCATTCAGATGATAAATGCGCCGAGCCTGCCGAACGCTCCGATGACGCGATGGGTCGCTTTTATCCAGCTGTTTTCATTCGATATCATCCACCGCCCAGGAAAATCCTTTACAATGCCCGATGGGCTATCCCGACGTCCGAAAGGAGATGATGACTCCGATCCGCCTACTTCTGAGTTCGATGAAGACGCTCCGACAATTCGACCAGTCCATTCCTTTTCTGTCACCACCGACGCTGGATACTCCGGGTACCAAGAGGGTTTCTGGAGGCGGCTAGAGATCTTTTTGGCGACTCTCACGCGACCAGAGGGCTCCACCGCGCAAGAGTTTCGCGCTATAAAGCGCAAGAGCTCAGAATTCTTTTTGCAAGCCGGCCGTCTCATGCGGAGAGGCAGCCCGCTGCCTCGTATTGTTGTCACTATCCCAGCCAAACAGGAAGTTATTCTCCAGAAGCTCCACGAAGATCTAGGCCACAGGGGCATGGTTGAAACCTACCGGCGAGTCGCCGAGCGATTCTGGTGGCCCTCGCTCAAGCAAGCAGTGGTGCGTTGGTGCCGGAGCTGCGAGCCCTGTCAGAAGAAAGACCTCAGGCGGCCCCAAGAGCTGCGCTACCCGACGGGCGAATCCACAATCTTCGGGCGGGTATCCATGGATGTGGTCCATCTCAAAGCCAGCGGAGCCAAGTATCTAATCGTTGCCCATGACGATTTTTCAGGATGGGTCGAGGCTAAGATCTTAAATAACCTCACTGCTGAAGCCGTGGCTGCCTTTCTCCAGGAAAATTGGACGATGCGCTATGGATTGGCGCGCTTGTACTCCACCGACGGAGGGTCCGAGTTTGGCGGCGCGCTGGCGGATATGTTGCGCGATCTTCCCGGCCAGCATCGAGTTTCGACCCCTTATTACCCCGAGGGCCAAGGGATGGTTGAGCGCGGTCACGGCCCCCTTAAAGCTGCATTGGTCAAGCTAGCGGGAGAGAGTGGCAAGAACTGCCGGAAGTTTCTCCCGTTGGTCCTGTTTTCCGACCGAATCTCGACCAAGCGGACCACCGGCTATTCCCCTTACGAGTTGGTGTTTGGGCAACGCGCTGTGCTTCCGCTGGATCTGGAAATTGAGTCATACCTCGGCGTGGACTGGGACGCAGTGGAGACCACAGCTGACCTTCTTGTGGCACGCTCCATTCAGCTGGAGCGCAGCGAGGAGACCCGTGGGATCGCTTACCGAAAGATGATGGATGTGCGAGGCGATTCCATGCGCTACTGGGAGGAGAAGCATGCGTCCAGAATCCGGGAGCCTCTCAAGCCCGGCGATCAGGTGCTCGCGTACAATCGGTCTTTGGAGACGCAGTGGGGGCAGTTATTTGCTCATTGGTGGAACGGCCCCTACCGCGTCGTGAAGCAGGTATCTGGCGGCTCCTATGTCCTCGAGGAGTTGGATGGTACGGAGTTGAAGCAAAGGTTCGCCGCGGATCAGGTGAAAAGGTTTTTTCCCCGTGGAGGCACAGAGGAGTAAAAGTAAGTCCTCCCAATTGTGCACCTCCAGGGTATTTTCTACCGTTGTCGAAACCCTACTTTATGCCACATTCGTGAGCACGGCGGAGGCCCTTGGTTCTTTTTTCCTGCCGTCGGATCTCTAGGCGCGGATGTTCAACTCTCTTGGCGATGGTGCGCGCGCAGTCTAGGGACAGACTGCAAGCGTGGTGGAGATGTGGCGTTCTGATTTGACGCGGATTTTTCCCTTCCTTTCCCCATTTTCTCTTCCTCAGTTCTTTCTCCCTTTTCTTTTCCCTTCTCTCAGGCTCTACTGTGGTTGTTGTTCCCTTTGCTTGGTCCTAACACAGATCTTCTGTGGGTTTGTTTTTGCTCTCGTTGGCTTGGTTTCTCTTCTTTTCTTTTCTTTCTTTCTCTTTTTCTCTCAAGCGCGCGTTGGAAGGTTTTGGAGGGTGGGTTGGTTGTTTGATTTGTTGTGTTGTCTGTTTTCTTTCTCTATCTCTCGTGGTGGTTGTGTGAGCGGTGGGCGCAGGTGCAGGATGACTCTTTCCAGAAGTGTCACGGATCCCGGAGTTTGAGTTCAGTCCGAACTCAGGCGATGGGACGGCACGGAATTCGTCTGAACCATAATTTTAGCTTCTCAGATCATTCTTAGTCACTGGAAATCTTATCCTTCCTTGTCGATCATCAGAAGTTTTCGGAGCAAGAGGCTCGCAACCGTCAAACCCCGCATCAAGAACAGCTGCCGTGATCACTCAAGGAGTTCTTCAGGCGCTTATTCTCAACAAAACCTCACCACCACCGCCGACAAGTATCATCACTCGTCGTCTCAGAATAAATCCCCCCCCCCATTCTTGCTAATTTTCCTACATCACCGGCCAATCCTTAGACCATCCGTGAAGGCAGCGCTGACGCGCAATTCTCCCTTCCCACTAACTGCCTACCGCCTAGCACGGTAGGAGTTCCATAGCGGCAACAGGCAAGAAACTCAAGGCTGATCTGAAGAAGCTGGCAAAAAAACAACCAAGCACACAAGGCACCGTGTTTGAGATGTAAATTGAGAGAAGAAAACAGAAAAAAGAAACGCCCTGCCGAAGATGATGAACATCCTGCAAAGCGCCAATTAACCACACAAAACCTGGAAGCGTTGGCCGCCACAACTCAGCACAACCCGGTTCCGGCGGTTCCCCAGCTGGCAAGTTCTTTGCAAAGATCACAAGCCTCCTTGGCTACAGTGCATCAATACAGCTTCAGAGCGCGCCTAAGTAACCAAAAAACAAGTCAATCAAGTGAAGCAACAGCGACTCCACGTAAGGCTCCCAGTCAAGCATTGAAACAATCTCACAGAGAAAGCATGGCCAGCAAAGCGGAAACCCACGACAAGGAGGACAGTGTCCCGGACCGGGAGTTAGATGATCTGATGCCTTGTCTGCTTCCCAAAGAACTTCTTTGTGTTAGGAGAGCTATTGAACAAACCTCCTTACCATCTTGGGTGGACCGTCTGCCTCTCCAATTAGGCGCCGCAAGTGCAGGCTCCCTCAAAGCAGCCGAGTGGGGCATCTTGTACACAATATTTTACCCACTGGTGTTAATGCCTTTGTGGGACTTGTGTGATGCAAACACTGATCACAAGATCCTATCAGCCAACTTGGTTCAGTTGGTTCAAATTATCCACAAGCTGAACCATTGTAAGATCACAATTGCAGATGTAAGCTCCATTGACAAGGCAATCCAGCAATATAGGAAGCACACGCTCACAAACTGGCCAAAAGTGAACTCCAAACCAAATATCCACATCCTACAACACTTCCCCACAGTAATTGAACGCTTTGGGCCGCCGGCTGCCTTCGCGGCTTGGGCGCAAGAGCGCTTGAACGGCCTCCTTGGGAAAGCTAAAACCAATAATCACCCTGGTGAGTTCTTTACTTCTACTATGCAATGTATACAACACAGAAACATATTAACTTGCTGTGACCTGCCTGTGGGGACATTGAGCAAGACATTATTTTGGCGATGGATCCAGCGAGCTACATTGAAGCATCTGGGTGGCCTAACCAATATAAACATTGACGAGGCCGTCGAGGAGTCAAATGGAACAATTGATGCGACCCCAATATCGGGAGAGATATATGACCAATGGCTAGATCACCTCAACACATACCCCCCATACTCATCATCCAAATGGATTCGTGAAGGTCTGGCAAGTGATCAAAGCCATTCTACAATTCTGAAACCAATGGCGGTTCTGCAGCCCAGTTTTAAGGATCAACAGAAGAAGAACTACACCGTCGAAAAGGGCCATGCTGGAAACTTGTATATCCACTTTACACTGGGAGGCAAGGACTTATTCGGAAGTATACAAACCCTTTTTTCTACCAAACAAATTCCTAACGCCACATTTGCACAAGTAGCCCTGTTTGTGGACGTTGATCAGGAGGTCCCTCAAATCGACCCTTACCGCAACCTTTAAAGCCTCCATTACCAATTACTTGCAAGACCAAAGACCCCCAAAACAATGGTGTTATGCATCAAGCATATCATTGGACATGTGGCTGTGTTGAAAAATGTTTCAGGAGTCTTTGGAATCAATACTGAAACGGTTTCAGTTGCCATAGTTCATCATTCAGTAAGTGACCCACACGTTCTAGCAATTAACTTTTGCGTAGCATAAACTGAGATGAATCTGTCATTCTCAGGGTGTGACACTGGATTAACTAGTTGGCATGCGTTTATCCCTCGTGACTTTTTGCATGTCCTCCGACCTCTGCAACATTCCATTCCGCTTTGGACGATTGTCCAAGTCACAAACAGCCAGCCTGCCAATGTATCATCTTCAAAACTACCGGATCCACGCTTTTCTCCACACTTGCCGCTTTGGACAATTGTCCAAATTGGCAAACACTCAAAGTCCACACACATGACCAGTCTTTGTTCCAACACCTTTGCCTTGCCCCGCCGAGGACAAAATTTTCAGATGTGTACCCCGCCCAGTGAAACAATCGTCCAAGTTCAGTTTGTCTATCATTTTATGTTGTGCCTGCCGACACTCCATGCATTATCTTGGAATGTATTTCTTCTTCCGCAAGTTTCTCTCTGCGCGGTGTAACCCACCCCACTATCTCCACTCCACCTATTGCGTTCCACGTGGTTCTTCAGGATTTGCTTTGGAGCATAAATCATGGTGTGAACGCCCCTGCTTCACTTGAAGCGTTGCTCCAGATTCTTCAGCTGCAGGTGACTCAATGGCAATCAGCGTGGCTGTTCGCCTGTACAAACACCACTTCGTTCCAGATCTCAAATAAAGGAGACCTCACGGTTGCACTGTGCCCATTCAAGCATCTTTCTCACATTGCCCACCTTACACTTGACCAAACTTGTTAATGGCCGAGATAAACCCTTTGCTACAAGGCAGTGCCATCACAAAGAATCTCACCCCTGCCCAGGAGGAATGGTTGAACGGTGTCATTGCATCAATGAAGCAAAAAATTAATACACAACTGGAACCAGACAACAATCCTAGGACCCCCCTTGAAAAGGCCCTGGCTGATGATCATGCCCTAAATCACATGGATTTTTACTACAACGGCGCAATGCAGGAGGCCCGATTCATGGAATTGGGCAGTTCTCAAATGCCCAACTTTTACTCGCTATGGGTAGCTCGGCAGAGGTTAGTATTGCTAACCACAAATCCATCGCGGCAGTAGGTGGCGGCAGCACGTATAACTGACCTTTCTTTCAGGGCAGGACCACCTCTCCCAAAGGAGCAAGCCCCAGCGTACATTTTGTCCATCACAAGAGATGAAATCCCGGAGGGCACCCAATCCTGATGAACGGTGGAAAAGACTGTTTTTTTCCAATTCATAAACCTCTACAAATCTCATTTGGAAACCCCACCTATCTAAGTGTATTAAATCCACACTTTTGTGGAAATTGGGATCATGGGTTCCCCCTCCCTCTTTCTGAAAATCCCACAAATCCCTTATTTTTCAGGCAAGAACATTGGCGATTCATTGCTGTGAAAAATTTAATTTTAAGTCCCCCAACATAAAATATGCCTTGGACTGACCCCCCAGTCCGCGAACCGCAGACAAAAAGGGGCCGGCGTCAACCTCTGTGGCCTGTTGCAAGTGCAAGGGGCAGACAGGGGGAAGAAACTTGGAAACAAAAATTTGAGATAAATAAAGTAATGAACCCGCCAAGAAGCAGGACTGGAAATTTGGTACTTCGGCCTGTGCAGGTGCAGCAGGGGAAGGATAAAATACAGTTTAATTGACACTTGCAAGTGCAAAGTGCTGGTAAAATATTTTCCAACATGCGCAACTGCAACAGGGGGTTAAATTTGTTTTGGCTTGACACCGCCGGCTACCTGCAACTGCAGATAGGGGAGATGATCAAGGACAAGAAAGCATCAACAAGCGCAACTGCAACTGGGGACGACAATCTGTGGGGGAAGCACGAGTTTGCTCCCCCCTATTTATGTCAAACTCAAGGCTCCAGGAAAACCTGTTGCTTTCCAGAATACTCCACTGAAACCCTGCCACAATTGTTTTCGGAGGATGAGGACAACTTGTTCTGGCGATTTCCCACTACATGTAAGCTGTATGATCTACTGATGTCGAAACTTCTCCGCCCTTTTGTCATGGTACTGACGCCTCCCAATATTGCGATGGAAACATTGTCCTTTTGACTCGAGGAGTCCGACATGTCTCACACAATTTTCAATGCACCTTTGACTCCATGCAATCCAGGCCTCTATTCGTACTTCTCCAGCCCGGCCATCCAAAAACAGGCGCTCCTCATCCTTCGCGCTCTGTTCAGCTTACCCTGCCGGAGCTGGTTTGACATCTACAACAACTTGAACTACCAGCACAAGTTTGAGCTTGTGGGCCGCTTTCTCAATGCGCTCATGGTCGTACAGGAAGGCCGAACCCTTCTTGAGATTGTTGGGATCATCAACCTGACTTTGGACCAAGTGGGTGCCTGGGAAATCAAGAACAGGCTCTCCCAGCGCAAGTCGCTGGTCCATGCGCGTCTGCGCACGCGAAGAATGTTTGCCCGGGCTTGATCCCTTGGACAACTAACAGGCCGGGATGGAAAAAGAGGCCGTGGTGAAGTAGACCCACAGAGCTCATCAATTATCAAATAAATCATCTCCCTCGTTGCGGCCTGTGTGCCCAGCTCAATCCATTGCATGCCCGCCCTCCGCCAGCTCAACACAATCTCCAGGCTGCTCTTTGACGCCCCCATGAGCCCATCCTCCTCCTCAGCCAAAGCCCACTGCTCACGGGCCAACAACTACTTCCTTGCCCTGCCCTCCATCACTGTTGAGTCACATTGGCTGGCCCTCTTCCACCTGCCCATGTTCTACACCGGCTGGGTCAAGAATGTGGGTCCGTGGAGGAGGAGTCCTGGGGTGACAGTAAATGGAGCTTGAACCATGTGCCCATGTGTCTGCAGGCCCTGATTGCCAAGCTAGACGGAGGAGCAACAGCGTCCTGCATGTGGTCGGATGGAGGGGACGGGGGGGAGTCAAAGATCTTCCAAAATGTGTCAATCTCTTTTTTGGGGGCCACCGTTTGACATGTCCTCCTGCCAGACCTGCTGTCCTCGCGCGGGACGACCACCGGCGCTGGTGCCACAGCTGGAGGAGCTGTTACGGGGCGTGGTGGAGGGGCACTATGCGCTCAAGCAACTTGCCAAGAGCTCTGCGGAGAGTCTACTCCAGGCCAACCCAGCCGTTTGGCCCCTTGCCCTTCCCGATCCCCTGCTTCTCCTCGACAACGACCACTCAGATGCCGCCGTCCTTGACGTCCGCGCCTGGCTCCTCCAGTGACTCGCGCTCATCCAAAACGCTCACACCTGGGTGAATCCCTTGTTGAACAACAAGGCCAACACCACTTTATCAAAATCAACCGACGACTTCAGGTAGAACATACAATCAATGTGATTGATATCATTGCTGCTCAGATCCAAATTGCCTCTGGCGCTGGATTGACCCCACTGGTCTTGATGAGGAGGCCGTCTCGAAAAGGGGACATGTGATTCAATGTCGAGTAACCACAGAAGACCTGGCCATGGGATTTGAGCCAGACACCGGGAGGATCAAAGTCTATTGTTCTGCAGGTGGTAACGCTGTTTGACTGGACACCTTCTCCGGATTCCCGTGGTCAGATCACACCTCCTTACAAAATTTTGCGCACAAAGGTCACATGTGAGAGTGCAAGGCGGAAGATGTTGAGTGCATTGGTTGAATTTAGAATTAGAGTAGTCAAGAGCAACATCCCCTTTCTCTTCTGAGTCTTCTGCCACAAGAACTTTTTCACCTCTCAAACTTGGAGGATTGCAAGTAGATCTTAGGTAACCAAAATATTCCAATCTATTTTATCCTTTTTCACATTAGCACTGATCATCTCTCTGCAGTTTATCAACAACACTCCAGTTCTATTCCACCTTATCAGCAGTCCAAATTTGGCACAGAGGGGTTGCGCTTGGTTCTAGCCAGCATCCCTCCAACAGAGTCTACAGTGAGCTAATACTAACTATTGCAACCATCAGCCACAAAGATTTGTTCTTGAACAATTTGGTCATGATTTTGTGCATGGTGCTGATTGTAGCAGAAGTCAAAAAGCAATCATTGTAGTGTTGAGAAAGTTTTCTATTTGCTGAGATTTCTGAACAACAGTTGAAAATATCATCAAGTAACAAAGTCCTTCAGCCGTAAATTGTATAACATCACTCATTTCTTGTTTTTGTGGGCCTTTTTTATTAGGCTGCTGGAGACCAAGGTTTTTGATTCAAATAAAAGTACTAAAAACTTGGAGTGTGTTGTTGGGTGGAGTTGGCCTTCTTCTGCTTGGCTTAGAATGCAAATGGTGGGTTGAACTTGTACCCCCGCAGCGGCGTAGCCGCTTTAAACTCTAGTACATACATAAAACAAGAACAAACCCCCATAGGATATCCCCACGTCAAAATCTTCACACATGTACCTACCGCCAAAAATATTTACACTATTATACAATATATACAAGTCAACCTTGCCAGACAAGGTTATCATGCATCAGAAGATTTGACAGGAGTTGTAGGCACTACTGTTATCAATTTTATTGATCAAATCTATGTACCCGCTGATTGTAAAGAGTTTGAAAAAAAGGATGACTATTTGCTATCACTGTTGCTGTCCACAAATGATTCAAACTGCAAATTTAGTCCGTACCGTGCGCCAATCATTCTCTGCCAGCCATTTTACCCCAGATCAACCAATCCATCTATAGAAAACAATTTCAATTTTAACACAGACGCACCTCTCTATCCTGAAATTTGCACATCTGGGCCAGAGGACCCCGTCTGATTGCCTGGGCCTGAGGACCCCGCTAGATTCCGGACAGCCGGGGCGGGTTGATCAGCCGCGGACGGACCAGCGGAGCCATTGTTCACAGGGGAACAATATCTGGTATCAAATGATTTCGCAACCATCTCCTTCGCGAGATTGTCTATATCCATTGCATCGCTAGTGAGATGTTCTACTTGAAAATCACCCTCTTCACGGAGATAGTTGGGGTCGTAGGCGTCTCGGGGGAAGCGGGTAGGAATTGCTTGATCAATCTGTTCTCCAGCAGTTGGCGCTCGAGTGTCCTTTCGGGCCAAAAGGCCTTTCACAGATAGCTTCTTTTGAGTGGTTTTGGCACGCTTCAATGCAACATGGTCAACAGAGCGAATGATGTTTTCCATGGCGGGGCTGCGCCAATGTGCGCTGATTCGTCGGGGCAAGGTGTTCACATTGTCTTCTTCAAAGTCAGAGACAGCATCAGGATCACGAAGTAAGTGTCCCAGGATCTTCCTCGCCAGGTACAGCGCCAAAAAGGTGTCCGCGCGCAGAGTGGCAATCTGGAATTTGTGAAAGGAAGGATTGGCTCAGTCATTTTGTTGAGAACAACAAGGAGACAGCGGAGTGGTGGCACCATTTCTTAACTTCCTCTTTGTAGATCTCACGTACTGTCCATGTTTCCTCTGTGCGGCAACATCAGCAGGGGTGAACTGCGCCTTCACCCTGGACAACCCTTGATTGGTGATCCACTGGAAAAATCAAGTTTTGATGCCTGGGATTGATGATTTGGCAACATCTACATTTGTACGCTTTGCCCACGGGAGCCAGTGCCGGACCGTAATGTCAACCGCAACCGAGTTCCAAACGACATCATGTACAAACGAAGTGTTCCAATTAAAAGTGAACCGGGGAAATCCATGCTTGGCTAAATTGGCTTCCATTTCCTTCTTCACATGAATTGAGACTGCCGAGCTGGCGGTAAAGGGAGAACTTTTGAAAGAAACTGGTATTAGGCGACTTTTGAGCTGGGCGATCACACTTTTTCTGATGTGGTTTATTGCCTGTTCATTTGCGGCGGAATGTTGGTTGGTCGCTTCTTTCAATCGCTTACTAAATGCGTCCTTGCGGCGCTCCCTCCAGGTGTCCCCAGATTGGAGCTCTTCTGAAGTTACCAAGCTGGGAAGTTCATGCGGCTTAGCATTAGGCGCCAGGCCCATCATGGCCCGAGTGAAAGTTTGAAGACTACGCAAAACTCTGTCACAATGATGAGGTTTCTTGTCAGCTGCCTCCGTGATAATTCTAGATGAATTATGATCAGTTTGCCAATGCTGAGTTCGATTTTTGGCAGTTGTTTGGCGACAATTGCTCCCCTCAGCTAGTGTTTCCAATGGGACCTCTGCAAAGATAATATCGCAGCAACCAACAGGCGTCAGATAGTTGAGTGCAAATGGATAGTTGCAGAGAAACAGGCTATCACCTCCGGCCGGTCTCTCAGTCTGATCACCATTGTTAGCGTTATCGGTGAAGAAAAAATCGTTGGTATCCATGATAAATTGATCTTGAGGGGTCCAAACTGAAGCGGGCAAGGACGTTAAGCTAAAGAATGGCAGAAATCAGAGCGCGTACACAGTTGAGATGGTGTTGAGAGGAGGTGAACAAATCCAATTGGTGAGCAGATGATGGATACAGGGAAAGAAATCAAGGGACAAATCAATACGTACCAGCAGATGGGCCTTTTCGCAGCTTCCCTAAACCTACGATCCACTATCAAAGGTTTACTATCAATCAAAGGGTGCTACAAGCGCCGGACTACTTCCGATGGACACAACAAGGCAAAAGACCATTCTTCTTTGCATGTACAGTCTTGGTGCCCATAGTTTTATGTCAGTTTCATTAATACACCATCCCTCTCACCCCGTCTCTCTAGTCTGATTTCACACGTGCTTTACATGTACAATCTTGTGATTTTCATTATCCAACTGCATCCTTATCCAATTACTTCAGTTGTGAATGGGGTGGTTCTTGAGCTCTAAAGGATACAATTGTGAATATACATATTGGGCGGCATCCATCTGTGAGAAATACTGTTGACTACATAGGGTGTGATCTCCAGTTTACCTCATATACAATATTCAGACAGCAAGTTTACTCGCAGAATGATAGCAGGCACAGGTTTAGCAGGCATAGGTTGGGAAGGGCGCTGCATGAGAAGGCAAGGGGAGCCAAAGAGCCCATGGATACGTTGAAGTTTGACGGAAATTATTTGTGGCATGCAAGACCACTAACCAAACCCCACAAATGTCAATCTCCTCACCATTTCACCTTTCATGCCAGTTCCATAGCCGCCCTTCTCGTGGCTGTAACCAGCAGCCCAAAAAACCGCGCACCCGCATATTCAGGCAGTTCCAGAGTGGGGAATGCAATTTCCAACTGAACCTTGCAAGACTGGGAAATGTGGATGCTGTTTGACCGGGGTACATATGTGTACCCCCATGGTTCATTGGAAAACCCTCAACGACTGTTGCTGCGTGGAGACAGGCAGAGACCTCCTTCACTGACCGGTCAGCAAGGAGAAGCTCCGCAAGCACTGGCTCTGGTAGATACATACTAACTGGGCATCAAGTAAATCTGCTATGAATGTGGTAACCACAGTCATCAACCTTTGTGAGGGATAATCTTCAATTATTAATGACTGGTAAACCCACAAATCTCAAGACAGCTTTCTGGATAGCCGGTGATCCACCAATGATTGAAGGGAACCTCCTCAATGGTCATTGGGAAACTTATGTACTGGATTAGATGCTTTACCAACGTCCAATTGTGTGTATCCAAGTCCCCAGGAAGTTCCCCAATGGCCACATGTGCGCCTCAATGACCAGTTGTTTACCAGTCATCCTGGAAGTTTTCCCCAATGACCAGTTGGTATTCCAGTCATCAAAGAGGTAGCTCCTTGATTTTGGGTCATCTATTAATTTTTCACTTGATGAAAGGTTGGTGTATCAATCATTGGTGAATTCTACATATTGAGGAGACAGATGTACACCCACTGGTCAATGAGGAACTGCCTATTGACCTGTGGGTGTACGTCCCGGTCCAAGAGTAGTTCCTCATTTTCCGGTTTTGCAAGTTTCAGTGCCAAATTGCAGCCCACGAGTTCCTTTTCCAGGCCACTCTCGAACCGCCGAGAGGCGGGTGGGCGGCTTTTGGGCTGCTACTTACAGCTGCAAGAAGGGTGGCAATAGAACTGGAATACATACCAGGGGAAACGGTGAGGAAATCAACATTTCTGGGGTTTGGTTTTTGGTGACACAAAAGCCGTCTGTCCAGGTCCACCGCACATCAAAGATGTTGAGTGCGAGCCAGACTACAAATTTGTATTCTCTTTAAAGAGGTGGTCACTCAATGTATCAATTTGGCGACCCCAGCACTGTGGTGGGGCAACACCCACTTATCTCTTGTTATTTTTGTGCAGAAACAAAGTCTCAATGACACATAAAAGCCAAGCCTTTTGGTGAGTTCCCCCTTTGGCCGATTGTCCAAAACAAAAACAGACACACACGGTCTCTCCAAGGAATGCTATGTGTACATATATCCTTCAAAGACAGACTTCGTCCATTTTGGTCTTGTTAATTAATTGTGCCATCCACCTCTGGTGTCTCTGAGGTCTCATTGCTCTGGTAAGCGCTTAAGCTTGATCATTTTACCTACATATGTACTCGGAATCTGGCCAATTCTCCAAGTTGAAGCCACACCAAAAGCATTTGTGAGCCTGATCTTCCTTGGTACTTGGTTTTAACATATTGCCATTTGGACGATTGTCCAAATGGCACGATGGTGTCAAACTCAGGTCATGCTTATGTTGATGGCCACGGCGGCCGCGGCATACAGTACCAAGATGGCTTGTGCACCCAAATTCCTTATTGGAAAGCTCTCAAAGGTCATTCAGGCGGCTTCACCCTGCTGGTGGTACCTCATTCCGTTCACACATCAGCTTATGTGCATATGCACATACACGTCACCACAGTGCGCCGCCATGTTGCCCTGGCCAAATAGTCTGATCTAGCGCCGGGATGATCACCAAAAGCCAGTTTGTAGGTATTTGATGACCAATCTACTCTAATCTAATCCTGGAGAAAGTCTGCTGCATTCATAGATGCTTCGCAGTGATCACCAATCCTCTCGCCCTCCTTGTGGCCCGCTAACGTTTGTTTTGCTTATTTTCACAGTTAGGCTCTCACAACGTATTGATGTCATCCATTATCAGAATTTTGTCTGAGCCCCCTTCAAAGTTTCGCCATTGGGGAATGAGCTGATTGATTTTCATTGCTTTTGTAGCATTGAAGGTATGTATGTCTCATCTCCTTTCAAACTGTTAGGGTTGTGGCCACAGAACCTTTGAAGTCAACTTACTCCCTTTGCTGCCTGTTCAAACTTGATGATCAAATCATCATCTTGGCTACTTTTATTCTTAGGTTCACACCTTCCTTTGACGCGAACTTTCTTGCAAACCCCTCACCACAATGACCGTTTTGCCTAGAAAATCATCATCTGTGAGTAGATTATCTTTCTGGCAATTCCTGAGCTGCATCAGCTGTCCCAATCTCTCCTGTCCCAGCACCCGGTTCCCAAGTATAGAACGCTTCGACTCCTCAGCTCCTCCCCACCTCTCATTGGATCTTCCCTAGTCTTTAACAGCTCCATCCATCTTTTCTCCCTGACTCAAAATCCCTTTGCGGTGATTCTTGACCGTGTACTCGCGATTTGGCTCTCTTCACCTGCCACTCAATCACCATGGCTTCTCCTTCCAACCACTCACTCCTATCCAACCCATCCCTCCCGCCAAACAAAACTGCACCTGATGCCCAAGAAGACGCAGGGAACGTGCAAGAAGACGCAGGGAACGTGGTTGCCACTTCCCATACGTATGATAGTGCCCTACCTCACTTGATATGTCTTTCCTCATCACTGTTTTCTGATTGTGTAGCTTTAGATACACTCAAAGGGTCAGCCCCTTCGCTTGAAGCGTATGCAAACTTCAACTCGATTGCACCACCCACGCTCCTTCGCAGTGAGAGAAGGCAAGCTGGCAAAAAGCAGTACGTCACCAGTTGCTCCAAGCTCGAGGAAATATTGGAGCAAGCCTTGGGTCTCTCGGAATCTATCCCGGTACCTCTAGCAACAATCATTTCTGGGCTTCGACACATGCATGAGCAGTGCCAAAAAAGAAAACAAGGTGTGTTCAATTTCTATTCCACTATTGATCCCCCACTGATTGTACCGTACTTACTCCCCCACTTCTTTCAGATGTGACCGAAGGGAAGCCAATCCCTCCTGAGGATTTAATTGACCTGACCAACGAGCCCAACAAAGAAGAGGAAGCGGGAAGCTTCCCTGAAGGATCTTCTGCGTCCAAATCACCTCCAAAACGTAGGCGCATGGATGACAACAAACGATTGGACCAAGTAACTGTTCCCCACCAACTTCCCCCCGACTCGTCCAATCCATCCCCATCATTAGGCCAGCAAAATCCCAAGCATCCTGGTGCTGCAGGAGATGCACCCCAGTCACCCATCGGACCTACATGTAAGTTCTCAATCGCTCTTCTTCATGCTCAAAAGTTATAATGGGTACTTATGTCTACCCCTTTTCATTAGCACCTCCGACCAATCAAGATTCCACTAGACTTGCACCTGATCCCGCCGGCTCGTTGAACGCCGCCACCCCTACCTCAACTGCACTAGAGCTTGCTACCAATCAGTTATCATCCAGCTTCGCTGGTGAGGGGGCAGACCTGCCTCCGTTCAACCCCAGCTCAACTGCACCCAATATCCCAATCAATCAGGCCTCACCAACGTCGACTGCACCCAATGTTAATCCAAATGCGTCCAACGCAAGCTCAACCCTTCAGGCCAGACAAAAATCACCTGGGCCGACGCATCAACCCCCGCCAGCTCCCTTCTTCATTCTTAAACCCGCCTCAGCCAATGACACCAATACCAATCCCACTGCGCCTCCAGGTCGAACCGCAAATTCCAATCCTTCTCTCGATCCTTCTACATCTACACCTCAGCCTCGTACTACTAGTCTCATCTTAGATGATGCCGTCAGGGCCCAAGTTCATTCCATCTTGCAGACCTTCCAGGGCAACCTCAACCGTCAAAAGTTCAAACAAGCCCACCAGGCCGTCCACACATTCATCGATTGCCGCGCCCAATCAATGCACAAGAGGACATCACCACCCGCACTCCCTCAGTTCTGTTTGGTCCAGTCGGAATCTTCTCACAACACATGTCTGAAAGAGATTCAAAAATATTGTAAGTTTTTCTGTCATAGTTCCTGATTGTTGGGTTTTCTTTGAAGTTCAATCCGCTCAAATTTCCTTTTTTGACTCCAGTGGAGACTCTATTATTACCGGCCAATGATGAGCCTTGGTATGAGCCTGGATTGATCAATACCTCATTCAAGTCGGCCAACCTGGCCAATTTGAAAGCCGAAGCCCATGTTGAATATCCCCTTTGCCTCTTACTCCTCAAAAGCCAAAAACCATCAAAGTTCTATTTGTCTCGATGGTCCAACGTGATTGCATCCTCTATCCAGTTGACTGCACAGCAATTTGCCGTTAAACCAACCTCATTGAGCAACCTGAACAACAACAACATCGACTCTCATTTGCGTATTCTTGAATATCTCAATAGCTGTAAGACTTCCGCATCGGCATCAATTTCGGAAGACGGAAAGATGCGTAACAACATGACTCTTAAGCCCTTGTATCAGTTACACAACACAATAATTGACATTTTCATCACTTACTCAATCATTCAAGGGTCGGCGGTTGCCGGTGTTGAGCCGGATGTAAATTCTGCTGAAAGTCAATCATTAGTTGTGCAAAAGAAGGAACTGGACAAACACCGCTCACGACACAACTATACCCCTTTCTGCCTTTACCTTGTGGCCGGCGTGCGTGGTCTTATCTTGGCTCCCCACAATAGGCAGTTCGCCTCTGGGGCATCGGCTTTGGGTTTCTTGAGCGCCGTGGAACACATCTTCACCAAAAATATTCCCTGACGCGAGGCTTTGGAACCCGTTTGGAAAAGGCTTGGCACGTATATCAATGGTCTCTTCATTGCTTCTTTTCTCACCTCCAACTGCCTCTTCAATTTCCGCCAGCCGGATATCATTCAACTTGCCCAAGCAATTACGTCCGACTTCCTTGGATCCGTTCAAAACCAATTCCCAAAGAAAAATTTTACTATTCCGCGAGCTGTCACTGCCAAATGAGAAGCTAATCTGTGTTCCTCTGCAAAACATCAACCCTCCCCAGAATTTTATCTTGTCAAATTCTATCCCTTTCCCAAACTAACCACTGACTGCTTCATTTGTGTTGTATCTGTTATATTTGCTATGTTGATTGATCAGTTGTGCCTACTGAAATCAAAGATGCACCACCTTCCTTGACTTGTGGGCTCTCAGAAATATTATCATTGTTATTGATTCATGCTTTTGAAGTGAACTCGGATTTTTGCTGCCAAAGTCCTTTGATTTTTGCGGGCAAAGTCCTTCTGCCTGTCAAGAAGGCTAGCTAAGTAATAATTGTTGAGAATCCACCACTTGTGGCCATCTTTCTTCCTGTTTTTTAGATTTTCAATGTACATTCTGATTCAAGGATGATGAAACTGCCAAAAAAACCTGAACATTTTGCCAGAAGCTAGAAAAATGGTTGATATGAATTTGAATTGGCATTTTTATGGTGGTGGAGAGCCACACCATTCATGAATACCTAGTGCTGTGTTTGTATGAATTTCACCCAGGAACCGGGTGAGATGCCATTAGAGTGAAAATGGTGACATTCCCACAACATATTGAATTATAGACAGAAATATACAAGAAATTTTCAGGCAAACTGCTTGTGAGGGGTTTTTCAAGGTGGAATTTGGAAATATATCCATACAAGGTGTTGTAGAATTTAGGAAAGAATAAGAAACATAAAAGAAAGTTATATACCACTTGTTTTTTTTTGTTTTTTTTTTTATACAACTAGTTTGATGTAAATGTTTGAGCATGGCAATGTGCACCCATTGCCTTGCTTTTGGTGGTGGTGATTGGGGTTGGAAGAACTGTCCAACTGCGCATGCTGGGCATTTCAAAGGAAAAGAGAAGGGGCTGACGCTGGTTTTGGAGGCAGTTGCAACAAAAGACACCTGGATATGGCATTCCTTTTTTGGAACGCCAGGCGCACTGGAGGCCTTCCCTTCGATTTACACGGCCGTGTAAAGTCAAATTTGGCACTTGTAAAGCCAGATTTTTACACCCTGGTTTTACACACACTTTTCAGCGGCTAGATCAAACCAGAACATCCCTCTCAATGGCCGGTACAGACCGGTCATCAAGAGTACACAACCCTCCCGATAGCTGGTCTGTACCTGCCATCCAGAGTACCCAACCCTCTTGATGCCCGGTACAGACTGATCGTCGAGGGGACTCAACCCTCTCAATGCCCGGTACAGACCGGCCATCAAGAGTACGCAACCTTGATGCCTGGTCTGTACCGGTCATTGAGAGGATTCAACCCTCTTGATACCCGGTCTATACCGGCCATCGAGAGTACGCAACCTTGATGCCCGGTATAGACCGGCCATCAAGATAACGCAACCCCCTAGATGCCTGGTCTAGACCGGCCATCAAGAGTACACAACCCTCTCAATGGCCGGTATAGACCGGTCATCGCGAGGACATAGCCCACTCGATGACCGGCCTGTACCTCCAAAGGACACATCCCTCTCAATGGCCGGTACAGACCGGCCAGCAAGAGAGAGGGCACCACCCTCTTGTCAGGATTCGGGCCATGGCCCGACAGGCCCGGGCGCAGCTCCTGAGCTCCTCAACTCAAAGGTAGCCAAGACAACCATCTCGTCTCCTGTATCAAACACCCACACACCCACTTGTAAGTACAACACTTCTTCATTCTCCTGTCTTGTTGTACCAAAGCAACCAAACCGGTCCATATGATAGAAAAACTAACCAGTTCGTTGCAATACTGTCCGCATTAGACAACGAGAGCATGGACCGAGAAACAAATCAGAACATACAGGAAGAGACAACCCTGTCGCCTGAACCAAACCAGCTACAAGCAACAACCGAGCGCACCACCCGACTCGTAGAGAAAACTTTGGACCCTGTGGCTTAACCAGGCCATCAACAAACCCGTGAGTATCAGCAGAAGCTCCACCTGCTACTCGGGTATAAAGACTCTAACCCTCAACCTTGTCTTTATTGTTCCTCAGTCCTCACTTCCTTGTTCACCAACCACACATCGGCTCAACCATATCACCTCTCCTGCTCACCAAAATCAGATCACACACCTCAGCACACTCAACAAACCACAGCTCTATTCTCCTGTTCTTCCATTTATTTCTTTGTTATCATTGACAGCTTGCAACGACCTCGTACCACACTCTTGTTCTTCTCAGACCGCGGTTCTTTCTATTTTTCATTCTCACTTTGCCTACCACTGCCCTTAAGATACACCATCACAACTTGTCTTTCTTTGTATCTCATGAAGATTACCATGAGCTGACCAAAGTGAAATATAATCCTTAATTCTTGCCATTCTCACAGATTTACAGTCTTGGTGCTTTTGAACAAACGACCCAACTCCCTCAATCGAACGACTTAAAGGGCAGCAAAGAAAATGGCATCAAACATCGCAACCAAGGAAGAGCTCGCCTGCCTCCTCACCCTACAAGGAGAAACCAATTACGCCCTCTGGTTCCTCCGCATGCGAACTTTCATGAAGAACAAGGATTTATGGGGTGCCATCAACGCTGAACCTGGACCAAATCCTGCGCGCGCGCTAAAGAAACAGCTCAACGACGCCGCTGGAGTCATCAGCATGAAAATCTGCAATCGACTTTACCCCAGCCTTGTCATCAAAGACATTGAAGACAACGGTTTCCTCTTGTGGCGGAAAATCACTACTCAATACTCAAGGTACACAGCTCACCAATACACAAGATGCACCACGGCATGGGAAAACCTCTGATTCAACGGCCACATGCTTGACTTCTTGGATGATCTCAACCGTTGTCTGATCACCAACTTTGCTGCTATTGGAGAAGCTCGCGCCAGCAGAGACATATGCGGATACATTGTTGCAAAGCTCGGAACCTCTCGCCGGGCGCTCACTGACTCTTTCATTATGCAACCGGACCTCATGCGCAATCACGAACTCCTCATAAGCAAGCTGAGGGATATTGCTGAAGAGGAGGAACCTTCCAAACGCAAGTCATCCTCTGAAAAAACCGCCACCGCACTCAGTGCCAGGACCAGACCTCCGTCCGGATGCAGGAACGGCCGTCACAATCCGGAAGCGGCCCACACCAAGGATCAGTGTTGGGCGCTCCACCCTGAGAAGCATCCAGTCAGGAAACCTAGGGTCCCACCCACCCAGCACAACACGGTAACCACAGAACAACCCCCGGCGACCGTTTGTCCGTCTCAGTTTGAACACCCTGCCTTTGCCAACGTCACCACGGTCAGCATGTTCTTGGTAACGCCACTCGTGCTCCCTACAGTTCTGGACTCAGGGGCTTCCCACCATATGTTCAACAACCCAGCCTTCTTCTCCAAAACCTCTGACTGCAATATTCCCATCAGCACGGGAAAAAACTCAATCGACTTGACGGCCACCAAAATTGGCACTGCCAGCGTCATTGACTCCTGGGGAAAGATTGTCACTCTCAAGGAATGTCTATGAGTTCCTGGCCTGACTTGCAATTTGCTTTCCATGGGTCTGTTCCTTTGCACCTCCGTCAACATCTCTAGGATCAATGATCTCTGCACAGTGGCGATCACCGGGATGGCAACCTTCGACTGTGTTCTTTGCAACAACATACACGAGCTCAAAGACAACATAGGCCCGCTACCTCCGGCCACATCAGCACTCGTCACTAAAACACACTCTGGAGGAACCACCGCCTTCAAAACCTGGAATGCAAGACTTGGACACGCAGGAGTCGCCAGAATAAGGGAAGCCACATCTGATCCAAATCTCGTCAACAACTCGGCTTGCAACACCTGCATGAAAGGAAAAGTGTGCCGTTCCCCCTTCAAGAGCCACTTTGACAAGACCTCTCATCCCTTGGAGGTTGTTCACCGTGATCTCGTTGGACCTATCACTCCAGCGACAAATGCTGGGTCCAGGTACTTTCTCACTCTTGTCAATCAACACACACCGGATATATCAGCGTCACTCTTCTCAAGCGGAAATCGGATGCGACACCGGCAATTGCCGACTTTCAGCGCTTCTTTGAACGACAAACCGGCCATCATATCAAGAAGTTTGTCACTGATGGTGGTGGGGAGTTCTGCAACCAAGAACTCTCTGACACCCTTCGCAACGATGGCATCCAACATAACGTCTTACCGCCCTACACCCCTCAACACAACGGCGTTGCTGAACGAGCAAACAAGACAATCATTAACATGTCCCAATGCATGTTGGTCCAATCAGGCCTTGAAAAAGAGTGGTGGGGCGAGGCAGTGCTCACAGCCATGGCCACCACCAACTGTCTCCCCTCATTGGGCAAAAGCAAAGTCAGCCCGCTTGAACGTCTTTTTGGAAAGCCTCCCAATATGTCCTTCTTTCGACCGTTTGGATGCAAAACCTGGGTTGTCAAGCCCAACCAACTCCGTGCGGCCAAGTTCGACCCCATAGCATGGGAAGGTATCTTACTTGAATACACAAATGACTACTCTTTGTACAGAGTGGTTCGCCTCGATGACAAGAAGATCATCAAAACTTGGAACGCATACTTTGATGAGTCTGTTTTTCCCTCCCTCTCGGCACTAAACCCCAGCGTCAACATGTACCCCGAAGATTGCCTTCCGGACTTCTCTGGGGTTGCACCCCTTCCTCTCACGACCTACGACAGCAATGATGAAGATCACTCCGCACCTGTTCCCTTGTCCAAAGACTCGTCCCCACCTGAGAACCCTGAAGATGATGATCACATGGACATCGAAGATGACTCTGAACCTGAACCGCCAAGGCAGCGCCTCATCCTTCGCCTGGGTCCTCACCCCACCAGGATTTCCAGCGACGTGGACTCCTTGAACATCGTGAATCATCCTCGACAACCTGCGGTGACCTATAGCACGCTCACCGTTGAGCCCAGCAACCACTTTCAAGCAATGCAACGTGATGAACGCAAACATTGGATGTCGGCCGAGCTGAAAGAAATCCAGAACATGAAAGATCACAACGTTTGGATCAAAACTCCTCGGCTTCCTTCTCACTCAGTGATCCCCTTGACCTGGGCCTACAAGAAAAAACTCGGATCTGACAATCAGGTCACCGAGTACAAAGCAAGGATCTGTGCCCAGGGATTTTGTCAGACCTATGGATTGAACTTCAACGTTAAATATGCCCCCACGGGGAAACCCTCGTCGCTGCGTCTCCTTCTCTCCCATGCTGTTTCCAACTCTCTTCTGATTCATCAACTGGATGTCAAAAGCGCTTTTCTCACGTGCGACCTGGAAGAGACAGTCTACATGCTTCCGCCTCCTGGCTACAAAACCGACGAAAACATCATGCTTCATCTTCAGAAGGCCATCTACGGCCTCAAACAGGCTTCTCTCGCCTGGTACAAACAACTTAGTCGATTCCTTGTCTCCATTGGCTTCGTCATCTCTATTGCCGACCCATGCGTCTTTTGGTGCACCTCCCCCAGCCCTCTCTGGATCTTCGCCCACGTTGATGACCTCATCATTGTCGGCGCGGACCCTGAGTCCTTTCGCGTCCAAATGGCGGCGGAGTTCACCATCAAGTACATGGGGGATGCGTCGTTTCTCCTTGGAATGAAGCTCGAACGGTCACTGGGAGGTTTCGTCCTGCATCAGGCGCAGTACATCGAAAGCAAGCTAGTTGAATTCGACATTGCTTCCCTTCCCACCGCGTCCTGCCCTCTTGATCCGCGCACCCACCTCGCCAAAGCTAGTCAAGCCGACGTTGCCCAACTTGTCCCGCTCAACGTTGACTACCGAGCTCTCATCGGTTCACTCAACTACCTCAGCATCTTGACATGTCCCGACATTTTGTTTGCCGTTAGCAAGCTCTCTCAGCTTCTGGAGAGCCCTGGGCTCTCGCACTTCACTGCAGCGGTACAGGTTTTTTGCTACCTTAAAGGATCCATCAATCGTGGATTGCTCTTTTGGCCGTCTGTTTTGACTCCCCTGGTTTGCTCGGTTGATGCCGACTGGGGCAATTGTCCCGACTCAAGACGCTCTCACACGGGCTACATGGTACTCTGGAACAATCACCTGGTTTCATGGAAATCGACCAAGCAGTGCACCGTCTCCTTGTCATCATTGGAGGCGGAGTACAAAGCCCTCACGGATGCTAGCAAGGAGCTCGCATGGATCAGCAATCTCATGAAGGAAATCTTCTCCAACTCCCCGCAAACGACTTCCATCATCCGCGTCGACAACCGCGGTGCCATCGACCTTGCTCGCAGTGAGACCAGTCAAAACAGCTTCTGAACCAAGCATATGGATCTTCGCCTTCACTTCGTGAGGGAACTAATCCACCTCAAGACCATCAGCCTTCAGTATGTCCCTTCCTCCAGCAACATCGCCGACTTCCTCACAAAGCCGGTCGGTCGCAGCAAGATTGCTCAGGCGCTTCAACCCCTCACTGGGGACGCCACCAGCATCTCTGCTTCGCGCTCCGACGCACGAAGCACGGCAGCCTGTCAGGATTCGGGCCATGGCCCGACAGGCCCGGGCGCAGCTCCTGAGCTCCTCAACTCGAAGGTAGCCAAGACAACCATCTCGTCTCCTGTATCAAACACCCACACACCCACTCGTAAGTACAACACTTCTTCATTCTCCTGTATTGTTCTACCGAAGCAACCAAACCGGTCCACATGATAGAAAAACTAACCAGTTCGTTGCAATACCGTCCGCATTAGACAACGAGAGCATGGACCGAGAAACAAATCAGAACATACAGGAAGAAACAACCCTGTCGCCTGAACCAAACCAGCTACAAGCAACAACCGGCCAACCACCCGACTTGTAGAGAAAACTTTGGACCCTGTGGCTTAACCAGGCCATCAACAAACCCGTGAGTATCAGCAGAAGCTCCACCTGCTACTCGGGTATAAAGACTCTAACCCTCAACCTTGTCTTTATTGTTCCTCAGTCCTCACTTCCTTGTTTACCAACCACACATCGGCTCAACCATATCACCTCTCCTGCTCACCGAAATCAGATCACACACCTCAGCACACTCAACAAACCACAGCTCTATTCTCCTGTTCTTCCATTTATTTCTTTGTTATCATTGACAGCTTGCGACGACCTCGTACCACACTCTTGTTCTTCTCAGACCGCGGTTCTTTCTATTTTTCATTCTCACTTTGCCTACCACTGCCCTTAAGGTACACCATCACAACTTGTCTTTCTTTTTATCTCATGAAGATTACCATGAGCTGACCAAAGTGAAATATAATCCTTAAGTCTTGCCATTCTCACACCTCTGGTAGATCTGTGCCTGTCATCGAGAGGACACAACCTTCTCAATGGCCGGTACAGACCGGTCATCGAGGGGGTACATCTGTACCGGCCATTGAGAGGCTTGAGTCCTCTCAATGAACGGTGTTGTGTCCTCTTGATGTCCTACCCACCGGTCATCGAGAGGCATGTGTCCTCTCAATGACTGGTAGAGGGGACACATCTGTACCGGGCATTGAGAGGACACTGTACCCTCTCAATGACCGGTCCTTACCGGGCATTGAGAGGGGTCTGTACTCTCGATGACCGGTCTGTACCGGCCATCGAGAGGGACAGGCCGGTCATTGAGTGATTGATGACCGGTCTATACCGGCCATTGAGGGGGTTGTGTACTCTCAATGACCGGTCTTGACCGGGCATCTAGAGGGTTGCGTACTCTTGATGGCCAGTCTATACCGGGCATCAAGAGGGTTGTGTACTCTCGATGACCGGTCTCGACCGGGCATCTAGAGGGTTGCGTACTCTTGATGGCCGGTCTATACCGGGCATCGAGAGGGTTGAATACTCTTGATGGCCGGTGTATACCGGGTATCTAGAGGGTTGTAAATCTGGCAGGTATTCTGGCATCTCAAGCCTGCGGAAAAGCTTCTAAAGCTAAAAATTACAAGGTGAGTCAGATCTGGCTTTACAAGTGCCAGATCTGACTTTACACGGCCGCATAAATCGGAGGGAAGTCCTCCACTTAACAATATCAACGTTCTCAACCAATCGCCACTTTTTCAATCATCACTAGCTGGCACATCCTGGAATGTTCAATTTGAGGTTCAAGGGCACAAATACAAAAATGTGTACTATCTAGTTGATGGGATTTATCCCCGCTGGTCAACGCTGATTGAGTCAAAAGGCTTGTTGGCCCGCAATCAAGCAACAAAATACTATACCAAGTGTCAGGAAGCTGCTTGGAAAGATGTCGAACGCGCTTTTGGGATCTTGAAGGGTAGATGGAAAATCCTCACAAAGCCAGCGCTCCAGTGGTATCCAGGCAACATTGCCGCCATCATGAACACGTGCATAATTCTGCACAACATGTTGGTTGAACATTGCTATCCACCAAGGCCATACAAGCTTGATCACTTGTTCCAACTTATTCCACCTTGCGCAAATCCTTTCCCTCTTCAAAAGCAGCTCATTCAAACAATTAAAATGAAGTCGCCAGCAATCCATGACAACCTCCTCAGGGACCTCATTGTACATACTTTGAGTCTCAGTGGTAGATCCAAGGACAAGGAACCCAGCCAATATGAATTTGACTCAGATGAATTCAGCGAGTCTGATGCAGACTCCGATTCCAAATAACCATTTAGTTTTCCTTTTTTTGTAATACATTGATTGGTTTTAAAAGAAATGAATGGTTTATTTGCAAATTTTTTTGCATTGCCGGAGTGAGCTCCGTAATAATAATATGAAGTGAGATAAAACATAGTAAGGAAACATGCATGAAGATAAATTGAGATGAAATGCATGAAGAAAATTGTTTTTAAAATAAGTAAGGGTTGATATTTGGGTTGCTTCCGGCCAAAGGGGACGGAAGCTCAAGGCTCCCCTTGAAAAAGGGATCTTGGGAACTTTCATTGCCAGCTTCACCAAGAGGAAGTTGTTGTCAGCGTTGTGAAGGAATTGGAGTACCCAGTGTATTGTTGTCCTGAGTCTAGGCTGGATCGTGCAGTTGATCTTCTCTTTTGTTTGTACCATTAGCCGAAGTCAATACCAAAGCATTTGAGGCGGAGGGGCGGGGATTTCTGATCTTCTCCATAATATCATTCCTGCGAGCACAGAGATATTCTCAAAGTTTGTCATCTGCACAGGAAGCAACATTCTGTAACATCACCTTGAGCTCAGTGTTCTGCTCTTTGGTGGCTGCAAGTCGCTCTTGAATGTCATTCATACGCATTGCTGCCGCGATTCTTCAGTTGGTGTCCTTTGTGGCTTTCTCGAGAAGTTTTAACTTTTGACACCGGAATTTGCTTTCCTCAACCCGTCGCTTCTCTTTCTTGATGCCATCAGGCCGTTTATACTGAGAAAGAGGAGAAGCAGTAGTCTGACTGGCTTCTTGCAATGCTATGTTGGAGTCCCCAGGCGGTGAGAATTGTGAGTCAAGATGATTGGACATCGGCGCTGGCGCGGGGTTTACCGAGGGTTGGGCGCCGTTTTTTGCTTTTCCGTCAAGGATTGTCCGCCACTTTGGTGACACCTTGAGGAGATTCCACGCATTTTCATAAATGAAAGGCTTCTTTTCCGTGCGGAAAAACATCTCCTTCGCGTCCGTTAACCAATCAGCGGGTGCGGATCCGGACGCAGGATTTTTGGAGATTTGATCATGGATCGCCCCGAATCGCAGGATTGCAGGTTGAATGATCTTCCACCTAAATAGATCCACCAGCCCAAAAGATGTCAGGACATGAATGAATCAACAAGGAGAGACAAAAAAAATACCTCGACTGCAGCTGATTAGCATCTCTCTGAGCTCCTGAATTGTAGGTGTTGTAATCTTTGGCAATCCGAGCAAAGAATTTGTCTTTGCTCTGTTGATTTGATTGAATAGCATCCTCGGAGATGACAACCCAGCTCTTCGCAAGTTGGACATCCTCTTCGGAAGTGAAATTTGGCGCCCATTTTTTTTTCAATGAGTCTTGCTCGTTGTTGTTGCCAGACATCAATCGTGCTTGGATGTGATTGAGGAGCATGGTTGATTTGTTCAAATGCAATATTTCAAAGATACATGGTGTATGGACTTGGAGGAGGATAATCCACCTTGATCCTGCCGGTGTTGAATATTCATTTTGATTTAAGTCCCAGGATTACCTGGGGCTAGATTTATACCTGGCTAGCTCCACAGGGAGCTCTGGGTCAAGTTGATCCTGTCTTAATCTGGCCCAATGCGGTTGCCGGGTTGGGCTAAGTGCCCTAATCCGGGCTAACTTAGCGCCCGGTGCGGATGGTCTCAGGGTTAAAGCGGCATAACCACTTGACAAACGCCGCCCAGCTTGCAGGTTGCATCCTCGCTCTCATGGCGAAATTCAAATCATCCCGAGCCTTCCCGTTCAAACAAAGGAATCCAACTTGGTGCCAAATCCCAGCATGCACACAGCGGAGTATCCAATTTATTGAGCCAATTCCTAGCCTCTTGTGCGTCGGTTCCCTGAAATTCAGGGACTTTTTGGAGGTTCCAGTTCTTCATTGCCTTTGTTGTATCTGTAATATAAGGTTGTTGAGGAAGGGGACCATAAGACGCTACGTCCGGCATAACAATATTTGGAGCCGGAACAGATTGAGGAGCAGGAGTCAAAAACCCTTGAGTACCGTTCGCCAACAAAGACACACAAGGATACTCTTCACGAGTCCTCCCGCCAACATGCTCACTAGATGCCTTCACAGTGTCGGCATCATCGCAATCCATCGGACCAGATGTCATAGTTGGATTGGTTTGACGAGGCACGAAGCCCGTTACTTTGACCTTAGTGTCCAATCCTCTGCTAGACGTATGATGCCTCCAATAATTTTTCTGAAGCTTTGCTTCCTCATCTCTGTGAATTAACTTTTTGCGATAACTCGGAAACTCTTAGTTATCTAGGGCTGCCTAGGAGTTTTTACTTGACTCCCCGAGCTGCCCAAAGTATGAGTTAAAGGGTGGATGGTGAGGACAGCCTTTCTCTGTCTCCTTTCCGTCTCCCTTAGGTGGTTTATGACCATTTCTAAGGGAATATTTAATGAGAGTAGGAGAACTGGACTGTGACCCCCACTCATGTGGTGATCTCCTCCTCATTCCCTAGGCTGCTAAGCAATCACTAAGGTCTGAGCCCGCGGGGCGGGTGGGAGCTTCAGCTGGGTGGGTGGGTGGGGCGAATTTGTTTTCTTTCTTCCAGCGAACGGCGAGCAGTGTTGCGAACAGGTTGGCGAGGGTTCCCCTTAGCCTTAGACCGCCAGCCGGTACCGGTTGCTTTCCATCAACTAGGTTACGGCCGCTCCCGCCGCAGTCAGCCAGAGCACGCGCATGGGTCTTATTGGCGGCACCTTGCCCTCCTTGGTGCGGTGCCGCCGGGGCACCTCCTGGGCGCGGTTCCTTGGACTTAGCCCACCTTCCGCTTCGCTCCCGGTAAGAAGCAATCAACAGGACTTTTCGCGACCACAGGTTGCCGATTTGCAAAAGGAGCGGGATTGTACACATTTTCACCCCGGGTCGCCTCCACATGCGGCATTACAGGATCATTTGTCCATTTTACGGCTGGTCATTCGCCAATGAAGGGAGGCGGAAAAACCGCCTCAGCTTCTAGAGTAATTACTCCGGTTAATTTCAGCTCCCTAACTTAGAGCGCTTGGACAAACCCGGTAGCTATCACGATAGGTCCTCAAGTTTGCCCGGTACGGGCTGAGGGGAGTAGTTTCTTTCCTTCTCCCTTTCCTTCTTTGCCCTGTGTTCACACATCAGGGTCAGGAGTCTTTCCTTTAGGAAGGGGAGATATGGTGTTTTGGGGAAAAGGAGTTCATGACTCTCTCCCAGAAACCTATACTCAAAAGAGGTTGGGATCTCTGGCTTAGCACAGAGATCTCTCCCAAAGGCAGGAGCCCGTCGGGCGGGCGGGATCCACAACTGGGTGGGCGGGTGGGGGCGAAAATTAGTCCTTGGAGGTACTGTCGGCGCGGAGTGTTACCGGTGGTTGGTTTGTTGGAAGCGGCGTTAGGACCTGACAAACTAGGTTGCCCTTGGCCGGGAGTACCTCCGGTGTGCCCCGCCTTGTGGGTTGCAGGCCACAGCCGCAGTGCCCTCCTTGCGTCCTTTTGCGCCGCCACGCAGCTTCACCACGCCATGATGGTGCCGCGCTGCCTGCGCGCAGGGTCCAGCTCATTGGGCGCCGCTCAATGGATCAGGCCCACATCCGCTACGCTCCTGTAAACTAACAAGATGAGCCGACCCTCCTCCATCACATCCGTTTGGACAATGATAGGATTTCCAAAAGGGTTGGTGTCCGGGTTGGCGGGTGGAGTAAAATCTTGCTCGTCATCCACCTCGTCGTCCGTACCACCATAGAAGTTGCTGGTCCAATAGGTAGGGTTGTTTATGATCCAAGCAGTTTGATCCGCCGTAAACAACGCTAACTCGTCATCCGTATAAGTCTCTCCGTTTGCAGGTGGAGGAGCTCCAGGGATAGCTCGAGACTGACGACGTCCAGAACGTCCAGTGACATTGAAGTGACCAGAATACATCTTTTCTATGCGATACAATTGGCTAGTAAGATGATGTTTCACGAAGAACACAACAAGACAACCAACTCACCATAAACCAAAGACACTAGCTTTTCAACGCTAATAGGACCAAATATGCACCAACAAAACAATGAAAATGTTGATGGATACCGCAGATAATCAAAAAAATCAAACATTAGCACATAGCTCATATATTCTTAAAACCCTGCCCGCCCCAGTGGAGCTATCAGAAATAATGCGCGAAGTATTCTAACAGCAGCCTTACAATTTTAACAAAAAAGTAGCTTACGCTTTAGTTAATGGCAAAAAATTCAGTTAGATTTCTCGAATGTCAATGGATGACTTCAGAACGCTTTTTTTTTTCTACACCACGGCTGCAAGAAATGTTTCTTGAATCCAAGGTGTAACGTTTCTGGGTTAGAGCATTCCATGAAACCCTAGGCCACAGAGGAATTTCAGAAACCTACAGAAGAACTAAACTCACATTTTGGTGGCCAGGACTTAAAAGAGGAGTTACCAAGTGGGTCAAATCTTGTGAAGCTTGCCAGAAAAGGAACTCAGTACTACCCATGGAACCAAAGAGGCCTCCTGGATCATCAACAATCTTTAGAAGAGTCAGCCTGGACATATTACACATACAGGCAAAGAAGATCTCTCACTGGTTCTTGGAAAATTGGATCTACAGACTTGTCAGCCTTAGAGCCAACTCAGCTGACCTAAAGTCTGCCTTTTTCTACTCTTTACATATGAATTACTTCATATCTTTTTCATCTTAAGAGCAAGGGTGAAAGCGCTGCGCTTCAAAAAGCGCAGCGCAGTGTGAAGCGCAGTGGTTTTGGTGGCCGCTGCGCTGCGCTGAAAGTAGCGACCCCGCCCGCTGCGCTACCGCTTTTTGGGTCTGGCAAGAAGCAGGGACCCGCTACTTTCAGCGGTAGCGCAGCGGAACCATCGCTGCGCTACCGCTTTTTGAGCTGGCCGCGTAGCGCTCCCCCACTGCCAGCCAAAAAAGCACAGCGCAGCTGTTTTGGTGGCCGCTGCGCGGCGCTGAAAGGAGTGGCCCCGCCCGCTGCGCTACCGCTTTTTGGGTCGGGAAAAATGCGGGGCCCTGCTATTTTCAGCGGTACCGCAGCGGTACTGGCGCTGCGCTCCTGCTTTTTGGGCTGACCGCGCAGCGGTTCCCCACTGCGCTGCGCTAAAAGACCGCTTTTTTGTAGTGCAGTGCAGCGTTTCAGCCTTGTTAAGAGATAACCTTGTTTTGACTTCATATTCTGTTTCCTCATGCAATTTTAAACTTATTTACAACTTGCCAATTCTTTGTAACTCTACTCCTTCCCTGAGTTATTGAGTTGTAGCGCGAATGCGCAGTTGTGATGTGTCAGCGCTACCAGGCGCGCCAAACCACATGTACATATGTAAATGACATAAGCAAACTGTGAAAAACTTTGTAGTCAGGATCCCCCTTGCCTGAGGCGGATCTACAGACTCCAGCACACCAGAACCACACCCCAGATAACCCCAGGATCACCACCTAAGAGTTTACAACACTCCCAGTATACCTACCGTCACAGGCGCCTAGGATATTGACAGTAAGTAACCTCTTTCACTGAGCCTTGTTTAGCTCAGAGGTAAAACTCTGTGTCTGCTTGATCTGCTCTTCTTTGTTGGCCTTTGCCTTATCCTTGATCACAGGGCTGCCCCTGCTTAAAATCATTCTTTTTCTGTGGTTTTTGTAATAAAAAAACCACATAGGTTTCCCTTTAAAGAACCTTGACTATCCAGAAGGAAGCTAAAAAATGTGGCTGGATTAAACTTGTCTAATCCAGAAGCCCTCCACGTTTCTTTGGTGAGAAATGGCTGTTGCACTCTCTAGCACAGCTTGGCAGCACTCTTCTAAAGAGGTAGCATTGCCAGTGGACGTGCATTCCCACCAGAATAACCTTGAAAATCTGCTTAATCTTGAATCTGCTCAGTCTCTTTCTCTCTCTCTCTTTCTCTCTCATATTTTTATCTTCTTTATCCAAAGAAATCCAAATATTCCCCTCTTCTTGTGTCCTGCTGTCACTATAGAGACTCAGGTTCACAAGACTAGAGGAAAAGGCGGCTGGGCCGCTAGGGACCAGGTGCCCAGCTCATCTTCTTACTCTGTGGCAGTAGTTCATGTGTCCATGTTTTTGAATTATGAATTTACAGAGGGTTTGGGGATATTTTTCATACAGGTTGATCTGTCTTTGGTGCCAAAAACTAGGCCTTAACCATGAATACAGTCAAACACTTGAAACCCCAAACCCCTTTGTGGACAGAATTTGCTATGTGGTTAGGCAGGTTATGTGGTTTTGTCAGCCTACGTGATGCCATGGATATTATCCTTCTAGCTACACTTGGTGCAAAGCAAAAGTTTAGAGTTGTAAAACTCTAAAACAAAGGTATAAGGGATAATTCCAACGTAAATGATGGGAATTATGGCGTAAAAAATAGGGCGATTATGGCCAATTAGACGTAATAGAATTGATATAACTAATTTTAAGAGGGGCCTGATAAATAAGGGGTGTTTAATTGCTCAAGAGTAAAGAACTGGGGCCTATAAACAGGGGTGTTTCAAATCCCAGAAAGAAATGGTGGAGAATCTCAAGAGAAGGGGCTTAAACTTACTGGTGTAAGACCCTGGAGTCACTTGAAGTTCTTCAGGCGTGAAGTTGGGCAGTTGGAGGCGCTCAGAGGAGGTAATCTTGAGGGCAGGGTGGTTACCGGACAGCTTCAGGGCGGAAATGAGGGCTAAAAATCACAAAAGTAGGTATTTTACCTGGCAAATCACAGGCTATTGAGGCTGTTGAAGGCGGGTAAAATTCCAATATGTAATTTAAAGCTGGGGAATCTCCTTTCGGGCGGAGAACGGGCCCTTTTTATAGCCTAGGCAGGCCTCCAGGGGCGCCCAGGGGACAGGGGGACACTTGTGAGCGCATTCTGAGGTAATTTGGTTGCGCTAGAAGGCGCTGTTGGTCGTGGAACCTTGGGGCTTGGATACAAGGGTTGCCAAGGACCATTTACAGAGGTTCTGCTTGTTTTTACACATGCTTTACACGTCATAGGGGCTGGTTTGGGGGTTCTGTGACACTCATTTCCGTGGAAATGTGCCACAGAAGGTACTAGAACTAGCTTCTGTGCACTTGTACACGTGTAAGCAGTGCTTTATAAATGTTCTGGAGGCGCTTATTAAATGCTCCAGTTCATTTGACCCCTTCTACATATTTACTACAGTTGTAATTTATGTGTAGTGAGGCTTGGGAGAAGCTGGGGCGCTTTCTAGTCTCTCCTGCGCATGCTGCAAGAGTCCTTTTCAGTCTAGAATGTTTTTATATTGAATGACGTGGTAATTACATCTTGTTTGGTGATTAATTACATGTGTACAAGACATATAACATATGTAATATTGCTATTGGGGCGTATTCTGGCCCATTCTTACTTACTGGTAGCCAAAGCGCTTTGGTTGCGGGCCAGTTTATGCATTATGCATATATTTACACCATGCACGCAGGCTTGAGCTCTAGGCAACAGAGCACGCGGGCTTGGGTGCGCCATGCAACAAATAAATAGCAAGGAGGTCCTGTTCAGTTTTTGATGAGCCCAACTGATCCTCAGTTCTGTCCAGCTGATACTCAGCTTTGGTACTCAGCTCATACTCAGCTTTTCTGTCCAGCTCATACTCAGCTTTTTCATGCAGCTCACTCTCAGAATTGGAATAAAGCCTTTTGACCAGCCCTTTCCCAGGTGATGCTCAGCTTTGTACTAGTCCTGGCGCAGCTGATGCTCAGATTTGTACCAGTCCTTGCTCAGCCTTCTCCTAGTCCTGTCCCAGCTGATGCTCAGCTTTGGCCCAGTCCTGGGGCAGCTGGCCAGCTGATTCTCAGCTTGCTGAGTATCAGCTGAGCCAGGCCAGGGAAAAAGATGGGAATCATCTTGGAAAGGATCAGAGCTGAAAATCAGCTAGGCTAGGGCCAAGGCTGAGCATCAGCTGAGCCACAGCCAAGGCTGAGCATCAGCTGAGCCACAGCCAAGGCTGAGCATCAGCTGAGCCACATTCAAGGCTGAGCATCAGCTGAGCCACAGCCAAGGCTGAGCATCAGCTGAGCCACAGCCAAGGCTGAGCATCAGCTGAGCCACAGCCAAGGCTGAGCATCAGCTGAGCCACAGCCAAGGCTGAGCATCAGCTGAGCCACAGCCAAGGCTGAGCATCAGCTGAGCCACAGCCAAGGCTGAGCATCAGCTGAGCCACAGCCAAGGCTGAGCATCAGCTGAGCCACAGCCAAGGCTGAGCATCAGCTGAGCCACAGCCAAGGCTGAGCATCAGCTGTGCCAGGGCCAAAGATGATCATCAGGTGGCCAGTTCCAAAGCTGAGCATCAGCTGGGCCAGGGGAAAAACTGAGCATCAGCTGAGCCAGGGTAAAAGCTGAGCATCAGCTGGGCCAGGGCCAAAGCTGAGCATCATCTGGTTTTTTCACATTGAGTGCTTTGATCCTGACACCTATCATGTGAGCCCCAGATGTGCTGGTGGAGAGGAGCAGCATTGGAGCAGTGTTGGAGCTGAAAAAAAAGCTGTTTCATGTCACTTGCCATCAAGTGACTACTTTTTTTTCCTGGTGATAAGTCGGTTGTTAGGGCAATTCAATTGGTGTCCTTTTCAATATGTCTGATAAGTGCCGCCTTTTGCTCGTTGAAAATATTGATACAATTGTTTTGAATACTCTTGCGTCCAGGAATGACAAATTGAGGCTGGGCCTCCTTCATCAACCGGATAAAACCTTTGTGTTCAGCCATGGCAAAAGGGTACTCATGCTGAATTATCATTTCAGCCATTCGTTCACGCGTCCTTGATTGATTGTAAATCCAGACGCCACAACTGCTAGGAGCTTGATTAGTTCCAGATGCGGCAAAGCTTAGCAGTCCTTGTCTTGGTCTTATTGCGCCTCCCTTTTCCAATATACACTTTTCAGAATGTCTCCAAAGGTGTTTAGTCCCTGCGGACAATGCTCCTGATAGTTTTTGATTGCAATAGTTGCACTGAGCTTTTTCTTTGCCATCAGATTCTACAAATCAGCCGCTGTAACCAATTTGATAAGTTGACTGTCTCGACACCCTGAACAAGAGAGAAAATGCCTTCAGGAATGGAAGTGAAAAGTGAGGGGCTGACCTATGACCTTTAAGAAGTGCTCCCATACACCACTAGTAAGTTTTCTTTTCTTTGAATTTGTATCATCGACCGAGTCACTTTCAGTAGGTGCTGGAGTCTGAGTGCCCAAGGTCTCCTTATCTTGGCTTGCATGTTGATTTTGCGACTCTGTTTGCAGATTCACTTTGATGTCAATATCCCCGGCGTCGGAACTAGCCATGTTGACAGGCCGCAAGAGGCCAAAGCGTGGATGTGGTCACGCGGTGGATGCCAATCTGGCAGATGTTGCCGCAGGTTCAAACAGACTCGTATGCCCGGGGGCACGCGGGGGCGCCCGTTGGGCTACCCGAGCCCGCCCGCCTCTGGTCACGGGTCTGTTGGGTCAAGCCGACTTCACAAATTTCCCCAAGAAGTCAACCCGAGCCCGGCCTGAACCCGGCCAGGTTCGGGCCGCCCGCTGGCCGGCCCGCCCAATTGCCTGCCTCCCACCAGCCAAGCAGCGCCCCCACCTGCCCTCCCGGCGACCCCTCCTGCACCTCAATCCCCCCCGGCCTCGAGCTTGTAGCCGTCGGGCTAGCTTGGTAACCCGACCGCTACTTAGCGGCTGGTTGGCCTGGCCTAGCCAGGCCCCTTAGCTCACCTTGGTTATGGTAACTCCGGCCCAGCCCAGCCTGGTCCGCGTTTCAGCCACGTTCCTTGTTTCCTCTCTGTTTCATACTCTTCCTTTGCTTATGTCATGCGCGCATCTATCCTTGTATCTCTCCTATAAAATGTTGTCTCTTTTGCACCTTCTTTTGCAAATCATCCTATTTTCAATCTACATACTTTTTATCTACAAACGTTCCAAAGCTAGAATCTATCAAGCCCACATCCTGTGCCCTGCCCGCCACAGTGGTAGCCAGTTCTCTTTTTAGATTTGGTTATACCTTGTTATCTTTCATACCCTCTCACCGACGCGACTCTCCAGAAAATCTTTTCTTAAACAGTCAACTGAAAAAGCCGGCCTTTTTTCCTCTCCCCAATTAAGATCCTCCTAGCTCTTTTTGATCTCACCCCTATTGGCAAACTCATTTGTCCTCGGTTCTGATCTTCCTAGCTTTCTACCTTTCTTACGTATATCGTCGAGCGGTTTTTCTACTTACTGGTGAGTATCTGATTGATACTAAGACGTTCCAAGTCTCCCGACGATAACCCTTTGGGCGGGTTCGGTTGATTCTTGTTTACTTTTTTTGTGTAGTATAAAAGACGTTAGGACGTGACACTGATTGTGTTAAAAACTTTATTTTGAATCTCTGAAGTTAGACTCATCAACGAGATGGCTATTCCCCGTTCCACTGTCCTTGGCTGTGTCAATGTTAACCAAGGCGGTCGGACTAGCCGTGTTGCTCCTCCTCCTCCATCGAACGGGCTGGAATCTTCTCCTGAGGAGCTTGAGTTGCTTGATAACGAGCAACGTCTTTGGATCGCGGAACACCCTTGTTTCTGGATGCCCCGGACCCCTCTTCGTGAAGATTTGGACAATGATTTCCGTGACCCATTGGAGTCTCCCGCTGGTGGTTCGAGTGCCACCAACTCAACGGATGATGGTGATACCACCATGACGCACGACAACAGAACGGTGAAGGGAAAGGCTTGTGCGACTGATAATGGTTTGGGTCTCTCAAACATTGCTGGGTTGTCGGTTAACGGTTCCGGCCCCCTTCCGCCTTCTGTTCCCCCATTGACTCTCCCGGCCCCGCGTATCACCGAAATTCGTAACTCAGCGGCTCTTACTTGTCTCCATGAAGAAACTGTTTGACGGGCTGCTTTGGCTGGAGCCACTAGCAACGGCCAGTACAAGACAAATGTTGGCCGAGTTTTTAAGGACTGGTCTTTTATGAATTGCCCCCAATACAATGGTTCGGTCAAAGTTGATGTCAAACATTGGATCGGGACTCTTTCAGCTGTTTTGGACTCTCGTCAAGCTCACCCCGACATTTGGCACCTTGTTGGTTTTTGCTTGCTTGAAAACAAAGCTTTCTTGGATTATGAAGACGCCATTAACTCTGGCGGTCGTCCTGGAAATTGGGCCGCTTTCTGCTGTTTGCTCCTCAAACTTAATCCACTCTGTGTTTCAAAGGACTCGATTCTCGACGACTATGACCGACTTTATCAACAACCAAACGAAACGGCTCAGTCATTTTTCCAGCGTTTTCGTGAATGGCAACACAAGGCGAAAAATTACGGCTTTCATTACGAAGCCAGCTCAGGATTTGTGACCCGTTTGAATCGTGGACTCAAGGAAAAAGTGAAGGGGATTGTGGCGATGGAGCGCCGACGCGGGACTCCTCTCAGTTTCGACCAGATCGTGGTCACCTCCTTGGAAGAGGATCAGACTTATTGGCTTTGCACCGCCAACTCCATCGCCTCCGGCTCCCGCAACAACAAACGATCTGCAGATGCTCCTGTCGCCTCATCTTCCAAACGTACTGGCGGATCTGGTGGCAATGACGGTAACTCTTGTTCATGTTACAACTGCGGTAAAGAAGGCCACCTCAGCTCAAAGTGTCCTGCACCAAAGACGGCCAAGCAACTTAAATACGAGGCAAAACGCTCTTGAAATAGTGGCAATGGCTCTGGCTCTGGCGCGGGCGGGTCTTTAAATGCTTAGTCGGTGAGGAAATGTCTCTCCCGCCGACTGTTGTATCCTCTTTTGTTTCTGTTGTAAAAACTTGCAATGTTAATACACTCGTTGAACCAGAAGAAGATGAGCGCCCCCGTGACACTTGTGACGTGTCAAAAACGACTATAGTACCATTGTCTGATTGCCCAAATATGGGGACAGAACAACTCCCTCGGGAGTTTGTAAGTGTTGACGCATCTTGTGATGTAGTCTTTGATGGTTTGGGTTCTGATCACCCCTCCATAAATGTCTTGGCTCATGAAAGCAGCCTTCACACTGATTTTCTCCTCCGACTTGAGGGACGCTTAGCTAATGTCCTTTTGGATACAGGTGCCGGTTCATCTTACGTATCTCTCTCTTTTCTCTCTGATCGGGGTCTTAAAACCTTTTCCTCCAATACTCCATTCTCCGTTGCAGGAGCTTTTGGTGACGTAATTCACAGTTCGAAGATGTGTAAATTAAATCTGATCCTATCTGATCATGCATTCCCCGTGCTCTGTCGCGCAGCGCCCCTCTCTCAGTATGATGTAATACTGGGTCGAGATTGGATTGCGGCTAACGTTTCTAGGACAAATTGGGTTACCAACGAATGGGTTTTGAAATCACCCGATGGACAGCTATTCTCCTTTTATCCGAAGTCCTCCGACTGTTCCCCTTCCTCCATTCACACCCTTCAAACTTTTGTCAGCGACCCGGAACTCATTCCGCTCTCCCGACGAGCTTTCCGCCGAGAAATGAAGAAGTCCTTGACTCAGGTGTTTGTTTGCAGTATTGTGGAAGGTAGTCTGAATGTCCTTGGTCCTCGGGAGATCCCCGCGGCTTCTCTCCCGACCGTCTTCAGCTCTTCTGAACCGTTTGGCTCTTGACTTTGCTCTCTGGTATCAACATACAATTCTCTTTTTGCCCCAATCGACTCTGTCTCCCACAAGGAACGAGTAATTGAACATCTTATTGATACTGGCGACGCGAAGCCAGTTTATCAAAATGTTAGACAAATGTCTCCGTTAATTCTCCAGGAACTCAAGACTCGGCTTCATAAGTTGCAAAGCACCGGCTTCATCCGGCCTTCGACTTCCGCCTGGTCTTCTCCCATCCTTTTTGCAAAAAATGCTAGTGGTTCTCTTCGGTTTTGCGTCGACTATCGCGCGCTGAACAGTGTTACGAAGAAAGATCGTCATCCGCTTCCTCTGATTCAAGAGTGTTTTGATTCTCTTCAGGGCGCTAAATATTTCTCGAAAATTGATCTTCAGCAAGGGTTTCATCAGATGAAAATTGCCCCAGCTGATGTACTCAAGACGGCATTTGGGACGAAATATGGACACTACAAATGGCTTGTTATGCCGTTTGGACTCGTGAATGCTCCCAGTAACTTTCAGAGGATGATGACGCATATACTACGTGAGTATATTGATGATTTTGTTCAGGTTTATCTCGATGATATTTTGATCTATTCAACGTCGAAAGCTGATCATGAAATGCATGTAAAAACGGTCCTCTCTGTCTTGCAGGCTGAAGAACTGCGATGCAGCGGACATAAATGTTCCTTTGGCCTTGAAGAGATCCAGTATGTCGGTCATCTTGTTTCTCAAAATGGGATCCGTCCAATGCCGGATAAACTCGAGGCGGTTGATAGTTGGCCGCGTCCATCGAATGTTCACAATGTGCGTAGTTTTCTGGGCTTATGCGGATTCTACAGATGTTATGTAAAGAATTTTGCTAAGATAGCCTCTCCCCTGCACGATTTGACAGCAGGCAATGTTACGAAACGTCAGGTTGTGGAGTGGTTTCCTCTGCATGAGGCCGCTTTCCTGGAATTGAAGAAAGCCTTGGTCACGGCTCCTGTCCTTCTCACGCCGGATCCTTCTAAACCTTACATTATCGAGACGGACACTTCTGACTTCGCCATTGGCGCGGTTCTCCTGCAACTTGGCCTCGACAGCAACAACCATCCTGTTGCTTTCGAATCCAGCAAGCTAAATTCCGCTCAACGGAACTACCCTGCTCAGGAACGCGAACTGCTCGCCATCATTCACTCTTGGCGCAAGTGGCATGTGTATCTGGACGGCGCCGTAGCCACAACCATCGTCTACACGGATCACGCCTCTCTCCAGTATCTTCACTCCCAGAAATTACCTTCTAAACGCCTCTCTCGGTGGATCGAGGAGTTCTCGGAAATGGATATCGAAGTTAAATACAAGAAAGGCTCCGAAAATATTGTTCCCGACGCTTTGTCCCGACGTTCCGATCTTCTCATCATGCAGGAAGTTCCTGCCGAACTCCACCCCTCCGATTGGCCCCTGCTTATCCCTTACATTTTGGACGACACCCCTATCCCTTCTTTTATCTCCGACGTTTTGGTTGAGACGGCTAAGGAAAACATGAAATATTTTTCTTATGATGCCGACGACGAGACTTTAATCTACATAGGACGTCCCGGGAGAACTGAAAAGTCTCCTTTTTTTCCTTTCCTTCATTGTTTGGACTTGCTTACTCAGGTTCATGACTCTCTTGGCCATCGAGGTCGAGACGCAACCTTATCGCTTCTTCGTGGCCGAGGGTGGTGGCCTCATAGAGCCACAGACGTCAAGGATTACATCCGCACTTGTTCGGTTTGTCAAACTTTTGAACGACCTCGTCACTCACAGCAAACTTCCGAGCAGGTCCCTTTGCCCCTGGTTGGACCTTTTGAACGCTGGTCCGCTGACTTTATCTCGATGCCCGAGAGTAAGCCAAGCGGATTTAAGTGGATTCTAACGATCATTGATCACTGCACTTCTTGGCCAGTGGCGGTTCCAATGAAGGAAGCCACCTCCGCTGCCATTGCAGACGCCCTTCTCCAGCATGTTATCATTCCTTTCGGCACGCCAAAAGAATTTCTTACCGATCGTGGTTCCAATTTTCTCTCCAAAGGGCTTCTCAAATTTCTCGACAGTGGAAAAATCAACAAACTCAACACTTCGGGATACCACCCTCAAACAAATGGAAAAAACAAGCGCTATAATGGCATACTTGAGGCGGCTATTTTTCGTCTCAACACAACTGGGGACCCCGCACAATGGGAATCTGTTCTGCCGATTGCTCTCTACTCGACTCGGATTCACGTTAGCGACAGCAGTGGTTTTTCCCCTTTCGAATTGACCTATGGCGTTTCCCCACCTCTGGCGTTCGAGCGGAAAAAGATGATTGCTTCCAATCCTGTCTGTCCCGGAGAAACTGAACTCCGTAATAAAATTAAATTACTCAATGAAACCCGCTGCAAGGCTCTCTCCGGCGTAACAAAACGTTCTCTCAGAAACAAAAAGGCTTTTGACGACAAACTCGGTTTGGATGTTATTACTTATGACTTAGGCCAATCGGTTAAACTTTGGAATGAGAAATATGCCAAAGGACAACCTCGTTGGTTTGGCCCTTTTGAGATCATCGACAAACTCGACAACAATGTCTATATTCTCGAATCTCCGGATGGCAAAAAATATCCCCGTCCCGTTAATGGCAATAATCTCCGCCTTGTCTCTCTACGCTCCCTTATCTCGAATGATATGTGGGCGACGCCTTTTTCTATAGCGAAGGATATTCAACAAAAAGACGCGCGAGTGGCTAAGGAAGCCCTTGTGAAAACAAAAGCTATTGCCAAGCTTAAGATTCCCCCTCGACGCCTCCGTGTTAAATTTGATGGTAAATTTATCGACGGCGGGACTGGGTCAGCCCCTTAACTTAAGGGGGGGGATGTTGTAGCCGTCGGGCTAGCTTGGTAACCCGACCGCTACTTAGCGGCTGGTTGGCCTGGCCTAGCCAGGCCCCTTAGCTCACCTTGGTTATGGTAACTCCGGCCCAGCCCAGCCTGGTCCGCGTTTCAGCCACGTTCCTTGTTTCCTCTCTGTTTCATACTCTTCCTTTGCTTATGTCATGCGCGCATCTATCCTTGTATCTCTCCTATAAAAGGTTGTCTCTTTCGCACCTTCTTTTGCAAATCATCCTATTTTCAATCTACATACTTTTTATCTACAAACGTTCCAAAGCTAGAATCTATTGAGCCCACATCCTGTGCCCTGCTCGCCACAAGCTCCCCCTCGGCCTCAGACAGACCCGCGCCATCGTCGGATCCGCCGTCCTGAAGGCCCTCCTCCACTCCTGGCTCTATCGCGCGGAAGTGATAGAGGTGCTCCAGCTGCTCAAGGTCTATCTGGATTGGCTCCAGGACGCGGTCGAATGGAGCGATCGCGGCTACAGCGTACGTCCTCTCCTCATCTCATCTCCTCCTCATCTCGCCCTGCCTGACGCTCAGCATGGGGTCCTGTGTTGTTTAGCCGGGCTTCCCCTTTGCAAGCGAGTCGAGCCCGGGCGACTGGCAGATCTTCGGCAACTTCCTGCGCCTCGCCGTCCCGCTCGGCCTCTGCACCGTTGACCTATAAACCCTCCTGCTCGACTCGCTGGGAAACTGTGTGATGCAGAGCCCATCCCTCCCTTCCTTTTGCTCTCGCCTCAGACCTATCTTTCTGTTCGCGGATGTTCTCAGCAACCTGGGAAGCTGACAACTAGGGTCCAGTCAAGTCATCTTGGTCAATAATAAAATCGAGTTTCATGCTGTCACATTCAGCAAAGACCGCCGCAACGCGACCGTTGGTAAGCACCCAACAATACTTTTCTTGTTTTTATCACTGGAAAAACTGAAGAATCTTATCTACCCATGATGCTATAAAACAAGATCTTACGGAGACTCTTGAGGCTAGATTTGCCCCCTGTATTGAATAAGCGCCACTTCATCACAAGGGTTGACATGCGCCAGGAGAGAGATGGTAAATATGCATATGCCAGTCCGTTTTTTGTACTTGAACAGATGATTCTCTTTCTATGTTACATTCAGTTGGATAGACAGTGACTTGAAAAAGATAGCTGATTAAATTTTAGTTTGTCGGGGTTTGGTGTCCCTTTCCAAATGGGGCTCATTACAATCAAGAAGATAACTATCAAAACGACCTCAACATAAGTTAGAGAACTGGTCTGGTTTCCTACTGAACTCAAGAGGAGGAAACATGACAGGATGTATCTGATTATTATTGAGTTCAGACTCTACCACCCTTCCACAATCATTAACCCTCAATGGTTCCATCTCAATTTTTTGTTGACCATTATCTGCCCTACTTCCTTTTTAGTTTTTCTCTGACTGTGTTTTTGAAGTTTTTGAATAACACACAGAAAACTAATCCAAAGCGAGGAAATATGTTTCCCTCAGTAATATATACATATGGTTTGGTAGAAGAAAACATAACCTGTTGAGCTCTCACCATGTTGAAGTGCACAATTTCTGAAATGGATAGAGCCCCTGGGTGTGAGATTTGTGTTCACTGGAATTCAAACCATGAGGACTGGATGACAAGAAGGTGCATGTCAATCTGAGTGCAATGAAATTGGGCTGCAAGCTTTGTTGCTGGCTGTAACCTGTCCAACCATGGCAGCACTCAACAATTTGAGTTGACTTGTAGGAACATTATTGGCCTGCATTTGCTGTAGAGACTGTAAAATGAAGATTTGTCTGGTGAGAGTCAAACTCACGACCTCAGCTATGCTGAGACACATACTAGAGTGCTGCCTTTACCAACTAGGCTACAAACGCTTGTGGCTGCCAGCTGGGTGGTTGGTTGGTAGTGCTCATGGGTCAATCTGACAGCCCTCCATACTGTGGTGATACATCATGGTAGCAGACTAACAGACAACTCAACATTTGCACCTGAAAATTTCAATTTATCTTGAAATTGGTCAAAAATAAAAATCAACTTAGTTGGAAAAGTGGGGTGAGTAAGACTTTGAAGTAAGTGATTTAATACTGTGAGCAATAGTTTGTTGGATTTTGGTATCCAAAATTTTTACATGGAATGATTATACATTTGATGTAGAATATAAAATTATTGTGTGTAATACTGGAACACTGAAAGACATGAACTTATTGCATAAGAGGGGAAGACTTTGATCCCTGCAGCAGCGGAGCCGCCTTGGCCTCTTGTACATTATTGCACATCACTAAAACCTAAAGATGGCACAAGGTACCCGTTTTCTGGTACCCGGCACCTGTTTGCGGGTACTTGTCAAGGTTTGGCGGGTACTCGCCGGCGGTTGTTGCCGGCAGGTGCGGGTGGCCTGATTCTGGGGTAAAAAAATGGCGGGTACCCGCGCCAAGTACCCGCCAAACACTCGCCCTGCCCACGCAGCCAGATTCATGTATTGCACATATGTATATTATGTATATACATATGGCATAACTATGTATATTATGTATATAGATATGGCATACCTATGTATATTATGTATATAAATAGGGATGAAAACCATCCTGTCCGTTTGCGTGCAAAAGGACAGGCCCAAACACCTGACTGGTCCGCATATCCCCCCCTTGAAGGATTGTTCCCGCGCGCGCAGGGGACATCCTTCAAGGGTGTGTTACACCCAACCAGCGGCATGCCAAACTTGCCAAAAATGGCAGTTTGGCTGCTATTTACAGTCGATTGACTTTGCACAAGTTAATTGACTTCGTTCCTCTTGTCAACTTTTTTTCATATCCCCCCCAAGACCTAACCCAGGACCTAACCTAAGGGCTGGTTGGGGTGGTTGAGAGGTGGGATGTTGTTGAATTCCAACTTTGTCAAAATCCGAACTTCAAGTCGCGCAAGGTATGGCAGCCAAACTGCCATGTTTGGCATGTTGCTGCTCTTGTATAAAATACCCTTGAAGGATGTCTCCCGCGCGCGCGGGAAAAATCCTTCAAGGAGGGAATATGCCAACTACTCAGGTGGGCCTGACAAACGTACAGGATGACTACACCTCGTCCTGTCCGTTTGCATGCAAACAGACATGTGAGCCTGAGTCTCTATAGTGACAGCAGGACACAAGAAAGAAAGGGGGAATATTTGGATTTCTTTGGATAAAGAAAATACAAATATAAAAGAGAGAGAGAAAGAGAGAGAGAAACTGAGCAGGATCATAATAAGCAGATATTCAAGGTTATTCTGGTGGGAATGCACGTCCACTGGCAATGCTAACTCTTCAGAAGAGTGCTGCCAAGCTGTGCTAGAGAGTGCTACAGCCTCCTCTCACCAAAGAAACGTGGAGGGATCCTGGATTAGATAAGTTTAATCCAGCCACAATTTTTTAGCTTCCTTCTGGATAGTCAAGGTTCTTTAAAGAGAAACCTATGAGGTTTGTTTCTTACAAAAACTACAGAAAAAGAATGCAGTTAAGGAGGGACAGCCCTGTGATCAAGAATGAGGCAAAGGCCAACACAAAAGAGCAGATCAAGCAAGACACAGAGTTGTACCTCTGAGATAAACAAGGTTCAGTGAAATAGGTTACTTACTGTCAATATCCTAGCCGCCTGTGACAGTAGGTATACTGGGAGTGTTGTAAACTCTTAGGTGGTGATCCTGGGGTTATCTGGGGTGTGGTTCTGGTGTGCTGAAGTCTGTGTATCCGCCTCAGGCAAGGGAGATCCAGACTACAAAAATTTTCACAGTTTGCTTATGTAATTTACATATGTACATGTGGTTTGGCGCGCCTGGTAGCGCTGACACGTCACAACTGCGCATGCGCGCCACAACTCAATAACTCAGGGGAAGGAGTGTAGTTACAAAGAATTGGTAAGTTGTAACTAGGGTTAAAATTGCATGAGGAAACAGAATGTGAAGTCAAAACAAGGTTATCTCATAAGATGAAAAAGATATGAAGTAATTCATATGTAAAAAGTATAGAAAGGCAGACTTTAGGTCAGCTGAGTTGACTCCAAGGCTGACATTCCCTACCACTAAAAGGTTTGGATTTCTGTAAGAAATTAAACCACAGGGGTAGACCTCTTCTCACTTCTGAATTTCCTAAGAAGGATAGCAAAGTCTGGAATGTCCTTCTCAAGGAGCCATTCATCATGATCAGCACTCATGCCTTTGTATCTAGCCAATTACATCATAACATCTCTGTTCTCCACTCTCAATCTTTTGTCTCTGAGAATCTTCTGTATAACTTTACTCTGAGGGGTCTTATCCATGGGGGGAATGACAACTTTAACCTTCTGTCTCAAGGGGAACTTATCTGGATTTGGGTCTCTGTATGGTTTTACCAAGCTGACAGGGAAGGTAGGATGTTTCCTGCTGAACTCTTCAGTCAGAATCACTTCTACAGCATTCTTCCCATGTAAAGCTTCCACAAGGAATGGTCCTGTAAAAGAGTCTCTCATCTTCTTAGGGCCAGACAAGTTGTTAAAGTTTGCTGTGGATATCAGGACTTTGTCACCAACTTTAAAGGATGGTTCTTTGTGAGTCTTGTCCCATCTTTCTTTTTTGTAAGAGGTAGCTTCTATTATGCATTGTTCAGCATGTTTTCTTGCTTTCTCAAAGATTTTCCCATAGGCAAGAGCAGTAGGATGAATGTCTACAGAGTCTTGTTTCAAGAAATTTCTGGGAAGGTTTGGGATCCAGCCTGTAAGCCCCCCTCCTCAGTTGTGCTTACAAGATGTCATTGGATGACACAAGCCTGTCACAGTATTGTATATAGCCCTCTCATCTTTCATCCCTGGCTCAGCAGAGAACTGATCCCTCTTCTCTCTGAGCCAGGTAAGCTCTTTCCTTCTCTCTTGTTGTTTCCTCTCTTCTCTCAGTTCAAGAGAGAACTGATCCCTCTTTTCTCTGAGCCAGTCCTAGCAATCAAAGCCCCCTCATTTTGGTCCTAGAACTCCTCCTCCGCGCCCATTCCGCCGCTCCTCCATCATCCGCTCCAGTGAAGGGACTCAACCCTTACACAGCCTTTCTCCAGGATTGCAGGAGGTTTTCCAGTGGTTGAATGTATGCTGGTACAATATGCTAGCTCAAGGATTGGTAGGAGTGAAACCCAGTCATGAGTGTATCCATCATTGTCTTTGAATTCTAGACCATATGCACAAAACCTCCTGATCATATCTTCCAGTGTTTGAATCATTCTCTCAGTCAATCCATCAGTCTGGGGGTGGTAAGCAGTGGAGAAGGAGAGTTTTGTTCCTAGCATGATATGTAAACCAGTTCAGAATTCAGATGTGAACTTGGGATCTCTGTCAGAGATGATGATTCTGGGGATGCCAGTTCTGGGCATTACTCTGTTCCAAAACAGTATGGCAGTGTCCATGGCAGAGTCATCCTTGAAGCAGGGTACAAATATGGGGGTCTTAGAGTATCTGTCTACTATTACCAGACAAGCATTGAAACTAGCAGCTCCTCCAGGAGACAAGGATGTTACCCAATCCATGTTAATCACATCCCATGGCTTTGAGGGTTCTTCAATTTTCATGAGCAGTCCAAATCTCTTGCCTGTGGCTTTATGTGCTTTCTGGCATCTATCACATGAAGAGCAGTATTCACCAGTGTCTTGTCTCCAATTAGCCCACCAGGCAGTATCAGCTACTTTCTCTAAAGTCCTGTCTTCAGAAAGATGACCAGAGTAGACACTGTCATGGCATTCATGCAAAATGGTGTTGATACTTTCTTTGTCAGCTAGGACTAGGACAGAATTGTGTTTTTCTCTGAAGTAGATGAGGTCATCAAATATAGAGAACTTTCCTTCATCATATAGCTTTCTCCATGGATCTTGTAGAGAATTTTTCAGCTGGGCATCTTTAGCATCTTTCAACAAAAGTTCAGACAATACAGCAGTGTTTTTATCTTGCTTGTAACCCTCTCTTACTGAGTCAAAGAACTCATTCTTGAAAGTAGAGACATGTATGCCCATGATGGGGATTCTATCATCATCTTTGTCTTCTGGGTCATAAGCAGGGTTACTAGGATCATTTGGCAAGGCCCATCTGCTAAGTCCATCAGCATTCTTGTGAATATTCCCATCTCTGTGGATGATAGTCATGTTGCCTCTGTATTCCTGAATGGCAATCTGCCACCTGAGCATGTGTCTGTTGGGAGTCTTTATGTTCAGCAGTGATCTCAAAGCTGTGCAATCTGTTACAACATGAAAGACACTGCCATACAAGTAGTAATGGAGTTTTTCCAGGGCCCAAACTAGACATAAGCATTCAAGTTGACTAGCACCATATCTTGTTTCACTGTCCTTCAGTTGTCTGGATATGAAAACAATAGGCCCTTCTTTTATCACTCCATCAATGACTTGGACTTGATGTAGAGCAGCACCTAAACCAGTCATACTAGCATCTACATATAGTGTGAAAGGACGGGCCCAGTCAGGAAACAGCAGCAATGGAGCAGTGGTCAGTTTCTCTTTCAACAAGTTGTAGGCTACTATCCTATGATGAGTCATCTCATATATGACATCAATCCTTGTGAGCTCAGTTAAAGGTTTTGCTATCTCTGCAAATTTCTCAATGTGTTGCCTGTAGTAACCAGCAAAACCAAGAAAGGATTGCATTTCTTTCCTACTACTAGGCACAGGCTTTTGGAGGACAGCAGCTACTTTGTTCTGGTCTATTCCTATGGCAATTCCAGAGACAAGATGGCCTAGAGCTTTTATCTGATCAAATCCAAAGTTACACTTTTTCAGGGAGATTTTCATTTTCATATCCAAGTATATTAAAGCCAGTAAATCATAGAATAAAACTTCAAGGGTTCTGCCTATAAATAAACAAAATCACAAAAAAAAAAAATCAAGGGTTACCCCTTTGAAAAACAAGCAAAAAAAAGAGGGGGGGCCTTGCAATAGACTACAAAAAACTCAAACACTACTTGTATTCTAACAGAAAATCCCCACGGCGCCTGCCACCCAACACCAGCAAGCTGGTGTATTGTGGCCCACTGCCCATCCTTGTCTAGCAAGGTCAAAAAGCAGTGGGAAGATGACCCCCAGCGGTTAAGCACATGGGGGGCCAACAAATATTCCCCCCGCCAAACTGCGCAAGTGCAACGGCGGACGGGGGTGAGACAACCCCCCGGCTGGAAGCCAGCCCAAGGAATTGCCTGGGGAAACAAATCTTATTTCAGCTGCCATATTTATAGACTTTCAGTCCGAGCCTCACCATTGCCTCAAGTTCGCACACATCGTCAATCTTTACAACAACCGAGCCACCCTGGCAACTGCCGCCGCTTCCTCCGCAAAATTCTGTCTGGTTGCTCCTCGTGACTTATCATTTCCACCCAACGCTGCCCAAACCAGACATGAAGTAACCGGTCAACTTTGGAATCACTCGCGCCTCGCCAAACAACCCTCATAAGTCCCTTTACCCAGTATGCCCAGCCACTCCGTTGTCGCATCTGCCACCGTATCAAGCTCAACCAGAGCGCGGCTTTGGTTTTTTTTCGGGACAGTTGCTGGAGTGGATGACGAGGCCAAGCTGATGCTCCATGGTCTCGAACAACATTTTGTGAAGATTGACAAGGTGGAAAACAACCGCAAGCTTAACGACCTGCTCAATACGCTTGAGTTTAAACAAGTCCATCCCCAAATCCACACATATCCCCATATCCCCAGGGGGCACTGAGTAGTTTTTTCGGATACAGGTGTGCATTATTGTCAAGTAGGTGTCCAGGGTCGTGCAGCTTGACCAGCTGCTACTCAACTGCAACTTTCTGTTGATCACAATCCATTTGGGGCTTGGCCAGGAAGAGCAGATTGACCGGGCCTTCGAGAAGCACATCCTTGTCTGTCCCTCTTCCCTCTTTCCTCTCTCTCTCTCTCTCTCTCTCTCCTCAGCGGCTAACCGATGGTGTGTTGGGTTATGGGGATACAGGTTGCGACAGATATGTTTGGTCGAGGCATTGACTTCTAGCCCGGCAACATCAGCATCAACTACGACACCCCCGGGGTGGCTGACTCGTATCTCCATTGAGTCAGGCAAGCCCTCCTCCTCCTCCTCTTTCCTGTTGGTGTTTGCGGAAAGAGATAGACTGATTGACGGGGGGGGGGGGGATCTACACGTGATGCCCGGTTCGGCAAGACAGGACTCGTGATCACCTTTTTGGCCAGCGAAGCCAACCAGACCATCCTTGACTCCATCCAGACGCGGTTCAAGGTCGCCATCACTGAGCTCCCTGAACAAATCGAGGCCAGCTCTTACAGTATGTAACCAGTCTTTTCTTCCGACTGGTTCACGGATCTGATTGACCTGGCTTGTGGTTTTTCTTTGAAATAAAGGCTTGACGGAATTGTGTTGGGCTTCCGACAACCTAGACCTAAAAATGATCCTCCTCTTGCTGCTCGTCGGCCTCTATTGCTGCCTTTTCATGGTCTCCTGCCTTCTCTCTCTCTCCCTTTATCTCGCCGGATTTCCCTATCTTTCTTCTTTCCATCTATCCCCCTAGGGCCCACCAGCCCGAGAAGAGTGCACACTCATCGCCTCTGTATTTCCACCTTGCCCAAGAAAAAGAAAGAAAAACTCATCTGAAAAAAGAATATGGACCCTCCGTCCGAGATCCCCATGCATAGTGCCCCCCCCCCCCTGGTGGCGAGGAGGGAGAAGAATCAGGAGCTATCGGGCACATGCAATGTGGTGGCGCATGGAGCTTGCAAGTTATATGTTGGCTATTTTCATACCTCCTCATACAGCCTGATGGGCCCCACAGATATCTGGTACCAGATGCATGATTCCCATGGCTTCTTTTGTGCAGTGGTGTACTGTGTATGTGGGGGTATACTGGTGGGTAGGTGTTGAAAGCCTTGCTCTCAACAAAATTATTCAGTCCTCCCTTTGGACTTGAAAGGCTCTAAAGGGGGGACTTGCTAGTAAGCAGTCAATTTGGGCCTGGAAGCTTAGATGAGCACCTCAACCCACTTGGCTGGTGTCAAACTTGACACCCCATTATAGCATCCAAATTGGTTGCGGATTAAGGGAGGATTAGAATAAAGAATCCTTCTTGGCAACTGCATTGGGTCCAATTTAATCATTCATTTAGACATTTTCTTATGTTATAGCTAAACACACTAATAAGATAAAATAGGGAACATATAGATATTCTATTCATAAAATGCATAAATTATCTACCTGATTTACATTATTGCAGTCAGCTGAAAATAGTAGTGTGGATTTTGAGTGGAATTCAAACAGGAGAATCAAATAAATAAAGTATGAAAACATTAATTTCACTGAACAACTGCTCTGAATTCTGTAAAAGAAATATTGTAAGTTCTGAAGACAGCTATAAACTAAGCTTAGGCTACAAAATGAAAATATCAATCTGAACATGGGACAAAATATCTTCAATTCTATCATAAAATTGCAAGATAAGTCAAATGCTTTATCCCATCCTGATAACTTGTTTTCACTTCCTTAGGCTCAACTCAGCTCAAAACAAATCTTGCCCTGGGGAGGTGAAGGTGTGTTTGTGACTATTGGGTGCAATTTCTGGGATGTTTGTATGTGGAAGATCAGGTTAAGATGGGGAGGGATCTCAAGCTGGGGAGATCACAGAATTACATAAATTGACCTCTGCAGCGGCGCAGCCGCCTTGGCCTCTAGTTGATGACAACTTTCAGTATCCTGTCTATCCTATTGAGGTGTTCTTCCCAAGTGTTGGACATAATGATGATATCATCAATGTAGATAATGACCCACTTCTCATCAATTTCTTTTCTGAACTCAATGTCCATCATTCTCTGGAAATGAGAGGGGGCATTCTTGATCCCAAAGGGAATTCTCAGGTATTCATAGATTCCTTTGTGCATAATAGTCCTGAGTAGGTGTCTGGAATCTTCTGCAATAACATTCTGGTGAAAACCTTTGAGTACATCCATACTAGTCAGATACTTAGCTTTTGCTAGGTTGTTCAGAGTCTCACTGATCTTGGGAATGGGATACCTGTCTGAAGCAGTATAGGAGTTTAAAGCTCTGAAATCTCCTACCATTCTGGACTTTCCATTGTGCCAGGCAATGATTACAGGAGTTGTGATCTCAACTACCTCATTATGGCCAACTTTCCTCAGAACATTCAGGTTTACCAGCTCTTCAATATGTTGCTCAAGAGCTTCTCTGCTTTTGGGGCTGGCAGGGTAAGGAGGTCTCCTGAGCAGAGGAGGATAGGGCCTCTCAGTTGTCAATTTGAGATGAACTTCATGACGTTTAATGGCACCAAGGGGCTGATTAGTGTTAGAGAAGGCAGTGTTGTTATTGTAAAGGACTTCAAACAGCTTCTCTTTTTGGTCAATGGTTAGTTTATCACTGAACTTGGCTCCACAAAGTTCTTCTGCAATAAATTGTTGCAGTTGGGGATTGGACTTCTTTACAGCAGAAATTTCATTTGAAGGACTCATTTTTTCTAGATGATGGGATTTGAAACTGAATTTCTTCCTCTTGTTCTCATTCCCAATGGTGAAGAATCTCTCTTTACTGTTTGTGATATCAAAACCATACAGAGACATTCAATCATTGCCAAGTATAAGGTAGTTGATTCTGGCATTTTTCATCACCACAAATTCTGCTAGAATTCTTATTGAACCTTTAGTATGGGGAAAAATCAAAGCCATTTCTATTATGCCCATTGGCTGTGATTGGTCACTACAGCTGTGGAATTTAGCATGGTTGATTGGCATGAGCTTGTTTTCCCATTCTGGTATTATATAATCTAGCAATCTGTTGCTGATGATTGAGCAAGAAGCTCCACTATCAAGAAGACATGAGTGTTCTCTGGATTCAATGAGGACAGTGGTGAGATTATCTTTCCCAGTAAGATGAGCTTTTCCTCTATCAGGCTTACATTTCATCAGTCTAGCATCCTCTATATGGGAAGACTGGCAGGATTTGTCCCAGGTCTGAGGTTGATGAGTTTCAGCTTGAATTTCAGCTATGGAGAAGTCCTGGTTTATTTCAAACTCTACAGCATGTGCTCCAAAATCAAAGTCAACTAAGGGATCATAGTTGGCACCATTTCCATTGTCCATGGCAAGGATCATGTGGTTGGTTCTATGATTCTCTTCCTCTTCATCTAGTTCTGATTCAGACTTTTGTGGCTCACCTTGATCTTCTCCATTGTCACTCTTGGGATCATCATCATCATCCATTCCTACATTGTTGATCCTGTTCTTCTTCTTAGGGCATTCCCTGGAGAAGTGGCCAGTTTGTTTGCAGAAATGACATATAAGTTTGTCCTTGTCAGTGGCAGAGACAGGATTCCTTTTTGAAGAGGACTCAGTTGGCTTATCAATTTTCTCAGGGGCAGGATTATTTCTCCATTGGGATCTGTTTGGAGTATTATAATTGTTTGTCACAGGTTTGTTCCTTTTCATTACTCTGTCTATGACTTCTTCAGCAATTATAACCATATCCTCAAAGCTCATTTCAGTAGCATCTCTTTTATATCTGCTTTTAATAGCATGCTCAAGGTTTGGAGGGCATTGCTTTAAGATCTTTTTACAAATAAGGTACTGACTGATTTCAGGTTGATAAGCTTTCAGTCTTTCTCTCTGGTTTCCAAACCATTTATGGATTTTCCTCCCATCATAGGCAAAGTGATCACTCTCAAACTCTTGTTGAATTTTCCATTTCCAGTTCTCAGTGCCAAACTTATTTCTGATGGCATTCTTCCACCAGGCCCAAGATTTGTTCCCATACTGATCTCTGATGCCTAGATACCAATTCCTTGCAGTGTCAGTCAACAGGATTGTTAGTCTACTGATAATTATCATATTATCTAGCATCAAGTAGTCTCTGACAAGGATATCAGTGTTTTTAATCCAGAGTTCATGATTGTAAGTCAATTCTCCAGAGAATTTCTCCCAGTCTCCATTCTTAGGAATACCTTTCCACAATTCCTTCCTCATTTCAAAGTCTACTGCTCCATGATCAATGTAGGGGAATTTTTCTTGATCATTGGCATCAGGAGTATTGCTTGTAGGCTTGGGGAAGTTATCTCTAGGTGGTCTCTGGGGTTCAGGAGTAGGAACAGGAGGAGGGGCTCTGTGTTCCTGATGTTGCTCATGCTGGACATTCTGAAAAGGATTATTGTATAAGAGATGTGGAGGCCGTTCTCTGTCCTCTGGTATTATCAGGGAATCCAGCTTTGAGCTCACAGAATTTACTACAGAAGATATGTCACTGAATCTTCTCTTAGATTGTTCAAATCTGTTGTGCTCATTTGCATGAAGATCATAGATTTGGTTACCAATGGATGAAAGATTGTTGCTCACTTTCTCTTCAAAATCTTTCAGATTTTGGCCATCTCATCTATGTGTTTTTTCAGTTGTTCTAACACATTGTTACTCACTGTGGATTTCTCTCTGGCACTTTCACCTATGTTGTTCAGTATTTGGTCAAGTAGAAAGGGAATGAATTCATTCTTAAACAGATCAAGAATGGAATGATTCAGGACATCTTTAAAATTGCTGACACAAGATTCAAGAAGAGTACCAGGGATGGTTTCAACAGTACCAGATAATTCAGAGAGAAATTTAGAGAACAAGACTTGTAATTTTTCTTCTAGAAACAAAGGACCACTTCTAGACATTTCAGTGTTAAGATTATTGAGGAAGAATTCTCTATTTGATGGGTCAGAGAGATTGTCAATATCTAAGCTAAGGCCTAATGGAGAATCACTACTTAAAGAACTTTTAGGTAAGGATTCATCTAGTAAGGGCCTCTTCCTCTGGCTCTCCCGCGTCCATAGCCTCTCCTCACTCCTCGTGTGGCTCTCATCAGATACTCTCCTATTTGTAGCACCCTCTGCGTGTTGTCCTGTGGTTGTCTCCAGTTCCTCCCTGATCCTCTCCAGTTGTCTTGAGGATGAGGGGGGTTGTGGTCTGCGTACCCTTGCGGCGTGCGAGGATAATGGGGTGGATTGTATCCGCCAGGCTGAAGATGTGGGCTGGGGCGGAATAGTTGAACCACCTCTCGCGGTATAGAAGCTGGCTGAGGCCTCACTTGGAGCGTCTGCGGCTGTAGTGCCTGCGGTGGCGGCGGCGTTTGAGGACCGTGGTAGTTCTGGTTCTCTGGGCGCTGTTGGAGTTGCGGCTGTGGACGAAAATCTTGAAGATTGGAGGGGGTAGGACCCTGGAACTCCTGCGCCAAGGATCTGTGTTGAAAACCCATAGGCTCTGGAGTTGGCGTGACTAGTAAGGGCTGCTGACTGGCGTGTGGTATTATTGCTAGCTGCGAAGGGGTTCGGATTGGTTGCGCGCTTGAGTTCGGCGGCACATTGCCGTTGTTCTGATTCATTAGAGAGGCCTCTAGATTGCTGATTTCCTCTCTGGGGATCCAATCCTGAAACAGGCGTATCCCGTCGTTCCTCCCAACGAGCTCTATGATCATTTCTTGAGTCAGTGAGGTTTGGGAGAGGAGACGCCTCATAGTCAATATGTCCTGCGCTTCCCGAGTGCGGACGAATAGGTCAAACTGTTTGTTGAACATGTTGATTAGTCCAGTTAGTTCCTCTTCCTCCGGTATAAGATCCATCGGGCCGGAGGACGTCTCTTGTTGATGGCTCTGAGTGTATGGAAGGAGGGCTAGATTGGGCGGCGCCGTGGGTCTCATACCCTCTGGGTTGGTAGGCTGGGAGGGCGGTTGACTCGTCTGAGGACGGTTCACCGTTAAATCTATCTGCTCTCTGTTGATAGGTCGCGGAACCAGCGTGGATCTGCTTGACGCTAGGGCTATAGATGTCTCCCTTGGCTGGTATAGAGCCAGAGGGATCCCAGTATCTGGGGGGAGCGGCTCCTCTTCTGGGAGATTGATGAAGTCCTCCTGTAGAGGCGGCAAGGCTGCTTCTAGCCCTTCGAAGCCGTTCTTCTGTGGCTGGGCTAAGGCGGTAGCGGAGGCGCTGTTCTGCGGAGAGATCTCTGCCATTTCTAAGGTGGGGAGGCATGGTTGTAACGTGTAAGAAGAAGGATAATCAAAGGTTTTAAAAGGAAATAAGTTAAATACCTGAGGATTTAGATTTAGCGGAAATCCTCTTGCTTTTCCTGGTAGTAGAAGACAATTTTTTTCTTATATTCCTTTGCGCTTGGCTTTGCTGAGGAATTAGAGGTCCACTCGACTATGTTGACAAGAGCTATGGTCCTTTTCCAACAAGTTTTTGGCGCTTTTTCATACTGATCAAATTGCCGTTACACTGATTTGCTACTATTTTGACGTCGTAGTTTTCTTTGTCTGCGCTAGTCTGCGCCGTCAAGAATGTTTTTACGGTAAACTGCGGTAATTGTAGATAAGAAGCAGGAGAATCCTTTGAGCATACTCTGTTTTTCACTATCTCTTCTTGATCCAAAGATATAGAGGGTTCTGGGGAGGATAAGTCCGACAAAGGGATAAATAGCGGTGCGGAAGAGTAGCAATTCTGCACTTTCACGAGTACACAGGATGTAATTTTTTTTTTCAAGGGTTCAGTTAGGAAATTTATCAATATAAAAGCAATTTTTTGATAATTTTAGAAGATTTTTAGCGTTAGTAGGATATGTAGAAAAAAAAATAAAGTTATTTTTTCAAATTTTAAGAGTTTTTTGTTTGATTTAGTCAGGATGATCAGTCCTTTGGCTTTATAGCAGTCTAGAATTATGAAAAGGTGAGTAATTTTCCCAATGAGGCCCCCAATTGTGAGCCTGAGTCTTTATAGTGACAGCAGGACACAAGAAAGAAAGGGGAAATATTTGGATTTCTTTGGATAAAGAAAATACAAATATAAAAGAGAGAGAGAAAGAGAGAGAGAAACTGAGCAGGATCAAGATAAGCAGATATTCAAGGTTATTCTGGTGGGAATGCACGTCCACTGGCAATGCTAACTCTTCAGAAGAGTGCTGCCAAGCTGTGCTAGAGAGTGCTACAGCCTCCTCTCACCAGAGAAACGTGGAGGGATCCTGGATTAGATAAGTTTAATCCAGCCACAATTTTTCAGCTTCCTTCTGGATAGTCAAGGTTCTTTAAAGGGAAACCTATGAGGTTTGTTTCTTACAAAAACTACAGAAAAAGAATGCAGTTAAGGAGGGACAGCCCTGTGATCAAGAATGAGGCAAAGGCCAACACAAAAGAGCAGATCAAGCAAGACACAGAGTTGTACCTCTGAGATAAACAAGGTTCAGTGAAATAGGTTACTTACTGTCAATATCCTAGCCGCCTGTGACAGTAGGTATACTGGGAGTGTTGTAAACTCTTAGGTGGTGATCCTGGGGTTATCTGGGGTGTGGTTCTGGTGTGCTGAAGTCTGTGTATCCGCCTCAGGCAAGGGGGATCCAGACTACAAAAATTTTCACAGTTTGCTTATGTAATTTAAATATGTACATGTGGTTTGGCGCGCCTGGTAGCGCTGACACGTCACAACTGCGCATACGCGCCACAACTCAATAACTCAGGGAAGGAGTGTAGTTACAAAGAATTGGTAAGTTGTAAATAGGGTTAAAATTGCATGAGGAAACAGAATATGACGTCAAAACAAGTTTATCCCATAAGATGAAAAAGATATGAAGTAATTCATATGTAAAAAGTATAGAAAGGCAGACTTTAGGTCAGCTGAGTTGACTCTAAGGCTGACAGGACAGGCCCAAACGTCACCTTCCTGTCCGTTTGCATGCAAACAGACAGGCCCAAACATCACTGTCCTGTTCATTTGCGTGCAAACGGACAGGACACACACAACATCACTGTGGCAAAAAAAGTTGCACATACCCGCGAGTACCCGCTGCAAGTACCCGGGTACTTGCCCCTTCTTCCCTGGCGGGTGCCGGGTGCGGGTGCGGGTGCCCAAGATCTGGGGATTTTAAGGCGGGTACTCGGACTCGTTGGCGGGTACCCGGGTGCGAGGGGCCATCTTTACTAAAACCACTCTCAGACAAGTTTTCATCTATAAAAGAAGGGATTACTTGCCCCTTCCTGTTACCTTTTTCCCCATGCTTGCACTAAATAGTAATAGTTGATAAATTACTTCTGCATTCATCACATCATTATAATTAGATCATCATAGTATAATAATAAAATTATATATTAGAGTTTAATAAATATAAATATAACTTGCCATTGATAACAAACCCAATCACATCATTTAGAACATCTCTTTTTATGCGCACAAAACCTGGTTCTTAGGTTCTGAAATAGCTAGATATTAGAATCCTTCAGCAGATTGCGCCACACTATAAAATTCTAGTGTACATTCTCCCAGAGCTTATTCAAGGAAGGCAGCCCTTCAAGCACCTTACAGCTTAAACTTACTTGGTTTTGCTATTCTTCCCTTCCAAGCTCAGATCACGCCTTGGGTAGAAGTTCCACACCGGCCATTGTGGTGGCCCCTCTCGTGGCCAGCTAGTCAGGATCAACGCCGCTGCCAGGATCATCAAGACTCATCAAGGAATCAAGAATCCAACCTCAAGACCCTTCTCATCACCTTCCCACTCTCAAATGGCTCCTCCTTCAAGATCTCTTCCCCCTCCCTCATCTTTCCTTCTTTCCACCTTTCCATTCCCACTCCTTCTCAGTCCCCCATCCTTCTTCAGATTTCTTGGTCCTAACACAGTGTCTACTGTGGGTGCAGTTCCTTGTTTTGTTTCTGGTTTCTGTCCCTTTCTGTTTGTTGTTGCCTGTCTTAAGTGTTTTCTGTCTTCTCTGTCCTCTTTTCCATTTTTCTCCTTTGGTTCTTTTCTTTCTGCCTCATCTCACTGTGCTTTCCTTGTTTCTTTCTGTTGTTTTCTCTTTTCCTGCTTCTCTTGTTTGTTGTGAGTGTGTGCGCGTGTAGCGCGCGGAGGATGTGATGAAATCTATGTGACATGTGGCTCTGCCGGAGTCCAAAGTTCGCCAAACTTGGATGATGAGAGAGGCATGGCATTCTGATCCCCAGAATACGGTCCATCACGAGTTTATAGATCCATCATCAGAGTTTCAAACCTTTGAGCTCAGCTTGCCAATCATCTTTCATCCAGAGTTCCCAGATCCTTTCTTCCCTTTTCCTTAAGATCACATTCCCCAACTTCCCAAAACAAACAACCGCCGCCAAGGATCCAAACCCCCGGCAAACATCTCAAAACCACCCACACCCATGAGCTATCCCAATTCCTTTCAGCGCTCTTCTCTACGGACCATCACCCCAAGGGCAGCCTAAACAGCAACCATCCCCTCACACAACTGCCACCGCTAGTACGGACAGGAGTCCCTCACCATCAAGATGGATGTGTCCTCATGTAGTTTGATCTAGCTGCTAAAAAGTGCGTGTAAAACCTGAGTGTAAAAATATGGCTTTACAAGTGCCAGATCTAACTTTCCGAGGCATTTTAAATTGAAGGAAAGTCCTCCAATGTTTGTTGATTTGGCAGATGTCTCAATTTAGGATGTAGAGGGGCATCTAGAGCTCACAAATGCTGACGGGAAATCATCCATCATCACCCAATCTTCAATCAGTTGTTGAGCCAACAGAAAGCCAAAAACACGCTTGGATATCCCAGTATGACTTCACTGATCAACAGATTGCGCCCAACAGCCAAGCCAGAAAATAATAGAGCCCTAATCTCACACACTCCATTTGGAGTCTGTTGATCCCTGCATTGAGCTTGCCAATTTCTGCTCAATATCCGCAATTTGCTGATGTGACAGAGCCAAAAAAAGTGATGCTTGGTTAACAGAGACACCTAGATTCCTGCTGATCTGAGTTAAATTCAAGCTCATGTTAACCACATTTAGTAGGATGAAAAGGGGAGAGCACACCCAAAATATTCAAAAGCAAGCATAAATGGAGTATTTTGTAAAGTGCAATATCAGAAACTTGGGCAAAAAATGAGTGGTGTATATATGGGGGACAGCCAATGTGTATTGCAAGAGGCAATCTTTTGAAAAAAGATAATCATGTCTTGAGTCCTTCATAGATAGTGCTTAGATACATCATTGAAGCCTTCATCTGTTTGAACTGAGGAGTATAAAAATGCATGTCAACAGGTAACCAATAACTGCTGTCCAAGGGATAACAGCAAGTCCACCCATGTCTCCCCAAGTCATATAGTAGTCTAGGCGTCTTTTCATCTCTGCTCTCCTTTTCACTTTCAGCAATTCATGCCCTCTATAAATCATCACAAGTTTGGTCACGTCTTGAGAAGCATCCCCCCGACAGGCTGGACAGGTAGGCCTATCTGTGTGTTTAAACAGCCATCTTGCAATGCAAGGTCCATGCATCCGATGTTGGCACTGTGTTAAAACATAGATTAGATCACTAGCATCCATGAATGCTAAACATACTGCACACTCCTCATCTTGGTTTTGCACTTCAATATCAGGTCCAATATTTTCATCTACTAGTGGATTGATTTCTTGAGCTGAATTTCCTTCATGGGCTTCATTGATAGGGTTTTCAATCATTTGCCAACTTTCTCCTGCATTTTCCCTGGCGATCTTTTCACCATTATTGGAATGCCTACTCTCTTTGTCTCTCAAATTTGATTTCAGAATTTCAATTTCAGAGGCTCTTGTTGGATTATCCCTGCTGTCTCTACTGATTTTACCTTTGATTCCACTTAAAATTGTAACTTTGGAACTTTCCTCCTGGATTCCCCAAATATAAGCAATCAAGAAAATGTTAACATATCACAATGCAGGCAGCAGAACTCACTCCATGAATTTGATCATCTCCTGATCCATTTGATGATTCAGCTGGCTCCTTTAACTCCAGTGAGCACATAGCAGGTTCAATTTCCAGATTTGCTTCAATGGGATGGACAGCACTCGTGTATGCCATTTTGTTCAATTCAGCAGAGTGGTTAACTGTTTCCAAGCTAGCAGGAAGCTTTCTTGCTCTATCAGGGTACTCCATACCATAGTAATTCTGTAAGAGCTATTGAGGAAACAGGGATTTTCAGTCTGGGTATCAAGCTATGAATAGCAAAACTCACTGGCTCACCATGAGAAACAACATCCAGGAGAACATGTTCTGGTATTTAGATCCTCTGTCCTGCAAGATTTCCCCCATGTTTTGTAAGAGTGGATGTGATTTGGATGATTTTGGCAAAACTTCAGAAGCAAATTTGTAAATATTTCAATATTTTTTTATTTTTTTAGAGGGAAAGAGATATGGGAAATGTTTTATGAAACCCAAAAAGGATGGGCTTCAATGTTTTTTTAAACATCCTGAAACATTTATTTGTTTTTTCAATGAGGCTGGCCTGACACTTCATGAAACAGGTATGAGATATGTATACCAGGAGAACTCTAGACCTTGCCAATCTACTTGAAACACTTGGCACAAATGATGAGGCAGCTTTGGTCTCAGCTCCAACACTGCTCCACAAGTACATCTAGGGCTCACATGGGGCTGCAGCAAAGCAATCAATGTGACACAGCCAGATTATTCTCAGCTTTGTACCTGGTCCAGCTGATGCTCATCTTTGGCCATGGTATGGAGCTCCTATGGTGAGGGAATTGCAGGGGGGGCCTTTTCCAAACCCAGGGCAGAACTTGAACTCCAACTTATCTAAGTCTCTTATCCCTTTGTGGCAAGCAAGGGAACCTTATTGAGTTGTGACACACAACCCTTGACCGCAGAAAGGAGGGACTTACACACAAGCGGCAGTGTCTTGCATGTGAGTATCTTGGGTTTTTGGTGTAAACCAACTGTCATGCCCCAGGAAAGATACTTACCACTAACTAATCGAAGAATATTTTGCAGACACTTATCCTGAGCTTTTTTGGCTTTGGATCCACCTACTCAGCTTTATTGAATTTCACTCCTATCATACTTTTTTCCCTGCTCCAAAGTTCATATTTCTATTACACAAACTTCAATCTCAGCCATCCAGGTTGATATAACCCATCACCCCATATGTATGTGTAGACATGCACGAAATCAAAAAATATGGCTTTGGAAAGCCATCCCTTCTTTTTGTTTCTTTTATTTTTTTAAAGAGACATTTGCACAAAAAAAAGAACAAACAAATTAGTCAACCCTGGCAAATCAGGGTCATGAAAAGCACACAGGTTACGTGGTCCTGTACGCCTGTCAGGTCATGGCAGTTGTCAGCCTTAGAGTCAACTCAGCTGACCTAAAGTCTGCCTTTATATACTTTTTACATATGAATTACTTCATATCTTTTTCATCTTATGAGATAACCTTGTTTTCACTTCATATTCTGTTTCCTCATGCAATTTTAACCCTAGTTACAACTTATCAATTCCTTGTAACTATACTCCTTCCTTGAGTTATTGAGTTGTGGTGCGTATGCGCAGTTGTGACGTGTCAGCGCTACCAGGCGCGCCAAACCACAGGTACATATGTAAATTACATAAGCAAACTGTGAAAATTTTCGTAGTCAGGATCCCCCTTGCCTGAGGTAGATCTACAGACTTCAGCACACCAGAACCACACCCCAGATAACCCCAGGATCACCACCAAAGAGCTTACAACACTCCCAGTATACCCACCGTCACAGGCGCCTAGGATATTGAAAGTAAGTAACCTCTTTCACTGAACCTTGTTTATCTCAGAGGTACAACTCTGTGTCTTGCTTGATCTACTCTTTTCTGCTGGCCTTTGCCTTCTTTTGATGACAGGGCTGTCCCTCCATATCTGCTGGCCTTTGCCTCATCATTGATCACAGGGATGTCCCTTCTTATCTGCTGTCCTTTGCCTCAAATCTAGATTACAGGGCTGTCCCTCAGGTTTCCCTTTAAGAACCTTGACTATCCAGAAAGAAGCTAAAAAATTGTGGCTGGATTAAACTTATCTAATCCAGAGACCCTCTACATTTCTTTAGTGAGAGGAGGCTGTAGCACTTTCTAGCACAGCTTAGTGAGAAATTCAGGCTAATAAAACAGTAAATTTCAGTAAAATAATAGGAAAAGAAAAATACAATGAGAATAATTTTTAAGAGATCTTTTACCTAATAAAACAGGAACAATGATAGAATGAGAACAAGACTGAGATATAACCACCACCACACACTAGGACTTTTATGACTAATAGAATAAGCGGTGATTAGATAAAGTACATGTTCAACAGGATGGGGTAAAAAGAAAAACTAAGAACCTATAAATTAGTTGCCCAGACTGATGACCTCAACAAAATACCGCGCAATTGATGATTGAAAAGTGTTGTTGACCGCGGTGAAAGATGATGTCAAGATGAGGAAAGAAAGAAGGGAAGCAGTCAAGTGAGTTTGAAAGGAAATGGTCAACACCGCTTTTGATTTGAAGTATTGACACTCGTGACGTCATCGTCCGAGTTCGTCTAGGAATTTACCGTGTACACCGCAAACCACACGCAGATTCTAACACACCCCCATGCACCAAGCCGTTAAGGTGGGGGCATACCGGCGCGAAGAACTTTGAGTACTTTGAAAATTGAGGATCTGCCTATTGATTTTGTAAGGAAGTCCGCAAGCATCAGATGGGTTCGTTTGAAGACCAAGGTAATTGTTTCAGCAATTATTTCCGATTGTATGAAATGGAAACAAAGATTCATGTGCTTGGTTTTAAACGCTGAGTGATTAGCTTTGTTATTTGCCAACATTATGGCGCCTTGATTATCTTCATAGATCTTGAAGGGTAAAGATATGTGAATCTTTAGAGCGGAATCAGATACCGTTTTTAACCAAAGAAGTTCCTTTGTAACTTCAGTGATAGCAACGTATTCCGCCTCAGTCAAAGACAACAAAGTTTTAGCTTGCTTTTTCGAATGCCAAGATATCAAATTTTCATTCCAAAGAACCAGGTATCCCGTTGTTGACTTAGAAGTAATTGGACAGCTAGCCCAACTGGCATTGACGTAAGAGACGAAATCTGCTTGACCGACTGGAGTCTTTCGAAGTGTAATTCCGAAGTCTTTAGATCCTTTTAAGTAGCGTAAACAGTGTGCCGCCGCGTCCCAATGATGAATTCCCGGAGATTTCAGAAATTGAGAAAGACAACCAACGGTAAAAGTAATATCTGGTTGAGTTGTGACACTAAGATAGTTAAGTGCTCCAACTAATCCACGATAGTGTACATTCATGTTGTCAAGCTGTTCAACTTCAGATTTCGAAGCCTTGACAAGATGAGAACCAGGTTTCATTGGCGTAGCAAGTGGAATCAAATCTGCGCAACTGTACTTTGCCAAGGTTTCCTCAATTTAATGTGTCTGAGTGAAATGAACCGAGTCCAAAGATTGAGTAACTTTCATGCCGAGTAAGTTTTTGGCGCTTCCAAGATCTTTTATCTTGAACCTTTTTTGAATTAGGTTTTTAAATATTTCCGGTTCTGGACTAAAAATCGCGATATCGTCAACATGAACGTACAGCCAAGTATTTGAGGACCAGAAGACACAGGTTTCCGCATAACTTTGATTGAAACCAACGGATAGAAGCCATGAGGAAAGAGTTAAGTGCCACTCTTTTGGGGCTTGCTTCAAGCCGTAAAGCGCCTTCTTCAAAAGTAAGACCTTGCCAGGTGGTACCTCAATGCCTGGAGGAGGATTAAGAGTAATTCTCTCTCTGATTGGCGCATTGAGGAAAGCACATTTAACGTCAATTTGATGAAATTGAAAGTTATTCTGGAGCGCAAACGTGACTAGTAGCTGGAGAGAAACAAGTTTCCCTGTCGGAGCGAACGTAAAACAATAGTCTTTCCCAAAAACTTCTCTAAACCCTTGAACGCAGAGTCTAGATTTATACTCTTCTGCTTGATTGGATGATTCAGGTTTAATTTTGAATACCCAAGTACAGTTTAGAGGTTTATTGGTTTGACTTTTATCAATGATGTCCCAGACATCGTAGCTCTCCATATTAGTCTTCTCCTTGTAAAGTGAAAGTCTCCACTTTTCCTTGTCAGCTCGATTCATAACTTGATCGTAAGACAGAGTATCATCTTTGGATGAAGCAGAATTGAAATTCTCTGGTACCCCCCTCCGACAATGAGACAATATGTTTTCAGAGGAAACGTCGCCAATTGTTTCATTTGAGGGACAAATGAGATCGGAATTGTTATCAACAAGCAATTCTTGATTTGGGTACGGTTGAAAAGTTTCACCATCTTCCTCATCGATTTCCGGAATTATCTCAAACAGATTAAAGTAAAAACTTGATTGATCTATACTTTTGTTTGACAAGGAAGGGAAAACGCTTTCATCAAAGGTTACATTTCTGCTTGTACAGAAAGTCTTGGATTCAATCCTGATAAACCAATAGGTTGAGAAATCATTTGCGTAGCCGAGAAAAATAGCTTTTTCCGATTGCGGAAGTAATTTATTGACCCTCATTGCCTCAGGGATCAGTAAATACGCTAGGCAACCAAAAGAACAAAGCTTTGAAATGTTGCAATCTCTTTTGAAGAAAGAGTGATAAGGGATCCTAAATTTTCGAGTACTTGATGGCAGAAGATTACACAGATCAGTTGCTGTCATAACAGCTTCTGCCCAGTAACAAGGCAAAAGATTAGCCTGCGCAAACAGACATCGGGCTTTATCTAAGATTGCTCAATTAGAACGTTCAGCCATGCCGTTATTTTGTGGCGTATAGGCAGGCGCAAAATGTTGACTAATGCCTTGGCTTCGACAGAATTTGTCAAAGAAAATGCTCTTAAATTCTCCGCCATTGTCCAAGATAACTTGCTTGACAGTCTGACCCGTGTGATTTTCTGCCCATAACACATATTCTTCAAACTTGTTCAAAGTTTCAGATTTGTGTCTCAAAAGCTTTACGGTTTTGAAGCCCAAGTGCTGATCGACAATACTAAGAAAGTATTGGGTGCCACCAGCCAAACAAGTTTGAAAAGTTCCAACCAAGTCAAGGTGGATTGCTTCAAGAACTGCGCTGGTTGGCGTAAACTTTCCGTTGAAGGGCTTCTTTATCCCCTTGCACATCTTACATGTATCACAGTCGACCTCTTCACAATTGGGTATGACACGTTTAAGGTAAGGAAAGCTAGGGTGTCCAAGTCTCGCGTGCCAATCCGCAGACTTGTGCGCTGAGTGATACGAGGAAATGGAAGTCTTCATTTCAAAGGTATTGGAAAGTTCCAAGATGTTGTTTTGAATCTTTCCAGATAAGCTAAAACTATTATCAAAGTTAACGTTAAAAGAATTCGAGTTTTTGGAAAGGGAGGTAATTTTACTAAAGAGACGATTCATAGAGATTAACGGTCTATGAAGATTAGGAGCGTATAAAACATTGTTGAGTTTAATTCGCGCTCCAGAATCGTCTAAAATAACTACATTGCCAATCGCAGTTGCAGAGACTTGATGACTCGGATTACCGGTATAAATTTTGATATTGACATCTTTTAACTTGGTAAAGACGGATAGGCCGTTAACCATATGATGAGAGGCACCAGAATCGAGGACTGGAGAAGTTCCGCCACCGGTAGAGCTAATAATGAAAGCAGATGCTTCTATAACATTGTAATTGTGTTCGTCGTCTGACACGGTGTCCGTCACTTCGGCCAAAACCAAATGAGCCTTGGGATCAGCAGGACGTAATGCTTCTTGTTTGGCCTCCGTGAGTTTAAAATAACGCCAGGCAGGATGATAAGCTAACACTACAAACATTTATTATTTTGCCCAAAAAAATAATAAAAGTCAACATGAAAAAAATAAAACCAAAATTTCACTCAGGGGAACAAAATGAGCATGCTGAGCCAAAAAAATAAAATGTCCCAAACTGAGCAAAAAACATTGGACAATGTTTTGGGATGGTTTTTTTTCACGGGCCTGGCGGGCCTGGAGCGGGCTTGAGCGGGCCTTGAGTGGGCCCGAGATGGGCCTGCCCCAAAAGCACATTGGGTCAGTATTAAAGAAGTTTTACCTTGCCCTGGGAGCTTCTTGGGCTTTTGATGGGCCCAAATCTCAACATGGGCTTTTGGTGGTCTAGAAGTATCAACCCGGGCTACTGAATAGCCCATGGGCCTTTGAATTCCCAGAAAGCCCACCATGAGCCCCCACATAGCTAATGGGTTGTTGGTAGCCCATGAAGATCTCCATGGGCCAACAGATACCCTCATGGGCTTTTGGTGGCCCATGAAGATCTCCATGGGCCAACAGATATCCTCATGGGCTTTTGGTGGTCCAAAAAGCTCCCCATGGGCTTTTTGTGGCCCAGAAAGGAAGCAAAAAGCCCATGGGATCCCACGATGGAACTTTTCCATTGGAAGTATCTGTTGGCCCATAGGGATCTTCATGGGCCACCAAGAGCCCATTAGCTATGTGGGGGCTCATGGTGGGCTTTCTGGGAATTCAAAGGCCCATGGGCTATTCAGTAGCCCGGGTTGATACTTCTAGACCACCAAAAGCCCATGTTGAGATTTGGGCCCATCAAAAGCCCAAGAAGCTCCCAGGGCAAGGTAAAACTTCTTTAATACTGACCCAATGTGCTTTTGGGGCAGGCCCATCTCAGGCCCACTCAAGGCCCGCTCAAGCCCGCTCCAGGCCCGCCAGGCCCATGAAAAAAAACCATCCCAAAACATTGTCCAATGTTTTTTGCTCAGTTTGGGACATTTTATTTTTTTTGGCTCAGCATGCTCAGTTTGTTCCCCTGAGTGAAATTTTGGTTTTATTTTTTTCATGTTGACTTTTTTTTTTTTTTTTGGGCAAAATAATAAATGTTTGTAGTGTAAGGGATTGTGTTTCCCCGCTGAGCATGGATGAGCCGGTTTCGGTCTTTTAGATTTTTCGGCTTTGGATTTGTAAGCAGAAGCGGTGTCCTTTTTGATTTTTAAAGTGGACTCAGATTTAGAAGTAGAGGCAACAACTTGAGTTTCTTTCATATAAACGAGCTCTTGAAGTTTTGAAGAGTTTGACTTGGAAAGAAAATGATTGATTCGTTCATGATGATATTATCAACAACATTCCAGTAATCCTTTGATAATTTAGCAAGGACTGAAATAGAAACGATGTCGTCAGGAATACCAAGTTGAAAGATTGAAAATTCTCTGATCATCTTCTGGCAGTCAACCAGATAATTCTTGAGGTCACCGCCATATTCATATTGCATGAACTTGAGCCAGATTTGTGCCTTATTGTTTATCGAGGCTGAAGCATATCAATCAACAATCGCACTCCAGATTTTGTTGGGTTTATCCTTGTTTTCTGCGGTTACGACGGCTTCCAAGGCGATTTTGCTCAAGTGACTGATCAAAAGATTTGCAGTTGCTTTGACCTTCTTCTTAGCTAGATTGAGTACCTCGCCCGAGCAGATTTCCCAGAGATCTTTGCTCTTGAGGTACGTTCTCATTTGAATTGACCACGACGGAAAATTGAGGTTGTCGAGTTTACCAATCAAAGATCGGCTTGATTTATCTTCAACGTCAACGTCCGACATATCGTGGTTTGTTCCTGTTTTGAAGCTACCGTACTGATAATGTGAGAAATTCAGGCTAATAAAACAGTAAATTTCAGTAAAATAATAGGAAAAGAAAAATGCAATGAGAATAATTTTTAAGAGATCTTTTACCTAATAAAACAGGAACAATGATAGAATGAGAACAAGACTGAGATATAACCACCACCACACACTAGGACTTTTATGACTAATAGAATAAATGGTGATTAGATAAAGTACATGGTCAACAGGATGGGGTAAAAAGAAAAACTAAGAACCTATAAATTAGTCGCCTAGACTGATGACCTCAACGAAATACCGCGCAATCAATGATTGAAAAGTGTTGTTGACCGCGGTGAAAGATGATGTCAAGATGAGGAAAGAAAGAAGGGAAGCGGTCAAGTGAGTTCGAAAGGAAATGGTCAACACCGCTTTTGATTTGAAGTATTGACACTCGTGACGTCATTGTCCAAGTTCGTCTAGGAATTTACCGTGTACACCGCAAACCACACGCAGATTCTAACACTTAGCAGCACTCTTCTGAAGAGTAGCATTGCCAGTGGACGTGCATTCCCACTAGATTAACCTAGTATATCTCCTTATCCTGATCCTGTCTTGTTTCTCTTTTCTATTTCTCTATCTCTCTCATAGTTGTATTTTCTTTATCCAAAGAAATCCAACTATTTCCCCCTTTCTTTCTTGTGTCCTGTAGTCACTATAGAGAATCAGGCTCACAGAAGTCCTGTATAGTGTACATGACAAGCTGTCCGGATCCTGACATGCAGTTAGCACTTTCAACATGTCACATGCACAGTGACTGTGCAGAGGTTTTCACAGACCTTTCCACCTTACCTTACATACATGACAGCCAGTCCTTTAAATGGTGTGTGACAAAGCACCAGGGGGGATTTCAACGCACTCTCCAGAGAGTGCCATACTGTACCCTTTTTCTGTAACTGTGCTGAATGCCTTTGATGAAAGTAGTGTAAGAAGTAATGAAAAATTCTGGAACTAATTCACAAATGATCTGAAACTGATCCTGGATTCATGCATAAATCATCCAGAAGTCATGCAAGAGTCAACTGGAATACAACTGGAATGCAGTTGAAACCACTAAGACACAATGCCCACAGTCAAATCATAATTCAATTTGAACTGTTTGTTGATTGAGATGAATTCTTGGGGTTCAATTCATATTATTTACATGCACATGAAGGTGGTCATTGTTTTCAATCCAAGTTTATTAAAGACAGAGAAACACAGAAACAAAGATCAAGGGTTCCCCCTACAAATGAACCAAATTACAAAAAAAAAATGCAAGTGTTCCCCCTTTCAAAAAAACAAGCCTCCCTAACACAAAATCCAAACACCACAAACTAGACCCACTATCCATCCCTGTCTAGCAGGGTTTAAAATAGTGGGTGGATGGCCCCCAGCGCGTCGCATTGAAGGCATTATTTAAAGGGGGGCCACCTATTAGAGCCTCTCAAACTGTGCAAGTGCAACAGCGGAGGGGTTGAGGACAAACATCACGCTGGAATTACAGTGGCAGAGGACGCCCTGGGGGACACAAAAAATCAAGCTGAAGCTTCTTCTATAGATGATCCAGCACTACCACTGCAAGAAAAACTCTAGAAACTGCTTGCAGTTGAGATGCAGCAAGCTTCAATCAAGCTTCAGCTCAAGCTGGAGTCAAGCACCCAAATTCCGTGCTGGTGTACCTTGAGTGTGACTGTGTACCTTGTTCAGCATCTCAATTTTGAACATGCTGTAGTGCTCATGCAGTAGGCTGAGGCAAATGAGCATCCCCCTGAGCACCCTTTCATTTTCTTTTATTAAACACTCCATGCACTATTGAATCCAGACAGAATAACATAAAAAGGGCATGTACTCATGAAAGGGATATGTACAGATGAAAGAGATATGTACGCATGAGAGGGGAATGTGAGGAGGTGTATTAACACATAAAAGGGATATGTACACATGATGAAAGGGGTATGTATGCATGAAAGGGGTATTTATGCATGAAAGGGGTTTGTGCAGAAGGGGTATTTGCACATGAAAGGGATATGTAAACATCAAAGGGGTATGTAAACCTGAATGATGAAAGGGGTATTAAAAGGGATCTAAAAAACTCAAAGGGGACATGTAAACATGAAAGGGTCATGAACTCATGATGAAAGGGGTATGTAAAAATTGTGAAAGGGATACATGCACATGAAAGGGATATACACACATGAAAGGGGTATGTGCACATAAAGGGCTATGTACACATTATGAAAGGGGTGAATGCATACAAAAGGGATATATGCACATGAAAGGGGTATGTGCACATGAAAGGGGTATGTGCACATGAAAGGGGAATTTGCACAGGTATCAACTCCTGTACTTAGTTTTTTGTACCTTAGACTCACTCTTGCATAAATTAGACAATGTGCATGGAATCAACCAGTGCTTGATTCTTGCATGAGGCACAGCTTGCCTTGAGCTCTTGCATCTCAACTGCAAGCAGTTTCTAGAGTTTTTCTTGCAGTGTACGCGGCTCTCAAGATCAAGCAACTTGAACACCACGTTAATCAAGCTTTGAAAACTACGCCAAGTTGTGACGTGCAAGTGCTACCACGCGCGCCAAACCACATGTACATATTACATAAGCAAACTGTGAAATTTTTCAAAGTCAGGATCCCCCTTGCCTGAGGAGGATCTACAGACTTCAGCACACCAGAACCACACCCCAGATAACCCAGGATCACCACCTAAGAGTTTACAACACTCCCAGTATACCTACTGTCACAGGCGCCTAGGATATTGACAGTAAGTAAACTCTTTCACTGAACCTTGCTTATCCAGAGTGAAACTCTGTTGCTCTTGATTGCTTCTTCATTTCTTTAACTCTTTCAATCATCAAAGATCAAAAGGTTCTCTCTGATTAGACCTATAAAATCAGAGCAGAGTAGTAACCCTACTTCTGAATCCCACCAACAATTCCTTGTTGTGAGTGGAGGCTGTTGCACTCTCTTGGCCTTGCACAGCTGGCATCCAACTTTTCCAGGTTGAGAATAACCCAGATCAATTATTAAAAGACTTAAAGTCTAGGCCTGATTTTCTCTTTTTCTCTCTTTCTTTCTCTCCTTCTGTTTGTATTTCTTTATCCCAAGAAATCCAACCAGATTCCCCCCTTTTTTTCTTGTGTCCTGTAGTCACATAAGAGACTTAGGCTTGCAGTCTTGCATCTGCACGCCGGATTGTCCGGAGCTTGCACTCATGAAAAAATTGGTGTCAAAGACTGGATCAAACATCCTAATCACCATAGATATCAGCCTGATTGCAACTGGGGTCAGCCAGCATGATCACGACAACCCGGCTGTCTCTCTTCATTCCGGCAATCCCGGCCGCAAAGGAATGGTCTAGCAGCCGTCCGTGCAAGCCCTGCAATGCTCCAAGCCACCACACCTATGCCTTTGGTCTCCTGGCTCCCGCACGCGCCCTTGTCCACCTCCGACCCAATATCGGCCCACCTCCGCAACAGCAACAAAAAAAACACGCAACCATCTTGGCAATTATAATCTTACACAAGCAGGCGGGTCGGCCGACGGCGCCGGGGATAGCGTTGCTTGGGTTCAACTACCATGGCCCGCGCTGGCTGTTGTTATTCAACTCGTTCATGAAAACCCACGCCTAAGGACATCCCCAAGACATCAGCGACTGCTTGGTCAGCCATCATACCATTTTGGTGCTAATAGGACCCCTGGCGGCATGGATTTGGGCGCCGGTGAGGGACTCCTGTCCGTACTAGGCAGCGGCAGTCGTGTGAGGGGATTGTTGCTGTTTAGGCTGACCTCGTGGCGGTGGTCCGTAGAGATGAGCGCGGAAAAGATCAAGGATAGCTTTGGTTGGAGGTGGTTTTGAGATGTTCGCCGGGGGTTTGGATCCTTGGCAGTGGTTGTTGATGTTTGGAATGAGGAGGAAGGTGATCTTAAGAAGGAACAGAGGAGATGGATGCGGATCTGGATGAAAGGGATGCAGGGAGCCAAGCTCCAAAGTTTGAACTCAGAAAATATGATCAATAAACTCTTGATGGACCGTCTTCTGGGGATCAGAATGGTCCTCACCATTTACCACGCTTGGCGCAAATGGGAAGATATTCAATATGACAACGACATAAATTGATACATCACTAGACTTGAAGCTATGCTTGCTGAATTCGCGGCTATGGGTCTAGATGTTCCAGCTACTATACTTAGCTGCACGATTATTGCTTGAATATCTAGGAAACAGCCTTCCTTGATGGAGACACTCATCAGCAATGCAGAGCTTTTGGCCAACCCAAAAGACATCATTGCCAAGTTAAGGGATATAGCTCACCATGATGCGGTTCACTATGAAAAAAAACTCGAGAAACTGCTGCAAGTTGACATGCAGCATACTTGAGTCAAATGCCCATTTATACAAGGCTCATACCAATGAATCCCAGGGTGGTAAATCCTGGAATTCCTGCACATTGCTCAACTGAACTCTGGTGCAGTGCACAATACTGAGGCACACCAAGCTGAGTCTGAGCTATGTATATATATGTATATATATATATATATATAACACAACCTACTCTGAGCTGAATGCTCAGCTTTATTACATACCAGGAAGAAACCTTCCTGGTCAACAAGCCCACAGAGCTTTTATGTAGACTGGGAGGGATCCTCTCAGTCAACATGATGAAAGGGTACACACCCTGCTTGATGACCGGCACAGTCCGGTCATCAAGCGGGTACACATACTCACTCGATGACCGGCACACGCCAGTCATTGACCCGGTACACAACCCGCTCGATGACCGGCACAGTCCGGTCACCAAGCGGGTAAACATACCCGCTCAATGGCCGGCACATGCCAGTCATTGAGCGGATACACATACCGGCTCGATGACCGGCACACGCCAATCATCGAGCAGGTACACATACCCACTTGATGAACGGCACACACCGGTCATTGAGTGGGTCTAATCCCACTTGATGACCAGCAAACACCGGTCATTGAGTGGGTCTGATCCCACTCAATGACCGGCACACACCGGTCATTGAGTGGGTCTTATCCCACTCGATTACCGGCACACACCAACCGTTCTTTGAGATGGTACACTCAATGACCGGCACACGTGTTTGCCGGTCATTGAGAGGGATAAGACCCTCTTGATGACTTGCTTGTGCCAGTCATCAAGCGGGTATGTGCCGCTCAATGACTGGCATGTGCCGTTCATTGAGCGGGTATGTGTACCCACCCGATGACTCGCGTTTGCCGGTCATCGAGGGGGATAAGACCCTCCCGAGGACTGGCGTGTGCCGGTCATCGAGTGGGATCAGACCCACTCAATGACCGGTGTTTGCTGGTCATTGAGTGGGATAAGACCCACTCAATGACCGGTGTGTGCCGGTCATCGAGTGGGATCAGACCCACTCAATGATTGGTGTGTGCTGGTCATTGAGTGGGATAAGACCCACTCGATGACTGGTGTGTGCTGTTCATCGAGTGGGATCAGACCCACTCGATGATTGGTGTTTGCTGGTCATCAAGTGGGATAAGACCCACTTGATGACCGGTGTGTGCTGGTCATCAAGTGGGATAAGACCCACTTGATGACCGGTGTGTGCCGGTCATCAAGTGGGATCAGACCCACTCAATGATTGGTGTTTGCTGGTCATCAAGTGGGATAAGACCCACTTGATGACCGGTGTGTGCCGGTCATCGAGTGGGATCAGACCCACTCATTGACCGGTGTGTGTCGGACATCGAGTAGTATTAGACCCTTTCAATGACCTGAACACACCGGTAATCAAATGGGTCTAATTCCACTTGATTCCGGCGACTTTCAATGTATGTAGGGCCCTTGTCCAGGAGGGATTCCTCTTGGACAACCGGTGCATGAAGCAGTTGTCCAGGAGGTATCCCTCCCGGGCAACTGATATATGAAGTAGTCATCCGGGAGGGATCCTAGCCGTACTGGAGGGATCCCTCCCGGGCGACTGGTGTATGAAGGAGTCGTCCGGGAGGAATTGCCTCCCGACGACTGTTATGTAGGCGGCGACTGTTGTATGTATCTGTTGTCTGGGAGGGATTCCTCCCGGACAACTGGTGTATGAAGCGGTCATCCGGGAGGATCCCTCCCGGGCAACTGTTGTATGGGGCCGTCGTCCGGGAGGCCTCCCTCCCGGACGACTTTTGGTTGACCGGTGTTACACATGTTGTTGACTGGGAGGGATTCCTCCTAGTCCGCGTTGTTGGGTCTATGCGGCCTTGTCTGTCGGCTGGAGGGATGCCAGCCACTTGACAAGGGTGCTGGTATGTACTTATAAGGTGCTACTGCTGTGCCAGCTGAGCATCTCACAAGTACATAACTGCACAAAAAGTTAGTGTGGCTAAGCAGAGTATCAACATACTTGCTTAGCCTGAGCTAATCCATAAAAATACATGGACTAAACCTGGAATAAAGCTGGACAAACTCAGGTATGCAGCAATGTATCAGCCTGGATCTGGCATGTCAACTGACACCAATTTCTCAAGTTTTTTTCACAGTGGTTACTGCTACCATGGATCAAGGCCAAAGCTCATTCGGGAGCCAATCCACTGCCTTAGCCACTCAAGCAACGCAATTCGCAAACAGAGGCAACAACCCACGGAAACACCGTCCTAATCCGAATGCTTGTCGTGACCACAAGCATAATCCGCTCTCCGGACACCCAGAGGAAGAGTGTTGGACCTTACATCCTGGACTGTACAAGAAGGCGCGCCAAAATCCTCCGACTGGTCTGATTACAACGGCCACAGCAGAGCCTAGCTCCTCGGTCAATATTGTTCGACCGGCATTTGGGTACCTTACAGGATTGGAGGGCGACAACGAGCGCTTAAGAATGGTCCTGGACTCCGGGGCAAGCCACCACATGCTCAACACCTTTGAGCTCTTTGACACGTCAATACCCGTCCGAGTCAGTATTTCCACGGGCAATAAATGGGATCAGAAAGAACTTTTCGCCGTGGCGAAAGGCAACGCAACTTTGCGCTTCTCCAACGGCGCCACCATAGTGTTGAAGGATGCCTTATATGTCCCGAACCTGACGCAAAGCTTAGTATCTTTTGCCCAGCTGATGGAGAATCAAGCCGTCATTATGCCCTCGCCGACTGGCTTCGAAGTGAAGATCGACGATCTAAGTGCCCTGGTGGTCGATACTTCGAATTTCATCTTCGAGATTGTTGGTCTTCGCGACTTGCAAGAGCAGCCAACTGCAAACCTAACTGAAGTCAATGCCGCTCCCAAAACTAGCGACTTTGAACTCTGGCATCGACGCATGGGACACGCAAGCCAAAAGAGAATTGAGACAATGCTTGGTAAAGCCTTACCTTCAGAAGCGACTAAGGCATGCGATGCCTGCATGAAAGGGAAGATTACTCGTCTGCCCTTCAACAGTCACTTTAAGGCAGCACTTGCACCTCTGGACACTGTCCATGTGGACCTGGTCGGCCCGATTTCACCTCCGACAAACAGCGGGGCTCGATACTTCCTGACTATCGTCGATCAATATTCCGGATACATCCACACGGAAATTCTGAAAGAGAAGAGCGCTGCAACAGCGGCTATTCTGGAATTCAAGAAATTCTTTGAGAACCAAACTGGCGAGTCGATCAAGCGATTGATAACTGATGGTGGAGGCGAGTTTGTCAGCAAGAATCTTGGAGAAATCCTGAAGGAGGTCGGTATTCAACATCATGTGTCGCCGCCTTATACACCTCAACAGAATGGCTTCGCCAAAAGGGCCAACCGCACCGTCATAGAAATTACACGGACGCAGATGATGCAGGCCAACATGGCCCCCGAATGGTGGGGCGAGGCGGTGAAGGCAGCTACAGCAACAACCAACAGCCTGCCCTCGTTGTCAAAAAGTAGAGCTTCACCCATCAAGCTTATGTTTTGGATGAAGCCGAACCTCAAGTTCTTCCGACCGTTTGGCTGTCGGGCCTGGATAGTCAAGCCCAAGCAAAATAGAGGTCAGAAGTTAGGGCCTATTGCGTGGGACGGCGTCATGTTAGGAAATGATAACGATTTTTCGTCCTATCGGATATTCCGGCCTGACAACAGAGCCATTGTAACGTCAAAGCAAGTACACGTCGACGAAGCTTCGTTTCCTCATTGTGCAGCACTGCACAAAAGCCACAACGTGTACGGCATCGATAAGCTGCCGTCCTTCAACTCCTCTGAGCCGATGCCCTTCGCAGAGGAGCAGGACTTGGTGGACCAGCAAAGAGCTGAAGACGACGAGCGTGAGGAAGAAGATGAAATCAATCAAATCCTAGGTGACATTGCGCCAGGTCCTCGCCTGGATGAGCAAGACGAACTCACTGATGACGATGAGACGGCCGCCCCTCATCAGGAAGGTTCATCTCTGGAGCCGCAACAACCCAGAATCATGAAGGTCATCGGTCCAAGGCACCCGACGCACATCATCGGCGACATCGATCCGACCAATATTCAGAACTACAGCCGCCGCCAAATGTTTCACACCACCGCTTCGACTGACCCGGCTAACCACAAGCAAGCCATGCGCTCGAGCGAATCGCTGAGCTGGAAGGAGGCTGAACTGAAGGAAGCTGCTAACATGGTCCAGCACGACGTCTGGCTGCAGCGAGCTCGAGAGCCTGACGATGCTCCAATCCCGGCCACATGGGCGTTCAGGAAGAAACTAGGCCCTGACAATCAGGTCACGGAGTTTAAAGCGCGCATTTGTGCGCAGGGCTTTCGGCAAACGCACGGCGTGAACTTTGAATCAAGATTCGCCCCAACCGGCCGCCCATGCGCACTTCGTCTGTTTATCTCCTTTGCGGTGGACAATGATCTCGCGATACATCAACTGGATGTTCATAGCGCGCTCCTTACGTGTCCTCTTGAGGATGAGGTAGCTCTTTTACCTCCACCTGGGCTTGACTTTCCTCCAAACACCGTCTTGGAGCTGAAGAAGGCGATATACGGTCTACGTCAAGCGCCCTTAGTCTGGTACAACCGACTGTCAACCTACCTCAAGACCATTGGTTTCACGATATCGGTAGCTGACCCCTGCGTCTTCTATCGACGGGGCGTTCCCGGCAGAGAAGATACGTATGTATTTGCCCATGTTGATGATCTCGTCTTCGTCAGCAAAAATCCCCTGAAATTTAAGGCCGAAATGGAGGCCGAATTCAAAATCAAATATATGGGGGAGGCGGAATTTCTCCTCGGCATGAATATCAAACGCTCAGTTGACGGCATCCACATCAACCAATCTCAGTTCATTGATCGGAAGCTGGAAGAATTTGATTTTGAGAAGCTTCACCCAGCCACCTGTCCGCTCAACCCAAAAGCGTATCTCAGGAAAGCAACGCAGCAGGAAATCGCTGAGTTTTGCAAGAACGGAGTCAATTACAGAGCGCTCATTGGTTTGCTTAACTATCTTAGTGTCCTGACTCGCCCCGACATCGCCTATGCGGTGAGTTCACTATTGCAATATCTCGAATCGCCAGGCATGCCGCATTACCATGCAGCAGTTCAGGTTTACCAGTATCTTTCCGGCACCCGGAACTTGGGACTCACTTACGCCAAGAACAAGAACAATGCGCTGAAGGCCTACGTTGACGCAGACTGGGGGAATTGCCCCGACACTTGTTGTTCATCCACTGGCTTCGCTATCATGTCGGGTACTCACCTGCTGGCCTGGAAATCATCCAAGCAGGCAACTGTATCCTTGTCAACGACGGAGGCCGAGTACAAAGCGCTCTCGGACCTTGGTCGGGAGCTTGCCTGGCTGTCAAATTTAATCTCCGAAGTGAAAATTCGTCCGGAAGAGCAGCAAATCCAGGTTCTAGTTGACAACAAAGGGGCGATTGATCTAGCAAACAGCGAGACTTCGCAAAACAGCTTTAGGACTAAACATATGTCGATCCGCCTGCACTTTGTCCGGGAACTTGTAGTTCGAAAGCTCATCCAACTCAGCTACATCAGGTCTGAAGCCAATGCAGCCGACTTTCTCACCAAGCCTGTTGGCCGAGTCATCATCCGCAGAGCGCTGGAGCTCATCAGTATCAAATCCTTATCTCAGTCTGCTTCCAGCCTACCGGCTCGAAGCATGGCAGGATGTCAGGATTCGGGTACATCCCTGAATCAGAGGAAGCGCAAGGCTGTTAGCCCTAACCCCACTGGGGACCGAGGTGAGCCAGTGCGGCCTCCAGGCGCATGCAATATGCATGTCGCCCTCAGGCGGATGAAGTCGGCTAAAGCTGATTCATCCGCTCCTAAACCTTCAGCCACGTCAGAAACCGACAAAGCGCCCAAGCAACCCAAACAGGACAAAACACCTACCAGGTATGTGAGTCCGTTGGGATAGCCTCAGCTAGGACAGATGGAGCTGACTAGAGAATCTTTATGATCTTGCAGCCTACTTGTATCCAACGCCCAAGACCAACAAGGTTTCAGCCTCAGCAATAGAATCTCTAATCCCACCAACGGAGGTAAGATCATCGCTGCAGTGCCATAGTCACAAATGACTACAGACTGACGGTTGTTCTTGTGCACAGCAACAGACAACCGCAGTCCCAGATCTCTCTTAGCTCGCATTGGTGAATCTTGAAGAACAAGACCCACAAGCCTCAGTAAGATTTATCTTTCTTATCAGCGCATCCAAAGGAGCGTGTTTACTGACAAGATAAATCTTGTTAGCTCTCAGAACCCGGAGGTTGCTTCAGCTACACCGTAGCACTTTAGATTTATTAAATCTCATTTTCACACAGTACCAAGCGGATCTGCTCTTAGGTACACAATTGTCTTTCATTTCTTTCTCTGTCTCCAAGTTTGTTGGATTGACCTTTTACTTACAAGAAATGACAAATCTCTTAGTTGTGTGAAATCTAACATTTCACATCTATCAATATGGCTTTATTGACCTGGCCACTCTTGAGCTTCTCTGGTTAGAAGTGATGGAGTACATGGGCTGTGTTTGTTGTTGACAGTCGAGTCTCCTTCCCCATTAATCCTTTGCCTCAACGGGTCAGCAAATGTGTATTACAAGAGAAGATTGTTGCAAAACGTATAATCATGTCTTGAATCTTTCCTAGATAATAAGACATCATCATGATTATGGAGGCCTTCATCTTTAGTAGCCAAGGATTGACAGAATGCCAATCAACAGGGAAGTCAGTATTACTGTCCAAGGGATAGTAGCAAGGAAGCCTATGTTGCCCCAAGTCACATAACGAATTATCTGTCTTGTCCTATCCGCCTTCTTTTTCAATTCCATCAATTCATGCCCGCTGAAAATTATCTCAAGTTTCTCCACGTCTGGTGAAGCATCCGCTCAACAGGTTGGATAGGTAGGCCTATTTGGGTGGTCAAAGATCCATTTTGCAATACAAGGTCCGTGCATCCAATGTTCGCACTGATCCAAAACATAGACTGCATCACTGGCCTCCATATCCTCAAAACAAACTACACACACCGTATCTTGATTTTTGGTTTCAATATCATAATGGAGTCTTTCGCGAGCGGGATGACCTTCATGGGCTTCATTGATGGGGTTTTCTATTATTTTTTGACTTTTCAAATCTATGTTCTTCCTCATTACATCGCCAGGTTAGGGATCATTCCCCTGGATTCCCAAGATATCAGACACTGATCAAGAACCTTTTGTGATCTCTTAATATGGAACAGAGCTCACTTCATTTCTACAATAAGCTCCTAATACGTTGGATGATGAATCCTGCGAGCACATGAAAGGTTTCATTGCCGCACAGCGTTTGATTGGCTGGGTGGTACTTGTAGATGCCATGTTGTTTGATCCTGCAGTGTGAGTCGCCGGTTGTAAACTTGCAACAAGCATACTTGATTTATCAGGGGATTCCATGCCAGAGTATTTCTGGAAAAGCTATGGTTTAAAAATATATAGTCTGAACATCAAGCCGCACAATATGGAGGTACTGGCCCGCCGTTTTGGCCAAGAAAATGTGAAACATGGTATGGAACCGCCAATTTTGCCACATGAATGCCACTTTGCCACCGTCCCAAGGCACTAGTCCGCCAAATTGGTCAGTCCATACACCAGGAAAAAAAAATAGTCACTTGATGACAAGTGACATCATGCCAGCTCCAGCGGGCTACCCACCATCTACCCACCATCTACCCATCATCTACCCACCATCTACCCACCATCTAACCAGTTTAAGAATTTCCACAGGAGATCCTCAGTTTTTGCTGGGCACCACTGATCCCCATTTCTGGTCAGCTGATACTCAGCTTTAGCTCCCAGCTTATGCTCAGCTTTGGTGCCCAGCTCATGCTCAGCTTTGTTGCCCAGATCAGAACCAGTCCTGGCCCAGCTTATTTTCAGCTTTATTCCAGTCATGGCTCAGCTTAGACTCAGATTAGGACTATCATTGGCCCAGCCAATGCTCAGCTTTGGACCAGTATTGGCTCAGCTGATTTTCAGCTTTGGATAAATCTTGGCCCAGCCAATGCTCAGATTCTGAGTCTGACCACTCCTGTAACAGCTTATGCTCATCTGTGGACAAGCCTTGGCTCAGCTTATGCTCAGCTGTGGACCAACCTTGGCTGAGACAATGCTCAGCTGTGGACCAGCCTTGGCTCAGCTGATGCTCAGCTGTGGACCAGCCTTGGCTCAGCTGATGCTCAGCTGTGGACCAGCCTTGGCTCAGCTGATGCTCAGCTGTGGAACAGCCTTGGCTCAGGTGATATTAATCTTTTTAATAGTCTCAAAAAATCTGATACTCAGCTTTGGAACAGCCTTGGCTCAGCCAATGCTCAGCTTTGTACCAGCATTGGCTCAGCCATTGCTCAGCTTTTGAAAAATTTTGGCCCAGCTGGTGTTAATCTTTGGAACAGTATTGTCCCAGCTGATCCTAAGCTCTGCAAAAGCCTTTTCCAAGATGATGCTCAGCTTTGGACCATTGTTGGCTAAGCTGATGCTCAGATTTGGAATATTCTTGGTCCAGCTGACACTTGGATTTGTTTCAGGCTTGGAATATCCAATGCTCAGCTGTGGCCCAGGCTCAGCCAATGCTCAGCTTTGTCCCAGGCTCAGTCAATGCCTATTGCTCAGCTTATGATGAGCATCATCTGTTCCTGGGAAAAAGTTAGGATCAGCTGACTGTGCCACATTGAGTGCTCTGGTGCAGTCCTGCAAGCTCTACAAGTGCTATTAGAGCAGACTTGGAGCAGCGCTGGAGTAGCCCTGGAGCAGAAACCAAAGCTGTATCATGTCACTTGCCATCAAGTGACTATTTTTTTTTCCTGGTGATACTGGATTTCAACCGCCATGGGTGGCATTTAACCAGCCAAGTAGCCATTCTCCGCCTCTGAACCGCCAAGCATGGCACTCAGGCTCCATTTTTTCCATACTATACTTCAAATGCACCCAACAAGTTTGAATCCTTCTAATTTGTTCCTCATCCATACAGGCTCTGGCATACCAATTGGTTCAACCTCTTCCCCATAGGAATATAACCACTGGTTGAGTTGTGGGTGGCTCATATAACATGACAGCCATCTTTTGACCATCCACCCCACTTCGGTCACAGTCATAGCTATCCAAAGCCGATATATTTTAGAAGGCAAGAACCCTTGGATCACCAGTGGCAGGCTCATAATCCCAAGTACGGTGTATTTCTCCCTTGTCTCCTCCTTATACAAACACATAACTCATCCATCTTATTTGGCCACTCCACTTTGCTCATAGCTAGCTGAAGCCTCATAAGATTATGGAAGGCAAGAATTATCCGGTTACCATCAGCGTGCTCACCACAACCCCTGAAGCCTCATAAGATTATAGAAGGCGAGAATCATCCGGTTACCATCAGCGTGCTCTTGCGTTGTGCAGAAGGGAAAACACATCCCACACATTATGAACGGTGACATTGGGAATTTCTAGATCTAATCCATCTTGAAGGTCCATGATGGTATTGGAAAACCATTTTGGAGAGGTTCAAAGTAGTTCAGTGCCTTCAGGATAAAACTTGTGTTCCAATGCATCAGCAGCACTCTGAGGAACAGTGATTAGACCTTGCTCACCACCTTGATCCTGCGGGTAGTTGAAGCACCAATCAGCACTGCAGCGGTTGGGAAGAATGCTCTTCTTGTCCAGGCACCGTTTGTAACGGTTGTAATTCTTCACCCATTCGTCAAGGCTTCTTTGGATGAGTGGAACCCATAAGTAGATGAAAAGTAGTCTGTGGAGCTCCAAAGGGATCAGAAAATTTCCCGGTTGAAAAGTGTAGTAAATGGATTGCTTACTGCTGTAGAGGATCTTGAGGATCATACAAAGTTTCTTCAATTGCGGTGAAGAGTTTTTCAATCAGCGCACTATTGTAATATTTCATTAGCTGGGACCACAAGCACTTGATTTTCTGGTTGTGTGTGCTCTTGGTGAAAAGGTGGGATTGAGTTGGATCAATTGCACTTGGATTGTATTGCTGAGTGAGATTAATTTGATGTCCATCCATGTGAATTTTTTTGGTCCCTCGATTAGTTGATGTTTGTCTTGGAATTCCACCGAGTATTTTGACCAACTGGAGGTAGTAATAACCAATGTGCTGCGGGTTGTTGTTTGTAACATGAACATAAATTCCAAGTATCTTGCAGCTCCAAGCATTGATAAAACTGTATAATGTTATCCCAAACTTCTTCAACTTGTCATGGCCATTGGCAGACCATGTAAAGTTAGGTCCAGGGGTCTTAAAGACACGTCGCTTGAGGACCCTCTTGGCTTGGGTTTCTACACCATTGGGGTCCAATGTGCGGTTGATGAGCGCAACAGTAAGGCTAAGTAAGAGGGTAAGTCACAAAGTATCAAGGCCCATCCAAAGTTTGTAGTTTCTTTGAAGCACAACTTACTAGTGGAGTGTGATGCCAAAATTTGACTGGAGAAGCTGTTGCAACCGCCGGTACCCAAAATTCCGTCCCTCTGGCACCTGATGAAGCATCATTATGCACAATACAACAGCCTCAACGGTCACCTTTGCTGAATCCAAGTCGTCCAATCGTGTTGATAATTGCATGGAAGCAATTTTTTACTCAAGACTACGCTTAGAACCGGTGTACTGGTGAGAAGTGGTCAGTGCGTAGTGAATCTGTGGATAGGTTAATCCTTGATCAAATTATTTCTGGATTTCTTCTTTGATGTTGGCCATTTGCTGGGAGGCTTGCCGTATCAATCCCCATTCTGCTTTACAGCAAGATAACGTGCATTGAGAGACAGTGATTGAGTGACTTTGCTTCAGGGACCGCAGTATTTGGATATCAGTAAGGCCAGATTTGACCAATTGTTTGACCACAGATTGAAATTTGGGCCTAAATTTTTGATTGTGGACACGCATGGTGGTGTAGGGAGCAAGGATGTTGATTGAGAACTGAAGAATCTAGAGATTACCTGATGGGGTAAGTTCACACCAAAGTCACGAGTCCTCATATCAGACGTATTGATTGCATAGCTATGCACTAACCTGATTGATAAGAGCACACCGTGGTAAGATCTACACACGCCCAAGTCCTGTAATTAAGCAGTCAGGAGGGAGCTGGGGCAGGTGGATACATAAGTTACGGTTAATTGGTCTCACAAGGTTAGGGTTGGCAACCGCCAGGTGCATAGGGCTTGGTCAAAGTTACTGCAATAAAAAACCGTGATTGACTGTTATATTGGCTTGGTATCACTGCATTCTTATGGATGCCTAATGATTTACGCAGTTCTCCCACCGCAGTCTTTCCACATGTGTTTCAGGTGGGGTGGAACATTATGGAATGTGGGTCTATCCTGCTGTATTGGCAGATTTGGTGCTTCAGTTCTGTTCAAAAATTCACTTTTCAGTTTGAGAATTTGCTGGCCAAATTGGCGGGCCAGTACCTCCATAATAACAATTACTTTGTGGAAAATTCTACTTACAGTGACAAGGATTTCAAAAGGCGTTTTCGAATTTCTTGTTCATGAGGATTGAACAAGATATTGTTGAACACAACACATACTTTTTACAGAAGCCAGTGAGTTCATTTTCTAATCTTTTTTGTCAGCTAGTTACTGTATCAGAGCTAGCTAAACAATAAAAACATAAAAAGAGCTTCATTTGAAGCGTACAAAAAATCTAAGCATAAAATATAAAAAATAGCGCCTCCTTACAAAAAGTAATAAAAAGGAGGTGTAAAAATACAAAATTATAATCCATGAAAATACAAAGAAAGGTCTGCAAATATTATTGTGCATTAAAATCCTACTAAAAATGAAACCGCAGACCAATTCTAAACTTACGCTGGTAAATGTGCGACTATGACCGATGAATACTATAACAAAGATGTTCAAAAAATAAGCATTTGCAAAGAGAGTCGCTGTAACAAGAACAAAGCGCTCATCTTAGTACATAAAACAGACCTCTGTTGAGAGAGGAGCTCATCTTTGTAACAAATGCTAAAACAGGAAGATGAGCTCCCGTAACGTCTAGGACTAACCCTAGAAACGTGGATTCTTAGGGCAAAGAAAGATCCTGACAGTGGGCTATATAAGACAAGAACTTTTCCCGCTACAGAAAAAAGACATCTTCACACACCCAACTAACAAGCACTTCTCTGTACCTATTCGACTTCATAACTTGTCCAGCATACACCGCCGTCTTGTCAGTTTTGTCTGAAGCTCAAAAGTTATCTCCGTAGCGCACTTCTTGTCGCGCTATCTCTTCTTCACCAATATCCCTTGTAGAGGAAAAGCTTCTCCGCCGTCTCTGTAAGTCACCTCAATAGCAAAGGCCCTTCGGTGAGTAAGCCAAGTTCCTCTTATTTCTCTCAGATCTTCTCTTAAAAGATCTAGTTTGGGGTAACCTCAGCAAACCAAACCTGAATATCAGGCCCCCGCTGTATCAGGCACTCCACTACCCCTGTTTAAACAGGCCCTGAACACTTATGGAGGGCACTTAACTACCCTTAGCTCTCAGAGTTAAGCCCCTCCATTTATAAAATAAGGCCCCGTTTGGCTGCCACGTTATATGTCATAAATGGTCGAATTTATGACGCGCGACCCCCGGGGGTTTCAAAGTTTTGGTGGCAACAGGGGGCGAACTTTGGGTCGCGGCGTCATAAATTCAACAATTTATGACGTATAACGCGGCAGCCAAACGGGGCCTAAGATAAAATTTGTATTATCTCTTTTTGCCAGCACTCTATATCAGAAACCGTGCTATTATCTCATCCTCCAAATAACATTTGGTATTTCTTGCAGCTGGTGTAGCTAGAAGACTTAGTCTTGGTATCACCACCGCTGACATTTTTGTTTTCAATCAATCCCTGACTAGCATCAATCTTGTATTTACTAGGACTGTACAGGACTTCTGGGCCTCAGTACCTGTCAGAAGATCACTGCGGCCCTTTGGATGCTAGCTTATGGAGTTGCAGCCAATTCTACTGATGAATATTCGCGCCTTGCTGATACAACTAGTCAAAACACCCTACGTCTGTCTACCCAAGCAATTGTTGCAATTTACCGTGAAGATTACTTGAGAAAACCAACCAAGGACAACTTGAAGAAAATTCTACACCAAAATGTGAAGCGTGGGTTTCCGGGATGTATTGGAAGCCTAGATTGCACCCACTGGAGCTGGAAAAACTGCCCATTAGGGCTTGCCAGTCAATACAAAGGCAAAGAGAAGTATCCGACTATTGTTCTTGAAGCCGTCACAACTCGAGATACTCACATTTGGCATGCATTTTTTGGCTGCCCTGGGTCTCAATGTCCTTGATTGGTTGCCTCTATTCAATGATGTTATCCACAAGCTCGGCTGCCAAGTATCCTTCAAGATACACGACAACACATACAATTATGGCTATTATCTAGTTGACGGAATCTACAATCCCTGGGCCACTTTAATTCCGTCAAAGAAACACTCCACAACAGCAGCTAGTAAATACTTTACAAAAAGACAGGAAGGTGCTTGGAAGGATATTGAGAGGGGGTTTGGAATTCTAAAGGGCTGTTTTCAGATTTTGGACCGACCAGGCTGATTTTTCTACAAGAGTGTGATGGAGGACGTTATAATGTGCTGTATCATCCTACATAATATGCTCATAGACAAATGGAATGATTGCTCCTTTGCTCCTCCAACTAATCTTCCTTACAATACTCGAGTGATACCTCCAGAACCAAATCAGCCCCCACTCACAAGCAAAGAAATCAACTTCCGAAGAATGGATGTTCAATCTTGACTGCAACATTCATACTTGATTGAAGACCTTGTCAATGTGCAATTTTTACGGCGTGGTTTATCAAGAGAGCAAAGGATTGATGATTCAAACAACGAAGAAATTGATTATGACTCACATGATTCCAATGAGGATTCAGACAATGATGCCGAACATACAGACAGCATTGCCATGGAATATAATATATGCATTTTCTATTTTCCATCTAGCAATACCTTGTTTCCTTTTTCACTTGGATGCTTCAGTTTCTCCCAATGTAACCTCAGATTGGGAGCAAGACATGAGATTGCCCGTTCACACTTTGCAACACACTCCAGAGAAAAATTTATTTGCTTACGCCGGCCGTTATGTGCCGGCGGCTGAGTGAAGATAACAGCACAGGGACACTTCACAATACACTCCAGAAAATTATTCTTTGCTTACACCGGCGGCTTAGTGAAGATAACAGCACAGGAACACTTCGCAATACACTCCAGAGGGACTTATTCTTTGCTTACGCCGGCTGCTATGTGCCGGGCTCAGTGAAGTCAATGCTGCAGGGCTAGATAAGAAAGAAACTACAAGAAATCCAAGCTGGGGTCGAGAGTTGGATCTGATACAGGAAAAAGAGAAGATGGGGAAGGTAAAGTGTCTTCATCTTCATCTTCATCATATTGGTCTTTGTTATCTTTTTTCATATGCTTGTTGATTGGCTTGCGAGGTTGATTGAGCTTGATTGGCAGCATCCTGTCGAGCTTGATTGGCAGCATCCTGTCGAGCTTGATTGGCAGCTTTGTTTCTTTGCATGTCTTGAATGATCTCTTTCTTTTTTTCAAAGTGGTATTCTTGAGCAAATTTGTCGAGCTTACTGAGGTCCTTGTCCATGATGGTCATCTCGATTTGCACATGTAAGCCGTCCGCGCGCTCCTGCTGAATGTGATTTGTCTCTTCTTGGAGTTGATTGGCTTGATCAAACTGGGTGATTCATCACATTTACAACACTTAGTTACACACACGGTTACATACATAGCTACATACATATTTACACATAGCTGCATCATCACTTAAATACATACAGTCTACACATGCAGGCACTCATGCAGGTGCTAGCTGCATGTCACTAGCTGCATGCGCTAGTGGATTTTTGTTGCATAACAACAGCAGGTGACCTGGTTACAGCATGACTACACTAACATCCTGTCCTGACCAATCACACCCCCTGATTCAGCCTGCATGTCATAACCCATAATCACCTGTACTGTCCTGACCAATCACATTCACCCATTCAGTATATGTACTAGCCAAAAACCCTCATTTACCTAGCTAAAATATCTCATGTGGAGCTCCTCTGGAGCTAAAATCCCTCACTGTTGTCTATAAAAGGAGGCTCTCCTCCCCTGTTGTAACTTTCCCCCAGAAGACTACCTGCACTCAGTTTCCCCTATAACAAAGTACACAACTGCTCACTCCACAATATACCAGTCACCCTATATTTTGGTTTTACACACGTTACAAAACACTTACACACGAAATAACAACTCTACACAGCACTCACATTACATGACACAAACCTCTGAGGGGTCCTCTTTGACCAACTATCACCTGGTTGAAGTCCAGACTCCTCACTCATAACACATTTTAGCAACTTCATCGCACCCACTTTATAACAACAGTTATCTTTTGATAACACTCCACTATCACTACATAAAACCTGCCAATCTGAGATTGGTGGGCTTGTTTTAGTGTCTAGTGAACCAGGAAAGGCAGAGGTTTCCTCATACATCCCTTTCCGCACTCAGCAAAAGGTTCTCAGGAACACTTTTGAGCTTTACAACGTGTGATTTTGTGAAACCTTCCAAGGTGGGAAGGTTTCACACAGGATAGGGCAATAAGCTGCCCCAAGCTGATACCCACTGCTCAAATCCGTGTTTGGATTCATGTTGGCAGAAATGCACTGTTGCAGACAGGTTGGCACCACAGCCACCTGTAGGAAGCAATGGGGCCATTGTAGCCTATGTATTTGTTGTACATAGCGCCAGAGCAGGAACAAATTAGCAGCCATTGTTACTTGATGTCACCTGATGTATGGTGACAATGCATTTTTCCTGGTGGTCTTACCAAAATCATTAACATTGCTTATCACTTTGCATCATGACAGGAATGCTACTCTACAATCGCCACAGAATCAAAAACACCCAATTAATGGTTCATCAGTGTATGAAGCTCTTGATAAAACAAACATTCTTAAGAGGCAGCCTGAAAATCAGGAGCAAGCTGACTTTCAAGGGAAAAAAACAGACACCCCCACTAAATCCCAGCCATCTGAAAAATGGGAGGGGCCCAAAAACTTGAAATTCAATTGCCTGGCATGGAGTGTGATTATGGCTGACGTTCTGGGAGAGGCAAAGGCTAAGGCTTCAACCTTGAGTTTCACAGAAATGGGACATTAACCCAAAACAACAAACAATCAAGTGGAATTACCACTTTATTATTTAAATTGACCGGAGAGAGGTTAAATTGCGGTTACAAAGGAGGAAGTTTGGTGGCACTCAATGCCCTTGTAGAATTTATTCATAGAATCGAAAGAAATGTGTATTTTTTATAAGTGTAATTAAAAACTTGGCTATTTTGAATGAAACATTGACCAAATCCAAATTGCCAGACAGAAAATTGCCACTGTCCAAGGGATTATGGCTTTCTTTCCCAAGTCACCGCAAGTCAAAACGCGAAACATCAGTCTTTCCACCTCTGTTGACCTTTGGGTGTTGAGAAGTTTTTTACTTTGAAACATTATCAAAAGATCCTCCAGGTCTTCTGATGAAATGTGCACTTGACAGATTGGACATGTTGATCTATTTTTTTCTCCAAACAGCCATTTAGAAAGGCAATCTTTGTGCATCTGATGTGTGCAACTCTGTAGAAAACATACATTGCTGGCCTCCATTCCTTACCAACAAATCAAACAATCAGAAGATTCATTTTTTGCTTCAATGTCATGATCAATTTGGTGGTCTTGATTGGATTCTTGCACTGAATTAGTTTGGGCTCCATTGACATTCACAGTTTTCTTCATCATTTTTATATTTTCATCTATACAATTTCCAATTCTATCACCATGCCACAAACCAATGTTCTGTGTTTGCATATTATTTGATTTTGATTTTTTATTTTCAGGGACTGTTGTTGAATTAATCATATACTCTCCTTTGAATTTGCCTTCAATCAATCTTGTGAGACAATTGGAATTGTGCCCCTGGAATCCCAACTTATCAGTCATCAAGAAAATCTTCAGATCAGATGATTTGGAAAAGAACTCACTTTATTTATTTGAAAATCTACTAATGCATTGGATGATGAAGCCTGTAAGTACATGGAATGTTCAAGTGCCGGTTGGTGTTTGATTGGTTGTATGGCACTTGCAGATGCTATGTTGCTTGATTTTGCAGAGTGAGTCTCTGCTTTTAAGTTGACAGCAAGATGACCTATTCTATTAGGGGATTCCATACAAGAGTATTTCTGGAAAATCTATTGAGGAGAATCATATGGTCAGTCTGAGCAACGGACTGTGAATGGCCATATCAATTGCTCACTATCAGGAACAATAGCCGGGAGAACATTTTTCAAAGTTTGAAAAGAGTAAATATAGACACTCCGTACAGAAAGAGCACTTCTATACTTTATGAGAATGAAATTGATGTAGATGACTTTTGAATTTGGCACGGCTTCAAAATCAATTTGTTTTACCTTTTCTTCCTGCTTTCCACTATATCTAAAGTGAGAAAAACCAACAGGGATGGGTTTCCGAACTTCTTAAAACATCTTGCCCATAATTATTGATTGTCATGAGGCCGGTGTGACGTCTTGAGTCGTTAGGGTGATCAGGTACAGAAGGATCCCGGATCTCAATACTGAACTTGTAACACTAGATGAGTGTGGACTCCTGAGACCAGAGGAGTTTAAAGAAAATTAAAGTGAATATCAAGGGGTAATTTTTGCCACTGTGGCTGTATCTTGTAGCAGTATTTTCCATAGCCCTCCGACGAAAGGGGTATGGGTCGAGGACAGACAATTGTTATGTTGAAGCTAGGTAGATTTCTTTTATCCCCGCAGCAGCAGACTTGATGCAAGTTCGGGGCCCGCACAGTTCGAGTCCCTAGCCCCATTCTGCGAGGAAAATGCTGCCTCGCAGCCACTTCTTCCACTCGATCAGGTTCAAATCATCATCATCACCTAAACCAGCAACCCGGATCCATCCCATCCAGCTCGACCATCAATCCCTGATAAACTCCCAACATGCTCAAGCCTCAGCTAAATCACTCATCGATCAACTCCTGGCCCATCATCCTAAATTCAAAGAAACCTTAGAGCCATTCGCAAAGCTGAACTTCAGTACCAGTGGCGGTAAAGGCGGTCAAAATGTCAACAAGGGTGTGCCTGGGTATCTTTTTTTGTTTCTGTTTCTTAAGTACTGAGATCTCTTCGATCCCTCGTCAAAGTCAATACCAAAGCAACATTAAAGCTCGAACTCGGCAAACTGAACTCCATCATTCCGGCGTATTGGATCACCAATCTGAGTAATTCAGTTCAGTCAACCTTCGCACTTATCATCCTTGTAATCCAGTATCCGTTTTTTATTATTTTCCTTGAGGCTGATCATTTCCCAATTGTTTGATGCAGCATTTGTATGCACCACAAACTGGCCAACTGGTCATTCATTCCTCGCTTACCCGGTCTCAGCCATCCAACGTAGATGACTGCTGGACAAAATTACATCACATATTTAAAAGCGCGTCGGAAGCTGGACTGATTGTAAGACGCTCGACTAGTCTCTCTGCTTTATATTAAGATTCAAGCGGTTGTCATGGTGCATATACCAACCAACTCTCTTGGTACCCGGGGTTTTTTAGGGTGAAACTTCGGTCGAACAAGCTGAAAAAGTCAAACGACTGAAATCGATCGATAAGAGTAGAACAAAGAAGCTGAAAAGTATTCGCAAAGATATCAAGGCAAATCGATCGAAACCTATCTTTTAAAACAAGCCAACTACGCCACCACGAAACCAGACTTTTCGCGTATATATTAGGGTGTCTACGTTTGGGGGAATGATGTACTTATCTCAATTCAGTCGTCGCCCTCAGTTCACCTCAGACCACTCCATTCGGGTAATTTCACCGAAAGTCAAAATAAGCCCAGACTCCCAGCGAAACGTCATTCGCCCCCTACGATCCAGGTATTTTCGTATCAAGGCAATACAATCTCTCAACCTCATCATGAACAAATAGGCAACCTTAAGCCCTAATTTCCCAAAATGGTTGATGTAAGTGGCATTTCCCTGCGCTGAATTACTTATGTAATATCGGACATCTAGCATTCCATTTTATTTTTCTTTGTTCTCATCTCATGTCTTCGGCAAGCACGCCTTTCGTTTTTTTTTTTTTTTTGGTAGTGCAAAGTAATATCCCCAAATATTGAATATTTAGATTTCTAGCAAATTTGATCAGCTGGAGCGGTGATTATCACATGTGTCTGAAGTTGTTGTTTCTTGTACAAAAGCTTGGACATTCCAACTTTAATATAGCCAATACTGAGCTGCTATGCCATAATAGGCTTTTTCACAAAAAGCGCTGGCATGGCGACGGGGGGTTTTTTTTTTTGACTGCTGTGCAAGGACCCCTGATGAGTCCTTCACTGGTCTGTATGGATCTGTCTGTTGGGGGGTGCAGAAGGTGAACTCAGGGCCTCAATAAGCACTATTCCTACATAGTTCACGGATCTGTAAATTGCAGGAAGGGGGTGAGGCTAGCTGGGAGAGATATGTAGTCAGGGACCTGTACAAAAAATGGAATAGAATGTATTGGAGGACTTCCCATCAAGATCTACAGACCCTGCAGCCCCTGGGACAGCATTTCCCCACAAAAATTAAGGTTTTCTGGCTGCAGATATGGTTCCGCAGGGGGCTGCAGATTGACGGGAAGTCCTCCATTGGAAGTACTGATGCGCACCCTCACCCAAATATTTGAGTGAAAAGCTCCAAAACTGATGGAAGGAATCTGTTTTGAAGGTCAAAGGAATTTTGAAGGATATTCCATTGCTCTGAAGATCCATTTTTGAATTTCTGATAATATGCAAGATTGAATATCCTATCTGTAACAAAATGGAACAATTGAGTGGCTACGTGTGTAGGATCTGCAGATATCTGTGGGTTTGCGGTTCCAGGATCTGCAGATATCTGCGGGTTTGCGGATCCAGGATCCACCAGTCATGATGTTTGTGCATTGTTAGTTTACATTTCTTTGTGTTTTTTATTTTTAGAGCATTAATAGTACAGTGCAAATGGTTTGGATTGAGGAGATGAGACCAGCACCATTTGAAAGCTGAAGTCCAGAAGTTTTTTTTTTTTTTTTTTTTTGGCTCTGAGGCAGGTCCACAGGAGCTGGGGGCCCGGGGGGAGGCTGGCTGAGGCTTAATAGTTTCCCTCCAGCCATTGGCCATTTCTTCCCCAGCCAAAATTTTGACATTACACGCAAGTCCCTCCCTGCGGGGGGGGGCCGCGGCCAGCCACAGCCAGCCTGCCACCAGGGGGCCTTTTTTTAATTTGGCTCTTTCCAGGACCCTGTAAACCCCCTATAAATGGGGGTAATGATAATGTATGAATTTCTTGGCAAAAACCCAAAATGGTAGGCACAAAAATGATATGAATGGGCTTTTTTGGCCCCAATGGTAAGCACTTCAAGTGTATGAATTTTTTCCTGGGTAAGGGAGGGTAGTAACCAAGATGTATGCAATTCCTGAGAGTGCACCAGAGAAAAGCCCCCTTCCCCCCCTTAGCAGCACACCTTGTCTTAGGGCCTATACCATTTGCATAGGGCATCAAAAGTCAATTTTACCAATTTTATTTCCCTCAATACTTCTTAAAACTCAAGCTGAAAATCACTAGAAGGCATTCTTAAGCCCAAAAGTGAAGAATTTCAACAATTGAACCCTCCTATTGTTTTATTTTTTTGCATAGAGGACAAGAAAAGTCAAAATTTTGCAAAATTGAAGCACAGGCCCTTACTTTTGGTCCATCACCTTGGTGCCCCCAAGATTTTATTTTTGGGAGTTGAAAAATCGACTCCCAAGAATTAATAAATTGACTCCCAAAAGCCGTTTACGTCGCGAGGACCGTCTCGGGACGTCCCCCTGGGTCCTCGGGACCTCGCGCGGCCCCAAAAGCATTTTGGGAGTCAATTAATTCATTCTCCTCTCGAGAATGGGAGTCGATATATTAATTTAACAAAAAATGACGGAATATACAAAAAAAATTATATCTTGTCACTGTTGTACCCAAACACCCTAAAACCTTTACAGCAATCTAAATACACTCTTTAGAGAATATTGTGAGCTTCACGGCATTAGTACTCCTCAGGGAGAACCTGTGTAGCCGGGGGCGGATTTGGCGGATTTCCTACTAAGGCAAACCCCCAAAACCTTATCTATGGTACTCCAAACAGCTCCAAATTTTTTCTGCTATAAGAATAAACTCTTTAAAACATATTTTAATCTTCACGGCATTAGCCCTTCTCAGGGAGACCCTGTGTAGCCGGGGGGCAGATTTGGCGGATTTCCTACTAAGGCAAACCCCCAAAACCTTATCTAGGGTGCTCCAAATGGCCCCAAATTTTTTCTGCTATAATAATAAACTCTTTAAGACATATTTTAAGCTTCGCGGCATTAGCACTGCTCAGGGAGACCCTGTGTAGCCGGGGGGCGGATTTGGCGGATTTCCTACTAAGGCAAACCCCCAAAACCTTATCTATGGTGCTCCAAACAGCCCCAAGTTTTTTCTGCTATAAGAATACACTCTCTAGAAAAAATTATAAGCTCTAATGAGGTATTACACATCAGGCACACCTTCTATCAACCGTGGTGTAGCGTAGCGCAGCGCAAATGCGCTATTTTTTAGCATAGCATTAGCGCAATCGCGCGTATCTGCGCTAACACTACAATAAAAGCTAAAATAGCTTTTCAACCTGTGCGCGTAGCTTTAGCGCAGATGCGCGTGATTGCACTAACGCTACGCTAAAAAATGGCGCGTTTGCGCTGCGCTACGCTACACCACGGTTGATAGAAGGTGTGCCTGATGTGTAATACCTCCTTGGAGCTTACAATGTTTTCTAGAGAGTGTATCCTTGTAGAAGAAAAAATTTGGGGCCGTTTGGAGCACCGTAGATAAGGTTTTGGGGGTTTGCCTTAGTAGGAAATCCACCAAATCTGCCCCCCGGCTACACAGGGTCTCCCTGAGAAGGGCTAATGCCGTGAAGATTAAAATATGTTTTAAAGAGTTTATTCTTATAGCAGAAAAAATTTGGAGCTGTTTGGAGCACCATAGATAAGGTTTTGGGGGTTTGCCTTAGTAGGAAATCCGCCAAATCCGCCCCCGGCTACACAGGTTCTCCCTGAGGAGTACTAATGCCGTGAAGCTCACAATATTTTCTAAAGAGTGTATTTAGATTTTTGTAAAAGTTTTAGGGTGTTTGGGTACAACAGTGACAAGATATAAATTTTTTTGTATATTCCGTCATTTTTTGTTAAATTAATATATTGACTCCCATTCTTGAGAGAGGAATTAATTAATCAACTCCCAAAATGCTTTTGGGGCCGCGGGAGGTCCCGACGACCCAGGGGGGACGTCCCAAGACGGTCCGCGCGACGCAAACGACTTTTGGGAGTTGATTTATTAATTCTTGGGAGCCGATTTTTCAACTCCCTTATTTTTTTGCGCCACCCCCCCCCCCCCCCCCCCCCCCCCATTAAAAATTTCTCAAAAACTGGAAAATCCCCTGAGTATAGGCATGAAACTTGTATGAATTGAGTCAAAAAATTTATGAATTTTGGCAAAATTTTGGATTTTGCATCACCCCCATTTATAGGGGGTTTCCATCTCTTTCTTCACCGCGCGGGCTGTATGTCGGCCGATTGGACTTTGTGAAACCTTCTGAGGTGGGCAGGTTTCACATGGGATAGGGCAATAGGGCCCGCGGTGGAGCCCTCGGCCCGGTCGACATGACAGGTGCTTGCTCTGAACACTGTGACAGTCCGCCTGCAAGTGTGAAGGAAGACGAGCCAAGAAGCTGAAACACCAAACATCATCAACACCCACATTCGCAAGCATGGTAAGTTGTCATCAAATCTATTGTGCAAAAAAGGGAATAGGACGTACGGCAAGAACTGAGGACTCTTCATCTCATCCGATCAAATGGTAGTTGATATTCTCAGTCTTCAAGACTCTAACCGGACAAGAAGTGACGATTGAACTCAAGAACGATTTGGCCATTCAAGGCACTTTAGCTAGCGTGGATCAGTTGAGTACAACAAATGATTCTATGATTGGTATAAAATAATCGTATATATCGGTCACCCACAAGCTGATTCGATATCGCTCGGGCTCGTGGCTTTCCCATAGATTCCTCAACCTCAAACTTGAAAATATAAAAGTTCTCGATCAAGAGCGACATCCTCACATGGTCAGCATATTCCAGCCCGGGTTTTTTTTCTTGGTTCTTTGCAAATCATATGGTCCCCAAGTTCCTTGAAAACTGACGGCAGTAAAGGTATCTTAATCTCCCAAAAACAAAACCGCGTGATGATATTGAACGAAACGCGTTAGATGGCGGTGAAGAACTGTTTCATTAGGGGCTCGGTGGTCAGATACGTCCAAATCCCAAAAGCTGCCGTAGACACTCAACTACTGGAAGACGCAACCCGTAAAGGTACACCAAGCACCGTTACTTCGTTTAATCTCTGTCTTAAAAACAATAAAGCACTTCCAATTAAGCTCTACATTTTATCTGACCTTCATGCCTTTTTCTTTTTCTCTCAAAAACTTCACAGAAGCAGCGAATACAGCCAAACGGTAACAAACTGAAGAAAACCCGCTTTCCCATGCTCTTCATTTTTCTTCTTCATCTGATAAATCAACGACTTGTGAGTAGCCCTGGAACTTGCGGGGCATGCGCATTTTGCCCCATCCCGGGCCCCGCCCGACGGTTATAATCGAATGCCGGGTACCAGAATCATGATGCTCGGACCCTATCCACAGGTATTCGGTGAATACCCAGGTGACTCAACGGTACACAAGTATACCCAAAGCCTGCTGTTATAACCGACGGGACGGCAAGTATACCCGCCACCCGGGGCGGGCATAACTCACATGGCCCAACACTGGCTGGGACTCCACCCTGTTTGAATCGACACAAGAAACAAAACATCAATGTGGTTATTGTGACCCCCAACTGAGATGGGAACCAGCTGGTTTCCTTGAAATATAAGTTGAACCCCTGACAACCGTGTTCAACCGTTGCCGCCGTTGGTTTGGACATCCAAACTGCCCCCCCCCCCCCTTTCACCCAGAAGAACAGCCAGGTATCTGCAGGTACCTCAAACAGAATTAATTCAGAAAGGAAAGACACTAGAGGTCAACCGCAAGCCTTCCAGTGAGGACCTGGTGTGACTCTTTTGAAGGTGAATATATTTTTCATGTGTGCTTGCAAGCTTTGATGTCTCTATGCCAGCCCTAATATAGTAAAAAACTATCCTTGCCTTCAATGCAAATAATTAATAATTGAACCTTGGCTGTTTTTTTCTTCTACCCAAGAATAAATAACCTCTGGGTCCGCTTGTAGAACATCAATGTGGTGTCTAGCATAGTAATCATGGCCGGGTGACATTCAGGGCCCCAGAAATATTGTATTCTTGCAGTAGAGACAAGAATAAAAAAGAACTTGATGGCTGTTGTATATACATCACAACTTGTAATGTAAACCTGTGTCCCTTGATCATTGGAGAGCAATTTCAATCCATGTTGCTTTACTAACCTGCAAAAATAAGAAAACCTGCCGTAGAATATCTCCCAAAAGAGCAAGAAAGAATGTGTTGATTAATCCATTGGGTAGTAATAGGTTTAGCAAGTTTTCCAGATAAAAAAGCTAATGATTATAGCGGTTACACTTTGTATACATACATGGATGTGGTTTTACAGATCTGATAAAAAAGTATGTATGGCAAAGATGTATGTGGTTGGGGACATGAAGACTAGAAGATGTTTAGTTTTGTACATACACATAGAAAGCTATACATATGGCTACATTTTACAAGCAAAACAGAGAGAGACAAAAACAAGACATGCCCACTGATAAAGTTATTTTGAGAGGCTTTGGATTGATTTATTTATGGATATGTGGGTATGTCTAATCTTGATAGAGGTGTTCTTTGTGTTTGAGCTTCTCGGGTTTAGAGGGTGGTGCGCCGTTTGACTGATGATGAGGATGAGGACTGGGAGTGAGGAAAGATTTCCAAAAGAGCTTAATGTGAGCCAAGAAATTTTTATTTTTTGACTGTTGGGAAGGCTGAGGAGGTTGTTCTCGATGATGATGATGCGGATGGGAATGGGGCTGATGAAGGGGATGATGAAGGCGATGATGAAGGGGATGATGAAGGGGATGATGAAGGGGGAGGGTTTGGGTTTGGGGGAGATGCGGATGGGTGGAGGAGGAGTTTGCGAAGAAGGGTAGCGGGGGCAAGGGGGGCAAGGGGGGCACAGGTTCCGACGCGTTGAGGTCGAAAGTGAGATGGCTGCGTTTGCGCAGTTTTCTAGGCTGGCGTAAGCAGCATTGAGGATGGTGTTGGCAGACGGGGGAGGAGAGGAAGCCGAGCGAGGGCTCGGACTGGGACTTGACGCCGGCGAACCGGTAGAGCTTCTCGCCCTGAGACTGCCCCTCGCGTCTGCCCATCGATGCCGCCATCCGCCCCGGACACACATCGTTCCGGCCTGCCCGCGCTGCTTCTCGGTCTTCGTGGCTCGGCGGCTCCGGCCAGTCGTTCCATGCTTTCGTTGTCGACGTAGGACACCACGCGTATCCCTGGGTCGTCTTCGAATTGCCTCCCTTCTTCTGGTTCTCTACCGCCTGGACACTATACCACAAAACAGGCCAGAGTGAATGGGTTATGTGCCCGATCGTATTCATAACTTGATGGACGAGAAGATATGGCAGCTTACGAAGGCGGCGAGGGTAAGAAATCATCCGCGGTGGTTGAGCCTGGCGTCTTTGGGAGTTTACGCGAATGACGAGAGTGGGCCTCGCCCAAGCTAGCCGAGCGGACGCGAGCCGGAACAGTCTTGGGCATAGGAGAAGGAGCCGGAGCCGTAGAATCGTGGGGGCCAGAAGGAGCCGCAGCCGTAGATTCGTGGGGGCCGAGCTGAGGAAGCACGGTAGAGGGCCCGTGCGGCGGGAGGGGCGGATGAGTTTTCATGTACTTATAGCGCTTGTCTCGGGGCGCCGTTCGGCCGTCGCCGGTCGACAGACGCCGGAACCGGCCCGCCCCCCAGCTTCCGCGCGAATCTATACTGCCCTCCTGCATCGAACCCCGCGCGTTCAGACGCGGCTGAACTCCCGGAACGCCCATCGCCCTCGTCTCCCTCTCCTCAGGCTTCTCTGTCGTCGGTGCCTTCGGTACGGCTTGCCCCGGTCCCGTCCCACCTATCTCGCCATCCACCTTGTTCAACGAGATTTCAATCAGGGATGGTTGGGTGACATCTGTCAGGGGAAAAAATGCAGAATCCAATCAGAATTTCAATCTACTCGGCCAGACTTTTTTCTAGCTCAGCAGAGAGTTGTTCTCCGTAGAACAAAAAATGAGAGGAGAAACAAACCATCATTCGAGTTGTTCAAATCATCTTGATAGTTTAAATTCTGGAGGTTATGGATAAGAGGGTTGAAGTAATAATTGGAGCTATTCTTGCGATTGATCAAGTAATTAGAGGTTCGGACCATCTGCTTGACGGCCGAGGAGGGGATAGCGATTACCTCTTTCTCGTCGGGGTTGGGCGGCGTGGCATAGGAGGGCGCGATACGATTGGTGGAGGCCAGGGGCATGAGCACGTCGGTTTGGTCCGTCTGGACGGACGCATCCGATAGTCGGCTCAGGTTCAAAGCTTTCGACATCGGCCGTGGACCCACTGGGCGTTGGTCCGATGACGCTCTTGATTCGTTGCTTAAGTTCACCTGTGGAGCATACAACAGCACCCAGAACGCGTCAGATTCTTTTGGTCAAGCATGTAGGTATGGAGATAACATCAGGGAATCTTTGTGGTCGTAGAGCTTGGGGTGATCATAATCTGACCCCTGGGGCGGGGAGAAGAACTCACTCCTTCGAGAATCGGGACAACGGAGACCGAGGGAGACCTGAGAAGCAACTTCTCCCTCCTTAAATGGTCATCAATTTCGGTGGGATGATAGCTCAATGTGATCGTCGGATGGACCTTGGTCTTCGAGCCAGCTATCGGTTCCATCTTGTTGCTCTCATTGGAGCCCCAGCGATGACTGTAGGAAGAACTCTTGCTCCTGTGCCTTCCGCTCGCAGCCTGGCGAGAAGAGGAAAACTTGCGCAAGGGAGCGGTGGGGTGGACGGTATCGTGACTACCTGAAGATATCGACTGGCTCCTCTCGGTATTCTCTCCCTGTGTGTGTTGGGGGGGGGGGGGGGGGGGGGGGGGATTGGGAGTGATTGCGAAGAAGAATCAGGGACTTGATGTCTTCGGAGTGAGAAATAATGCTCACCTTCAAGCTTGCCTTGCGAAGACCTTCTAAAGAAGCCTCGGTTGCTCGTCGCTCGAGTTGTTGGAGACACTCCCACCTCTCGGCATTCAACTCTTCAAGCTGGTCGGAACTTGTCGGCTTCCGAGTCGATCTGGGCAGCTCAGCTGGTCCGAAGCTAGTAGGAATCTCTCCGGGAGACTTAAAGATGTCGACATTAAAGTGCAACTTGCCTCTGCCCACTGATTGTGGTGTATTTTCGAGCCAGGCTGGCTTGTCCCCGTCGCTCTTGAGCTCAGAGCGATCGTGAAGAGTATTACTATTATTATTGTAAGGGATCGGCGAGAAGAAGGCTATAGGGTCAGAGTCAACGCGCGCCTGGCCATCTTTAGTAATAATAGACCCTGTCTGGCGGGAGGTGTGCTGATCTAACAAGTCTGACGAAGGTGATGGTGATGTTGCTATGCCTACTGCTTTGTCTACCTCGGCCACTACCTCCATGAACCTGATTTTTTCCATGCTACTTGCGGAACTATCGGCCTGGGCTGGTGGTCCTCCTTCGGCTGCCCCCTCTAGGTCCCCTGCTGCAGGGGTAGGGCCAGTCTTGTGATTGAGCTGCTGTTGGTCCTGCTCACGCCGTTTGGGGTCTCGTTTAGGGGCAGGTTTCAGCTGGAAGCAATCCAACGATTTGTCTCCTGGATTACATACCCGTTGCAGATTGGTTGGGATTGGAGGCCGGTCAGTCCAGCCAGTCCGATGGCAGGCAGAGAGCACACTTGACGTACCAACACAGTTGAAGCTTTCATCACTACTCCTTCTCGAGTCAGACGACCAGCCCGAATTGGAGGGCGGCTGATGTCTTGCTGAGCGGTGGTAAGAATCTAGGCGAGTTCTGCGAGTCTGCTGGATGAGTGACGCCCGCCTGGCGCGGCCCCGGTCGCGGGCGTTCCGCCACTTTCGGCGAGGATGTGTGAAGGGCATGAAGCGCAGAGTTTGATAGGCGGGAAGAACTGAGTGAGCCTGGGTAAGGGTTTGAGAGTGGTGGCCAGTATCGGAGGAGTGGGTGAGGACAGTCAGGCGATCTGGTACATAGAATGGCCTCTCAGAGAAGAGCTGACGGTATTCCCCTGTTCTTAGCTCTCGACGATGGCCGGTTCTGGAAGCTCTCCTCTCAGGACGGCCGACTGTGTTCTCCATCTTGGAGAGCTCTTTTGTTCGAGCTGCTCACAGGAGTCAGTCTGGCCATCCACGCTTGTGCCGGATTAAGCATACGTTGGCTCTGCGGCCTTCGGGCGCCGGCTCGTCTCTCGTCGGTCTGAGCAGACCGGAGCGAGACAAGCCAGCGGACTGGAGCAAGCAGCCGGGACCGGTCCGAGTTTCGTTTTCGCTTGCGGCAGTAGTAGCAGCACCCGGATTCGGCTGGCTGCTTTGATGTCGGCCCAGCAGCCGCTTAGTTCGCTTGCGCTGTCGGCTGAGGGCCCCTTCTCGTCCCGGTGCAGACATAACTTGCTCGTTGGGTACTAAATACTACAGAGTGGCACTCTTCGGCACCCATCGGGGCCGCCCTTCTACCTGGACAGCACTTCCAAGGCAGCTGACAAGTGATCACTTCCCGTTGGCCGTGAGTCTCGGATCGAACCGATAACACTGTATCTAACCAGGAATATCCCAGATCGATGATCAGCTTCATACCTTGCCCATGCCACTCTCATAAGCAATGCTGAATATGCCTGCAGCTATCCGATTGAAGAGACAGCCTGCTCAATCTCTTCTCCCCTTACAACTATTCCTAATCTCCGTACAGGCCACTGTGGCGCATCGCTCTCCTAATTTTCACAACTGGAGCTACACAAAGCGGTAAGCATAGCAAAAGAGTAGTTATTTTGGCCCCACTCTGCAACGCTTTTGGTGACAGATTGGTGCTATGCTTCTCACTAGTTTTTTTAAGGGGAAAAAACTCCTGAAAATAGAAAGCTATTTTCCGAGGCAAGTAGCGCAAAAAGCACTGCTTCAATTTTGCTGCGCACCTTTAGCATCCACCAAATCTCAATCCTCAACATCATAGAGTGATGGAGGATTGATGATTTATGTTGATCCGTGCCATTTTCCACAGAAAGGCGGACGTGCCCACTACGCTTTTGGCGCAAAAGCGGCCCCATTCACTGCGCTAATAGCGCCAAATTGCCCCACAAGGCGCCAAAAAGTGTCAATTCTGCTGCTACACTATACTTATGGTGTTCAAAGTTGGTTTGCATAATTTTATGCAAGCATAAATCATAAAATCATAAAAATATTTTGGTGAGGAAATTTTGTATTACATAATCAGACAGTCATATCCCCTGCAAAAAAGATTTTATGATTTTATGATTTATGCATGCATAAAATTATGCAAACCAACTTTGAACACCATAAGTGAAATAAAAAAAACTGCTTCACTACGCGCAGGTTAAATTACCAGTAGCGGGGTTGGCGCTTTGCTGCTGTTTCAACTAGCGGCTTCCTGCTTGTGCTAACACCAGTCCACTCTTCATCAAGAGTAGCGGTTTTCCACTTTGCTATGAAAAAACACCACTTTTTTTTTAGCAAAGCATAGCTCTTGCATTGTTGGTCTTGGAGATTGGGAGGGTTTCTTCCCAGTTGACTGCAAGACTTTGAAGCGTCTCCCCCAGGCAGAACTATCTGACAGACTCAATCCCAAGTTGCCAGCAGATTTTAGTTTAGATCCAAAAGTGTAGAATTTTGCACCAGAAGCCATCTCCTTGTGCAGATGTGACACACTTTCAGCTCTTTTCCCACACCCAGATTACAAGTTCTGCCTGAACTTAGACCATGCCCTCCCATGCAATTCCATCCTGATCCAAGGGGAATACCATCATTTTCTTTTGATCAATACAATCCTGATCCTGATTCCTGAGTTCCACTTCCCCTCCAAAAGGGGATATTCTGAGTTTTTGAGCCTATTCCTCAATCCCTTTCCATCCACATATTTTGAACCTTGTTCTTCCCTTATCCGCCTCTCCGACACCATTTGTTGGACTTTGTTTCCCTGGTTCTCATCCACCCACTTCCGCAAAGGGTATTCATCCCCCTCATCCTATCAAAAAAATCCACCCCCACCCATACACTATCTTTTAGTTGATCTTTTTTTTGCTCAAGATTCACAGACAGCCACCAGGGCAGCTACACAGCACTTTCCACTATGCGCACTGCCTATTTTCTGACAAATTAGGAGCTGCATACCGCCTCTCAAACATTTTTGGTTTGTCAAGAGCTTCCTACGCTGAAGTACCATCAATTGGGCAAGTTTTGTTCTGTGGCTAGTGTAGCGTAGAGTTATTTATGCTACTGGATAAGGCGGTAAGTCTGTCTGTCATGATTAAAATGCGAGAAAGGATGTTAATCATTTTGGCAAGATCATCAACAGGAGATGGAACATTATCATATCGATTGAAAAATTTGAAACAAAAGCCCTTTGACAGCAACAAATGATGATACATGGAGCCTGGGGAGGGGCTACGAGGCAAACCCCGCAGATGTTTTATGCTCCACAGCCCTACCTCCTGGGATCCAACGCGATGTAGCCCCCGCACCTGACCTTGCCTGCCATAATAGTAGAGTGCCATAATAATAGCGAGTACATAAAAAATCATAGCACCGGGGAGGCTTTTAATTCAAGTGCGACCACGCCTCTTGAGTAATCTTCCCAGCGGTACACTCAGTCCAAGAGACTATGGATGGCGCCGGGAAAGACGCTTTAACCTTCTGTGTCTCAAAGCTTGATGCCTCACCGGTCTGCAGAGCCGCGACGCGTCACAAGCTATGTTATCCCACGTATGTAGTATCCATGCACCACCTGATCTCGGTGCACCCGGTTTCCTACGATGAGAAGTTGAAGAGGATACAAATTGGGGTTTGAAGTTGTGGGCGCCAAACACATTTGAAAAATTATTCAAATCCGATCCACTCTCACAAAACATAGGAAAGACTATGCTGGACGGTGGTTATAAATATTACAACATGTTCTTCTGGTTATTTTTCCTCATAGTGAGCCATTAAGCCTTATGTTGCTGTGTACGAGACTGACAATATGTTTTTCAAAAATAGCTTTTCCAGAAGTACTCTGGTATAGAATCCCCTGATAGAACAAGTATGCTTGTTGCCAGCTTACAAACGGCGACTCACTCTGAGTCTGCCGGACCAACCAAGATAGCATCTACGAGTACCACTCAGCCAATCAAACAGCATGCGGTAATTGAACCTTCCATGTTCTCGCAGGCTTCATCATCCAACATGTTAGGAGATTATCTCAGAAAGAAAGTGAGCTCTGTCCCATATTATGAGATCTGAAAAGGTTCTTGATCACTGATATCATGGGAATCCAGGAAGACAATCCGAAATTTCTTACCAATGGGATTGGAGATCAATTCAGCGGAGACAGTAGGAATCATCCAGCAAGAAAAAAAATAATGGAAAACCCTATCAACGAAGCCCATGAAGGTCATCTAGCTCAAGAAATTCAACAAGTCGAAAGACTTGATCATGATATTGAAGCCCAAAATCAAGATACGGAGTGTGTAGTTTGTTTCGAGGACTTGGAGGCCAGCGATCCAGTGTATGTTTTAGATCAATGCGAACATCGGATGCACGCACCTTGCATTGCAAAATGGCTCTTTGAAAATACGGATAGGCCTACCTGTCCAACCTGTCGACGGGATGCTTCAACAGACGTGAAGAAACTTGAGATAGTTTTCAGAAAACATGAATTGATCAAATTGAAAAATAAGGCGGAGATAAAAAGACTGCTATTTCGTTATTTGACTTGTGACATGGGCTTCCTTTCTGTTATTCCATGGTTTGCAGTATTCTCATGCCTACTGGTTTGCACTCTTCGATTCCTCGGTTACTCATGAAGATGCAGGCCTTGAGAATCATGATGATGTCTCTATTATCTAAGAAAGATTCAAGACACGATTATATGTTTTCCAACATCTTTCTCTCGTACTATAAATTGGCTGTCCCGTCGAGGCAAAGGACTTGACCGCGGTCAACGACCACATCCTACTACATCACTTCTAACCAGAAAAGCTGAACAGCGCCGCGAACCTGAATGTAGACTAAACAAAGATCACCAATATAATTTGGTTGTGGATTTGCAACAACAGCAAAAAAAAAGTGCAACAAAAAAAGCGACCGACATGCCGAGTAGCCTCCCCGAGAAGTGGGTGCTTTAACTGCTGGAACGGAGCAGTCATTGAGGCTCAATGACCGGAACGACCTGGCCATCGAGGGGAGTTGTGTGTTCCCCCTCCCCGTGGCCGGTTGTACTGCTCGGCGCTCATCTACATGTGTCAGCATATATCGGCGATCACGCTTGATGGCCGGGTAGCTGGTCCGTACCGGTCATCAAGGCAGAACTCTTGATGCCGGGTGCGTATATTCTACTTTCTTGTACATCCGGCCATTGAAAGGAGTGCGAAATGTCCTCTCAATGGCTGGGGTCATTGAGAGCAACACACTCCTCGATAGCCGGCCATCAAGAGGGTGTACACACTCCCATCGATGGCCCGTCTATTCCAGCCATTGAGGGCAGTGTGAATCTCCTCTTGATCATTGTCAGGTACACACTCCCTTCGCGACCTGCCATCCGGCCTTCAAGAACAACTCACCAAGCCTTCGATGGCCGACCCCAACCGGTCATCGAGAGGGGATCAAACTACTCCCCTCAATGGACATTTTGTTCCGGCCATTCTGGTCCGTTCCAGTAGGACCAATACCCGCGCCGGCAATTGGTATCGGTCATACTGGATGAGATCCGCCGGCGGCTGGGTGGGAGGGTGGGCACCTGAGATGGTCAGCATACATACTTGACCTTTTTTTTGTGTGTACATAACCATGGTGATTCTACTATGTAAAGCAGAATTGCTTAGGCTAGATTCATCTCCCCCTCAGGCGGGCTTGGATTGCGGAACTCGTAGCACCAACCCTGTCCAAACAACTGGTCAGACAAGCCGCTCCAGGCAGTTTTTGCCGTATGCGCAGTGAGGACAATCCAAATTCAAGCCCGTCGTGGATATTTATGTACGTCTCCGAGCGCCAAAGGTGCTGCTCATGCCGCAGCAGGGACGCGGACCTTGACAAGCTTGGTACATCTCGCGATCGGATCGGGCTGGAACTTGGGCCTGGGCCAACCCAGTTTTCAGAGTCAGTGCAAGAGTCCACACCTCCCAAGACTGCAGAGAGTACATACTTAACTGCTTGAGCAACCTTTTCCAAGCAGTTGTTGGACAGAATTTGTCAGATGGGCTCTACAATTTGCTGGGTCCGGCACCAAACTTGTTGGGCAAAGTCTTTCAAACAGATGGTTCCTGCTCTTGAGGGGAACACAGGATGAGTTGACTGAAGTTCACAGAACTGAATTCCTGTGACACTGATGTTGAGGGACACCAGGGACTGAAACTGAGAGGGCTACCAATACTCACAAAGGGGGCTTGACAGTGAAGATATGGATTGGATTCAGTGAGGAAAAAGGAAACCAAGTGAGAAGCCAGTAGGCAGATGGGCTGCTTGGTAGAAGCATATCTACATACAAGCATACAAAGACTACTAAACAGGCTTCACCATCTCAACAACGGATGATGTGAAAAATGAAGTATTATGATTCAGAAGGAAACACCAAAGTGGTATAGACTATATACAGGGTTGACTATAAAGTGTTATGGTTGAAGCATACATGGACTGTAAGCATATATCTTAACACATGTAGTACAAACCAAGATAGGTATTTGCATCAAACTTAGTCAGTGGAGGACTTCCTGTGCAATCTGGGACCCCCGCAGATGTTGGTTTAGACCCAAAAGGTCTAGATTTTTGAAGGCAAATCTAGCTTTTTGGGTCCTAGATCACTTCTGGGAGACCCCCATCCGGTCACCAAGAGTTTCTCCTCTCAATGACCAGGACTGTTCCGGTCATCAAGAGGTTTGTTTACTCTTCTTGATGACTGGTACCGTTCCAGTCATCAAGAGGTGTGTTTACTCTAGAGATGGCCAAACGGGTCCGGGTACCCGCAACGGGTGCGGGTACTTGCTACAAATTTCTCCAGTTTTGGACACCCGGACCCGGACACAGCACCCGCCGACGGGTACCGGCGGTACTTGAGGTGGGTACCGCCAGCAATGGGCCACTGCACTACACTAACGTTATTGGACAATAACTGTTAGTGTATCCATTTTATTGACTCCTGAATTCATGTTATTTGTTATCTGAGATACAAGTATCCATACTAAAAATAACAGGAAATAACAGCAATAACAACAATAAAAGGCCTTTTATTGCTACTAACAGGATACAATAACAGTTATTGCTGTTATCCATCACTATTTCCTGGGCAAGTTCCTGTATTGTTAGCAACACAAAAAACAAGATAACAGAAAATGCTGTTATTGTTAGCTGGTTTTGGCTAAAATACACTACACTAACAAGTAACGTTAGTGTATTGGCCCACCGTTGGTACCGCCACTGCATTTTTCAAGTGGCCTATTGAATGGGGTATGTACGCACCCCTCTTGATGGCCAATCATCGAGCAGAGTACACACCCGGCTCAGTGGCCGGCCATTGTGATCACCCCGTTCAATGCCCAATCATCGCGTGGGATGTGGGGGTATGTACTCCGCTCAACAATGGCCGGTCATTGAAAGTGTGTACCCCTCTTGATGACCGTTCATTGAGGGTGTGTTGATGACCGTTCATCGAGGGTGTGTACCCCTCTTGATGACCGTTCATTGAGGGTGTGTTGATGACCGTTCATCGAGGGTGTGTACCCCTCTTGATGACCGTTCATTGAGGGTGTGCACCCCTCTCAATGACCGTTCATCGAGGGGGGGGTGTGCTTGGCAACCGGTCAATGGTCATTGAGTGCGCATCCCACTCGATGGCTGGCCATTGAGAGCACCAGCCATTGAGTTGGACGTGTATCCTGCTTGATGTCTGGTCATCAAGCGGGGTGTGTAATCCGCTTGATGTCCGGTCATCAAGCGGGGTGTGTACTCATCATCCCACTCGATAGCCGGCCATTGAGTGGGATGATGTTGATGGCCCAGGCCGGCCATCAAGCTCACTTGGAGTGCACAACTGCGGCTGACAACGACGGGTACCTGTTTGGCACCCGAGTACCCGGTGATTTTTCAGCCCAAATTGTATACCAGGACCCGTACCTGGCACCTGCGGACGGGTACTCAAAGGGCAGTGGCGGGTACCCACTGGCAATCTCTAGTTTACTCCTCTTGATGACCGGGACTGTTCCAGTAATCAAGAGGTGTGTGTACTCCTCTCAATGACCGGAATGGTACTGGTCATGGAGAGGTGTGTTTACTTCTCTTGATGACCGGGACCGTTCCAGTCATTGAGAGGAGTGCTTAATCCACTGAATGACCAGTGATTTGCACTCCCCCTGTGTGCTGGCCAGTCATTGGGGGAGTCTCCATGTACTCCACTCCGGGACCAGCCTGTGATGGCCATTGGAACAGCAAAGTCATGGGGTATGTACTTCTGCCCCTCAAACTCTGTTTTCAAGGGGCTGTGTACCCAATGTGGTAGAGGGAAAAGTGAAAAATCAAAAGGTTTTTCTTGTCTACAGATTTACTCATACTAGGCCTCAAGATAACACTAAAAACACATCAAGAATGGATTCTACGGCCAATTCTACCCCTAGTCCCCACTGGAAGCATCACTGGAACCCCTCTGGATTGGAAGCTACACCCTCATGGACACCTATCACACGGCCAGCCCCAGTTATCAACCTGTCACAGCCCTCAAGTCACCTTTCCCAGGTATATGCATACTCAGCCCCAGAAAAACACATACTCTCTTTTATCCTACTTATCTGAATCTCCACTGCATATGCAGGGGACCAACCCCATTTCCCCTGTATTTGACATGTCCCCGCTTCATTTATGCACCCCTTGCAGCTGCATTCAGTCTTCTGACCCCATTTCTGCACTCCTTGCATTAGTCTGAAATCCTTCATGCACCCCTTGCATGAGGTAACCCTGTATTTGACATTTATCCACTTTGTTTATGCACTCCCTGCATTAGTATGACATCATCTTTCATTTCTCACCCCACTCTTTGCCTGTATTTAGTATCTTCTGACACCACTTGTACGCAGCCCACCAGCTAAAATCCCTCATCCAGGGTCCCCCTTGTAGCTAAAATCCCTCAAATTTGTCTATATAAGGAGCTCTCTCCCCCAGTTGTTTTTCCAAGAGCTCAGTATTCCCCAGTTATGTACATACCACCTTCACAGTTACCATCACATCCATACATCACCACAACCCTTGTATTTGCAAATAACTACTGAACTCACTCTCAACTCTCACATAACTGTCATTGAAAAACTTCATCTGGAACTAGACCAGACTTGATTAAAACTTTCCCAGCTTAGCTTGGTGGGTCTTGTTATCTGATAGCAGAAGGGCAGAGTTTTGCACTTCCATCATACCCTTCACCATTCATCAAAAGGGTTTTGCAACCACTTTTGAGTCTTACACCGATCCATGCCTTTTTGGCAGGTTGAAAATCCCCAGGAAGATGCTCCACTTATTTTTTGTATTTCTTCATCATCCTTTTTCTATTTCATGCCGAGGGGTCCAAATACCCCAAGAAAATGGAGGAGGAGCAAGAAAAATCCCCTCTGTTGGCTGGCAGAAAAAAAAGGGGAACTTCAAGCTTTTTATTTGCAGTGTGCAAAGCGTTTTGAGCTACCACATACTATGGCAGGGGTGTTGATTGGGCGCCCTCTCCAGTGCGCAATGAGTTTTTTGCAGTGCACGAAGTACATCTGTATAAATATCTGCAGATTCAAGATTACATATCAACCCTTCTCACATTATTTGTGTCAGCCTTAGTGATGTCAAGACACAAATTCTTCTAGCTGCACAAGTGACTGCAGTGAATAAGCGCGTCTTTAGAAGCGGTAGAATGAGTTTAAATTTTATCTTTGAGGATAATAGGATAATAATCCCTAGTATAATATTTAACAGAGGAACCGCAAGAGCTGCGGGGTATTTAAGTGCCCTCTGGGGCAAGTCTTACAGGGCCTGTGCTAGCAGGTGTATTTTAAGTCCTATGGTGTCTGGGGCCCTGCTATAAGAATGAACTGTCAACTTAGGGGAAGGCATCCCAGTATCTAGGGAAGCAATATGGTAACAGGTAGTATGGTGGAAGAAATATTCTAAGAGGGGCTGTTCTTTTGAAGGGGTGCCCACAAAAGACCAGCATATTTTTCAAACTCTGGGTGTGGCAACACATTTTTCAACATTGACAGAGATTTACATTCCACTGAAATTTTGTTGGATGAGTTAAGCAGTTCAGTGAAAAGCAAAAAGGTCAAAAAAGTTATTGTTACAGCGGCAGTATTGAGATGATTGCTTTTTTTAGACCAATCAAACAAAGGTATAGCAGTTTCAGAATGGAGATTTCTTGAGGAAAAAAATAAAATATAACAAGATTTTAAACACCTGGATTAGGGGGTATCAAATATGACCAAATCCACTATTATGTGATTGACGGGTTTGAAAAAAAAACACCATTTTTATAACATGCTAGCCCTTCAGTTACCCCATTTTGGGATTCACTGGCCAAGAATTCTATTTTTGCCTAATTAACTGGTTTCTAATTGTGTATTTCTTATATTTGATACCCCCTATTAGCAATTGCTTGTTGTAAAAGCACAACAAAGGATCCAGCTGAGCTATGCACCTCTTCAAATGGTGTAGCGGTGCAGGTCGTGAGTTTTGAGTGCTATTCTTAAGACAATAAAAGGAGGGGACAATGTGATCCGAATAAGCTTCCCCTTGCAGAACAAGTGAGGATCAGTGGTCTTGCAAAACCCCCCCACCAATTTCTTTGTAATTGGCTGTGGTTTGTCCCCTAAGGTTCTAGGAGGAATTATTTTCAAAAATAAACAAAAACGTTTTTTTGCTATGTTTTACATGAGCCAGCTTTGCTGGAGCTCTGTGCTAACTTAACTAAGTCCCTCTCTATGTGGAGGGGGGACGCCGTCCCGCAGGGACCCTCCGAAGGAGGGACTTATGCGCTATGTTGCCCCTCTTGCCTGAGAGCATCAGGAAAATCAAGCTTTTTTTCCAATCTGCTGTACAGCTGCCATCTCTTATTGGGTGACTACAAAGTCACCCAACAAAATGAGGGGATTATCCAGGAGAATCTCTATGTCTCCTTCTTGAACTTGTGAGGGCCTTCAATGTTTTGTTAATTGTGTGTTTTCCAATTTTGTTCCTCCAAAGAGACTGAAACAACAAATCATGTATCAACTGCCACATCTCATCATCATGGAACAAAGATTACGCATGAAATACAGCAGTTGAAATGATTAATCAAAAAGCGTAAAGAACCATTGCTACTTAAATGTCTATACACACTCATGGGCTACAGTCATTGAAACAGCATAGTATGTTTCAGCACTGAATACAGTTTGAATGTGTGGAAGTGCCTGGAATTCAAGTGTAATGCCCAAGAGGAAATAAAAATTCTACACATCAGGATAGTGAAGGCAGCTGATGGGATGGAGACAAAAAAAAATAGTAGGTACATGGGGACCGCTTGTGTGGTCCCAGAAATGAAAACTAGAAGGAAAAGCGTCCAGAGACGAGTGCGTGAGGTTGATTATGAAAAACTGCCCACCCAAAGCTTAAATGCTCTCAGGCCACGGAGTCGACTTAGCACGTAAGTCCCTCCTTTGGAAGTCGCTGCGCTCCCCCAAGGAGGGAAATTAGCTAAGTTAGAGCTCTGTGGGAGCCTACACTGCCACTCACCCAGACACTTGATGACCCAAGCCAGATGAATCTAAAATTGAGCCATGTGTGAACTCAATTGAAACTGATAAAATTGAAAAAAGCAGCAGAATACCCCTCAATGAAATTGGTAAGCAATCTTCCAGTACAAAAAAAACAACTGATCTTCCCAATGTGATTAAATGCTGACTTTGGAATGTGGATCATCCACCAATTGTCCCTTCTAAACTTTCTGAAGAAACTCATTCACAAGCATTGAATGAAAATGGAGAATCATAGTAAGATCCTGAGCAAATTAAAAAAAAATATTTCAGAAGAAAAGCTGACTTGTTTCTCAAATCAAGTATTGACAGTGTAACCCACTGTCTTGGATATGGCACAGATTCAGTGGATCAACACAAAAAATTGATGTAGGTCACTTCACTCAATCAAATCTACTGAAGCTTGAAAAAGGCTGACTAGTTAGTCATGAATCCTGATTTCTTTCTAAATCTATCAAAGTACTGAGATACCTTTAGCCTTTTCATCTGAAATTAATCCCAGTTTTCCAGTGATGATGATTCCCATGGATGAAAGAGTTAGAACAGGTGAATATTCTGCATGTTTATAAATTCAAATAGCTGAAATTAAAACCCAGATTTACAGAATTTAGAGAAACAATGCCAATCATGGAAAGAAATAGAGAGGAACTTGAAGTTTTTTACTTGAAGCTCATGAAGGAACTGAAGGAACAGTCAGATGTTGACAGGAGAAAAGATAAAATTGAAATACTTGAAGAATCGGGAAGAAATATCTTGACCCTCAGGAAATGGAAATTGGATTCCCTGATAAAGGAAGAATCTTCAAATTTGAAAATCTTCAGATTCCTGTTTCCAGAAACCAATTTTTCTTCACACCAACCATTGATTCCTGAATTATATCACTTGGTAGCTAAACAATTCTGGGAAAACTTTTGCATTTCAAGCCTAGAAAGTGTCATGGAAATCATCCCAGATTCACAACTCTCAAGTTATTTGAAAGATGAACAAAGAAACACCCCAACATCACTGATGGCTGTAGCTGCCTGTAGCTATGTGCTCAAAATGCTTGACTTTTTTTTAAAGACTGGATTCATTGATCAGGAGATTCTAAACAGAATATATCAAGATGAGAAGATGATAAAGCTTCTCCTCTTATACACTTCAGTGCAATTCAAAAATGAAATGAATTGGGTCACTTGGAGGCTATCAGCTTACTTTACTGACCACTGGTACTGGCAAACATTGTTTGAATCTTTCCAAGGTAAATATTTTCATTTGATTATATTCCAATTTGTTGATTTTTATTTGCAGTCTCAGGACTGATTCAGATAAGTGTTTTCTTTTTCCTTTTGAAACTACAACAGCACCCAACAAATTACAAAGAAGCATGATTATCTATCATCAAATGATTGAATCAATCAAAGAGGAACTCAAGCATCTTAATTCTCAAATTCATCAACAATTGAGAGGAATGTTCTGTTTACTTCCTCCCAGCAAAGACATCAGGCTTCACAAAGAACATGATATTTCAGATAATTTAAGATCATCTTCCAGTGAAGCAACGGTACATGATTATACACCAGAACTAAGAGGTACTTTGAAAGAATTCAAATATGCAGTTGGATGTATCATTTCTGTACAAGTTGAAATTTTGTTTGAAGCCGTAGACCTCACAAATTATGTAGCATTTAACAAAATATGTGAGTTTTTATACTTTGTAGAAACAGAAATGTTTCCTGGAATCATCAAGCAAAACCTAGGCAAAACTGAAAACCCCACAAAGTTTGGAGACTACTTTGAGCTTCAAACACTCTCTTACAAGTTCTATAGATGGGGGTACATTGCCAAGGCTTATAGCTGCAAGATGGGCAACAATTTTGACCCATTGGTTTACAAAGGATATCAAAACAAAGTGATTCAGATTTGGAATGATTTTAAGAAGACTTACAAGATAGTGTCTGGGAAAATGTTCTGTGTCTTGAACACATTGCCAGCAGAACATGATATCCAACGTCTACGCAGGCAGGGTGAAAGGCTTTTGACAATTATTGAACAAAGAGGATTTTAAGTAGATTTATTGACCTTACTAGAGTAGCTGTCAAAATTTTCTTACTGCAGAACTCCCACTCACTGTCACTCCCCCTCTCCCCCACCCAGCCTCACAGGCCCTTGCCCATACATTTCCCACTGTACCACCGCACCACAGCTACTCTACCCAATTGACTCCCCCTACTCAGGTGTGCATGGCAACTAATTCCAGATGATGAGTGTTGAGAAAATGCAGTAGTGTCTTTCTACTATGGCACACCTCTATTCTATACATAAACCCATGACTCAACCTATGCTGAGTATCTATATAACCTAGTTGCCCTCTTTCATGTTCTCCTTCCTTCCTGAATGATTATTATAAGTTGTTGAACTCTTGCTTGGACTTCATCTCCACCCCGAACTTATCAAAGTCCCTCCAAGGGGGCCCAAAGGGCTGTCCGCAGGAGGGACTTACACCTAAGCAGTGAAAGTTGGCATGGCAGGGAACAAATTTGAGGCTCCATGAAGGGGTTTTTTTGCATCAGTATTTATACCCCCATGTCATGGTTTTTTTGCATGGTATGTTACACCACAAGATAGAGAAGAAGCAGGGCTTCATCTTCATCTTATCCTTATTCCCTCAGCTCTACATTCATGTTTGTCCGGGTGCTCCAAAGGCAAAAGTGTACGGAGTGGCTCGAAGATACCGCAATGCCATACTCTCACAAACTCACTGACACAAGCATGCAGTTTCAATTACAAAGCTGAGATCAGTATAGGCTACTGAACATGGTATGTCATATGGCTGTCTAAACTCTGAAAGGAAAAAAGATACGGTTTTACTTTGTGCACGGAGGGAAACTCGTTGCGCACAGGAATTTCTGTTGACTGGAAGTCACGTGATGTTGGGCCCCCCTCCGTGCGCGCCACCAGCTGCCCTCAAAAAACTATCCGCACACAGGGGTGCCGTGCGGTGACAGGTGGCTGGGTTGAGACACTCTGGCCATCCGGAGGAAACAAAACCCTTGGTGACCGGCACAGACCGGTCATCAAGAGACTACATCCCTCTCAATGACCGGAATAGACCGGTCATTGGGAGGACACATCCCCCTTGATGACCGGTACAGGCCGGTCATCGGGAGGCTACATCCCTCTCAATGACCGGTACAGGCTGGTCATCGGGAGGCTACATCCCTCTCAATGACCAGTACAGACCGGTCATTGAGAGGCTACATCCCTCTTGATGACCGGAATACCGGTCATCAGGAGGTTACATCCCTCCCAATGACCGGAGTAGACCAGTCACCGAGAGGATACATCTCTCTCAATGACCGGCATTCCGGTCATTGAGAGGGATGTGACCTCTTGATGACCGGTCTATCCTGGTCATCAAAGGGGATGTGTCCTCTCGATGACCGGTCTATTCCGGTCATCCATCGGGAGGGATGTAACCTCCCGATGACCGGTCTATTCTGGTCATCGAGAGGGATGTAGCCTCTCAATGACCGGTCTATTCTGGTCATCAAGAGGGATGTAGCCTCCCAATGACCGGCCTGTACCGGTCATCGAGAGGGATGCAGCCTCCCAATGACCGGCCTGTACCGGTCATCAAGGGGGATGTGTCCTCTCAATGACCGGTCTATTCCGGTCATCAAGAGAGATGTGATATACCGGTCTGTGCCGGTCATTGAGGGGATTGTTTCCCGCGGATGGCCGGAGTGCTTCACCCCGGCCACCTTTCACCGCACGGCACCCCCGTGTGCGGATAGTTTTTTGAGGGGAGCTGGTGGCGCGCACGGAGGAGGGCCCGACGTCACGTGACGTCGAGTCAACGGAAATTCCCGTGCGCAACGAGTTTCCCTCAGTGCGCGAAGTAAACCCGAAAAGATATTGGGGCAGTTTATAAAGTTACTCACTCCTCCCCCTCGGGAGGAAGTTGGATGGTTTGTTGCTTTGATCACACAATGAAGAAAGCAGATAATGAAATTTTTAAAGCGGCAGTCCCCTCCGCAACATGCAGAGCTTTCATGTAATGAAAACCAGGAGAAATAACTTGGTAAGATGAGGGAGAAATTGTGAGATTACTAAAAAAAGTGTGATTTTCTCAAAAAATCACGTTCCTCCTGTGCCAAAGATCACCGCTTGCGGGCAAGTCCCTCCTGCGGGACCTCCTCGGAGGGACTGTGTTAAGTTCGTCTCCACCCGGATCACTTGCCTTTCTGACTTCGCCACCAAGTACAAGAAAATCTGAGAGGATAATTATAGGACTAGACCAAAAGAAAAAGAGGAAGAGAAAAGGAGTGCTCATTAGTACAACAGAGAGTTTGTCAGCCACCAGACTTTTGCGAGTGAAAGAGGCGAGACTAATGCAGTACAACACGAGAGAAATAAATAGTTCATGGGATGAGGATTAAGAGGAAGAGGGATTGAAAGGAGTCTACAGCGCCATGCAAAAAGGTGAAGTCTATCTACTCTAGTACCGCTTTGTATGCTGAAGAAAAAAAATGCATCAGATATCTACAAACTATAATCGATATCTAAAAGTGCAGGGAGAAGCAGAGAAAGTGATGCTGGAGGATAGCTAATTTACTGGATGAGAACCACCAGAAATCTATAAACTATAATCGGTGTCTGAAACTTGAGCATATATGGATGCAGAGAGGGAAGAGCAGAAAAAGGGATGCTGGAGGATAGTCTGTGGTTGTTAATGGACTGGATGAGGTTCTAAGCCCAGCCGTCGCGGATCTGGTCCTCGTCGACGAGGTCGTAGCGGCCCCACATGTCTCTCCAGGCGGATGAAGTCTGGCCTGGGTCGTTGCTTTCGGGGTCAGGCACGACCGTTTTCTCGGCGACGACGAGCTCGTCGGGGTCTTCGGCCGAGCGTAGCTGGGTGACGACGCGGTGCTGTCGGCGAGAAACCGGACGATGCACGGAGGGCCAAAAGAGATACATCAGCACGCAACGTGGCGAAACAGTAAAAGAAGCGAGACTCACGAGGCCTAGGGTGAGCTTGATCATGGGCGGGCTAGGAACATACTGCTCGAACTCGACCTGGTCCAAGTCCACGGCCTCATGAAGACCAGGAGTGGAGGCGTTACGTTCGAGGAAAGCAACGGAGGCGAGGATGTTACGGGCGGCGACCTCCGCCTGGTTCCACCCGACATGGCCGGCCTTGATCGCGCCGAACCCGTCGACGCAGTCGCCGATCGCGAACACGCGTTTCCAAACCGGGTTCTCCTTGGGAACAACGGGCCGGGAGATCTGGAGGGATGCGAGGCCGCATTCGCAGACGGACCGCTCCCCCGTAGGCGTCTCTACCGGCGACGGGCCCAACCGCGACGGCGAGATCTGCAGCCCCCGGGTCACCCGGATCAGCCCGCTCGAGCCCGTCCCCCCGAGCACCGCCAAGGGACAGAACTGGGACATCAAGCTGGTGTTCGGGACCTGGCCTGTGCAGGTGAGCTGTGATGTTGAAAGAAAAATATTAGCATGGTCGTTGCGGGGGAGAAGTGTTTATGTTCGTGCGCTTACGACCAAGTCGGCTTCCCAGTGCTTGTTCTCGTTCGACACCGACTCGACCACCACCTTCCCCGAGCCCCCCAGCTTCTTCTGGATCTCCAGATCGGCATGCAACTTGGCCAGATTCACGCGCTCGCCAAGGACAACATGGACACCGAAGTCTGCGAGGGCCTGCTTGACTTTCTGGCCGATCTCGGGCTTGAACGTCGGCAGGAACGCCGGCCGGGAATGGATCAGCGTCACGTGCTTTGGCTGGCCCAGCAGTTGGTATCGGTGCGCGATGTCGCACGCATCTGTTTACATCACACACGCCGACTCGTCGTTCAGCTTTCGTCAAAAGACACACGCCAGCACTTTGGGCGCTCACATTGGATCCCTAACGCGCCTCCGCCGACGATGACGATCTTCTCGGCAGCTGCGATGGCGGCTCGTTGTGCTTCCAAGAATGCGACGCCGTTCAGCTTCGAGCGGTGTTGGTTGATGGGGAGATGCAGAGGCGGTGGCATATGGGAGCCTAGGGCCTATAACAAAAAAAAGGACACGCCTAGAGATTAGACAGGCCAAGACTGATAAGAAGGCAGGCTGTATGACGCACATAGACCAGGAAGTCCCAACCGACTTGGAAGGTCTGTTGGGGCGCTCGGTCGGCGGGTGGATTGCCGATTTGTTCGATGCTTTGAGCGGATGCGAGTTGATGTTTACCTTTGGTTGGGCTTTTGGTGGTGACCGAGGAGGCGTAGCCGCTGTCGGTGACCACACTTCCGGCGGGTGAGTCGGCGAGGACGGATGAGGAGAGGGCGTGGATGGGTTCGTGGGCAGGCGAAGAGAGCGGATGGGCGAGGGGCTGCTGGAGGTCGACCATGCGGTCGAGGAAGACCTTCCGGTCGACGATCTTCGTGACCGAAGCATTGATCAACCTTATCTTTGGGTGTGCACCGGATAGACTGGAGTCGGATTGGGCTTGGTTGTTGAGTTTGTTGAGCTTGCCGGTGTAGGGGATGAAGTTTCGGTGGGCCTGTCCGGCGACTGCGCTTCTGGGGAACGAATAGACATGCTGGATGTGTACGTCATGCGTAGTTTAAAGTTGCAACAGGGGCACAGAATACGCAGGAAGGTGTGAGAGGGTGTAAGTCAGCAGGCGGATCAAGATCTACACGATTACAAATCGACTGACGTTGAAGTGGGTGTTCCGTTCGACGAGGGTGACGGACCAGTGGCTGGGAAGCTGCTGGGCCAGGAGCTCGGCCGCATGCAGGCCGGCGTATGAGCCTCCGATGACGAGCACGCTTCGGCTGGAGGTGGTCATTGTTTTGTCGGAGTGTCGGGGTCAACAGTTGAAGGCAGATTGGGTGGGGTGGTGGACTGGGCCGGCTGCGGTGCTGCGCTGCGGTGCCGCGCTGACGCGGCTGCGCGGGAACACTCATCCCACCCGGGAACTATCCCAAGTCATCTGTGTGGGCTCAATCCATCTCGGCTGCCCATGACCTCGATGTAAGTACATGTATTGCTGTGAGAGTCACAAGAAGAGAAACGGGTCACATCAAGAGCTCTTTTTGTCTCCACTACTTCCAAAACAAAAGACAGACAACGACAAGGGAATCAAAGAACAGGTAGACAAGATAAAGAATCAAGCGATGCATTTGGTGAGGCGAAGGAAACAAGGAGAAAGGCAGAGGGATACAAGCTAGATGAACTGGATCCGGAAGGGGGGAGAGAGAGAGGAGAAAGGACCAAGAGAACTAGCTAGGAGCCAGCGAGGTTTCTAGTGAAGCCAACGAGGATGAGTGAGCACAGGCATCCGACTTGGAAGAGAAAGGGAGGGGGCACGTACTTGCAAGTTGCTCGGTGAGAGAGGCGAGGTCTTTCTTCAAGCCGAGCAGTCTGGAGACCTCGGCGCCGACGTCGCCCTCGACTGAGCCCGCCTTGAGCTGGCGCACACGCTCGCCTTGGGCGAGGATGGCCTGCTCAAGCTGGACCATCTCGGGCGGTTTGGGCCCCGAGAAGACGGGAGCGGGGGCGGCCTTGCTAGCCTTGCCGGCATGGGCGGCCTTCTTCTTGGCCTTCTTGCTCTCGGCCACAGACTCGCCGCCGTCGCCCGGAGGCTTGGAGCCGCCGTACTGCTTGCGCCAGAAGACGGCCCGGTCGGGGTCGATCTTGCGGAACAGATAGATGGCGTCCCCGATGGTGTGCCCGGGAAGTAAGTCGAGACCGAACCTGCGACTGAGCCGTCGTGGCGGCGCATTCAGCTGCTTCAGGATCAGCTCGCTCGTGCTCGGCATCGACGGATACACGAGCACCGAGAGCAGGTAGACCAGGTTCAGACTGACGAGCACGATCTGCGCACAGCGCCGGGGTGAGGCCAGTAGCAGACTGTAGTCGATCTTGTTCTCCTGCAGATACTGGTTCCCTCGCGCCGATATCGCCATCACTGTCGCCAACGCCTGTCTGAGCTTGAGCGACTCCATGGACTCGATATACTGAGCAAGTAACGCATTGATGTCCGCTACGAACGATTGGTCCTCTTCATCGAAGCACTCCCGGCCGATAATCTGAGCAGGAACACTGGATGATGAGTCGTCCTCTTTAGGCATAGATTCTGATTGGGTGGGTGGGCCAACGACCGGCCATGAGAGCGGATCAGGAACAACGGAATGGTATCGGGCATTACAGAACTTGACGATCCGGTTCACAAAGTTGCCAAGGTTGTTCAAGAGCTCTGAATTCGCTTTCGCAATAAAGTCCGTCCAGGTGAACTGCGAGTCGTTCGTCTCCGGGCGAGTCGAGATGAGGAAATACCTCCACACTTCAGATGGAACTTGGGTCTCCCTCGCATTCTGTCCAAACACCCCCACGTTGTTCGACTTCGAAAACTTGACATTTTCGTATTGCAGATATTCTGGTTTTCAAGATCAACGGTCCTTGTCAACATTTGGCAGCCGTGGATGAATTGTGCGAGAAAGAAATCAGCTGGTATACGAACCGGTTGTACTAATGTGATTGAGCATAGTCCATTCTTGGCCGGTGCCCATGAGATACGCTGGGAATAGAATGGTATGAAAGGGGACTAAGGATCGAGAAAGAGTTTATCAACGATGTCTATTGCGCAAAGACGTCTTGTGGATTGATGGCTAACCATTGTCTTTTCCCATGAACTGGTACAGAGTGACCTCTTTGGGATTCTTCCACCACTTCTCCCAATCATCGGTATAGTTTGCTGTGATACTTGGATAACCGATGGGCGCATCAAACTGAGTCGAATCGAGGGGGAACCAACTCGTCAGAATTTCTCTCCACAAAATCGAATTCACACACGAAGAAGGGTGACTTACCCAAACATACATCACTTTGTCTTCCCAACCGGTGATCGGCACAGGCACGCCCCATTTGAGATCCCGAGTCAGACATCGTTCGCGCAGACCGTCTCTCAACCAGGCCTCGGTGAAGGCTTTCCCGTTGGCTGACCAATGGTGACCGTCCTTCGCAGAGTTGTACCAGCCCTCGATCTGCTTCTGGAGCTTCGGTAAGTCGATAAACAGGTGTTTGGATTTCTTCGAGATCGGCGTCGACGAGCAGATCTTGCATTTCTTGTCGATCAGCTCGATCGCATCTAGCGTTTGACAGCATGTATCACACTGGTCTCCTCGTGCGCCCTGTAAACCTTGATCGGTCCCGTCAGTTCACAGGGTGTGTGAAGAATGCTTGAAGTGAAATGTGGACAGATTGGTTGAATTCAAACCAGTACGCACAGTAGAATTACACTTGGGACATGTGCCTTCAACGAAACGATCAGCCAGGAACCTGTCAAGGGACATCTCATCAGACCTGTTGCTGGGCGGGTTTTTACTAGTAAATATGAAATACTTACCTGGCATCTTTTTCGCAGTACACCTGTTCAATTTCGTGCTCGGTAAGATGGCCGTTGTCGTACAGCGCAGTGAAGATCTTCTGGCAAATTCTGTTGGTTGGGTGAAAGAGAGGTGATTCGGGGCGCAAACAATTATTAGGAAACCGCTCGCGATTTTTTTTGCTTCATTTTTGAAGGAAATCTTTCGAGTGGACTTACTCTGTTTGCTTGGGAGTAGTTGTGCGACCAAAATGATCGAATCCACTAGATTTTCACAAGATAAGTATCGGCCTAAGATCTCGATCGGTGAAGAGAGTGAAAAATAAAATAAAAAAGCGAAAGGTGGTGACGAACATATCAAACCACTGGTAGCTGTCTTTGTGAATCTGATGGTACTTGTCACACAAATCGCTGGGGGACATGCCCTCCTCCAGCGCCTTGGTCTCCGTCGTCGTGCCATACTCGTCCGTCCCGCAGATATACAAGACTTGAGCGACGACCGGCCCGGTTCTGCTGTATCGTGCGAACACATCGGCCGAGAGTGTCGAGCCAATGATGTTGCCGAGATGGGGCGCGTTGTTCACGTAGGGCAGGGCGGACGTGACCAAGATGTTCGGCCGGTCGGGTAATGGCAGACTGTGGGTCGTCACATGGTCTGGTCAGAGTTATCAACCGTGTGGCATCCGGGAAGAGGGATAGGATGGGTTACGGACATCTTGCCTTCTGTATTGGTCACTTGTGGGGTCAGCTCGACATCCTCCCGGATTTTCCTTCGCCCGGAAGCCTCGTTCGCCATCGTCAATCCTTCTTTTTTATGAATATCTTCGTTCTCCGGGTGAATATCAGGTCCTGACGATTATTTATTTTTTTGGATTCTGCTGGTTCGGCGAAGAGTCGGGAGTTTCATTGGCGGCAGCCCGACTCCCCGGAGCCGGAGCAGCAAGCACCGGGCGTTGCGCAGCGCATGTATCTCACCTGGCCTGTCACATGTGTACATAGCTGTCACTCGAATCTTCTCATCTGTCATCTCTTGGCACCAGTCCAGCTAATTTAACTTGGAATTTGGAAAGCCGCAGTTTAAGCCAGGACAAATCAGACATGCGACGGATTTCGATGACGACGGACTGATATAAGCTTGATCAACATCAGCTCCCCTGGCACCAGCAGGATGATGCCGCAGGTTTTGTGAGCCAGCGTGACTTGTACCAGAGCCTTCAAAGATAAAAAAAAGTAGTTTGCCATCTACAGTTGCTATCTTCCTCAGTCAGTCACTCCACGAGTCGACCCCACTCAGCTACAACTCAGGGGGAGTATGCTTAGTCGGTACCGTCCAGACAGACTACTCCCTACATTTACGCGCAGTGAAATCAAAATATTTGACACCTGGTGGGCAAACAGCTTTTAGCTGAATTTGCACCCTTTAAGTCCGTCAGTGAAATCAAACTCTCCCATCAGACCAACAAGTGAGCCATCAAGGTGGGTTAAATTTCTGCTTTGCTTGCGCTCTAATTAATGCGTTTCCCCATGAACTAATATCCTGTAAGTTATTTCAGCCAGGTAGGCCATACTGGTTGAATTTTGAGGAGTGCGCGTCTTGGGAATTAGCAGAATGTTTCTCGCTATCAAAACATTTATAGTTAAGGCCCTGGAATCTCGCTTTACTCTTTGTTCAGTTTGTGTCGCGGCATACAGACAACATACGGACTCGCTGATAAAATATCGCCTGCACATAGGCCATGGCGGAAATTTTCCACTTGATCCCAAGCATAGGCTCAATGCCGATGTGTCGGCCAGTGGCAAGTGGGCCTTCCAAAAGGGAGACATACGTCTATATACCGCCTGGTATAGTGGCAGATGATGAGGTTTATCTCAGTCGCGATATCATCAAGGAGGGACTTACCCAAAGAGACAAGTCTCGGAGCAACTGGGCGGGGGCTTCTCATACCTGGGAATCGCCAGTTAAGCCAATGTTTCTTTTTGCTTGAAACAACACCCATGCTGATAAAAATGTGATTTGTGTCTAAAAACAGAATCCTAGATGCGTGTTCTGCAACAAGTCATTCGATGAGAATCACGAGAGGACTAGCCGTATACCTTCTTGCAAGCATTATTCCCATCGTCTATGTCTAGAAGAAAAGGGGTCGACTGGAGAAAAGCCATGCGCAACTTGTAAGATGGAAGCAGATCTCATACAGCAGGCATCTATCAACAGCGGCGACGGTGGCATCTGGGACCTACTCCTCAAAGCTTACAATCATCCTATATCCAAGCTTCTTAATTATGCAAATCTCGCGTTTTCTGCACATTATTTTAATTTGACTGGCCGCATCTTCAGATATCTATTCAACACTGCTGGATGAATTCTAACTATAGATAGTATTTGGTTGTAAGTAATAGTCTCCATTTCCCTTTTTTCATGAATGTGTCATCTATTTTTGGCAGTCAGTAACAGTGGAAAGCTCCAGGCCGCCGCCCCCCCCCCCCCTCCCATCACTATTTTCTATTATGGTTCCCATAAATCCATCCCTACATTCTGCTATCACATTTTTGTTAGGCTTTTAAATTCTAATTTTGACTTCACTTGCAATATTTTAAGGGTCTTGATTAATCAACTACCAAAAAGTTGTAGAGACTGAAAAATGAAGATGTGTCTGGTGAGAGTCAAACTCACGACCTCAGCTATGCTGAGACACATACTAGAGTGCTGCCTTTACCAACTAGCACCACCAGCAAACAGCTGACGTAAACCAGATTTCGTCGCGCTGACAAAATCCAAACTCAAATTCAAACTCGCACCCCGGGTGTGTCGTCACCTGTTGTGGATTTAGTCACCTGCCATTCTCAGTGGCAGGTGCAAGAGATCACGACTCCCTTGATGGCCGCTGCTAACTGGTCATCAAGGGGACATACACACCTAGCTCCCTTGATGGCCTGTCTGTACCGGCCATCAAGAGGAACACCCTACACCCTCTCAATGGCCGGTCAGTACCGGCCAGCAAGAGTAAAGCACTATTTATACCCTGGATGGCCGCTCCTGACCGGCCATCAAGAGGTGATACACATACCCCTTGATGGCCTGTCAGTACACCGGCCATCAAGAAAAAAACACTAAACTCTTGATGGCCCGTACTGGCCGGTCATCAAGAGCAAAACTCTCTTGGTGATGTGTATACACATCACCCTTGATGACCAGTCAGTACCAGCCATTGAAAGGAACATAATACACTCTTGATGGCCTGGACTGATTGGCCATAGAGAGGACATGCACATCTCACACAGTGACCCAACTGGTCATTGAGAGCAAAGAGCTTCACTCTTGATGGCCAGTCAGCGCAGGCCATCAAGAGTGTAGTATATTCCTCTTGATGGCCGGTACTGACGGGCCATCGAGTGGGGTGTGTATGTCCTCTCAATGGCCAATCAGTCCAGGTCATCAAGAGTGTATTATGTTCCTCTCAATGGCTGGTACTGACTGGTCATCAAGGGTGATGTGTATACACATCACCAAGAGAGTTTTGCTCTTGATGACCGGCCAGTACGGGCCATCAAGAGTTTAGTGTTTTTGTCTTGATGGCCGGTGTACTGACAGGCCATTGAGGGGTATGTGTATCACCTCTTGATGGCCGGTCAGGAGCGGCCATCCAGGGTATAAATAGTGCTGTGAGCCTGAGTCTCTTGTGTGACAACAGGACACAAAGAAAAGGGGGACACTGGTTGAATTTCTGGGGATAAAGAAATACAAGCAGTGAGGAGAAGAGAAATAGAAGAGAGAAACTGAGAAGAGAGAAACTTGATCTTTTGAGTTTAATTTAATATGGGCCAAGCTCTACCTAGAAAAGTAGGCTGCCAACTGTGCTAGAGATGCAACAGTCTCCACTCACACCAAGGAAACGGTGGTGGGATTCAGAAGTAGGATGACTACTCTGCTCTGGTTTTAAAGGTCTTAACAAGAGATAACCTGTAGATCTTTTGAAGCAGAAGAGAGAAACAGAAGCAGGGAGAGAGCAGTCAAGAGCAACAGAGTTTCCTCTGAGGTAAACAAGGTCAGTAGAAGAGGGTACTTACTGTCAATATCCTGTAGTGATACTGGGAGTGAAGTGGCCTCTGGTTAGTGATCCTGGGTGTCTCTGGGGTATGGTTCTGGTGTGCTGAAGTCTGTGGATCCTCCAGCTGCATGGGGGATCCTGACTTCGAAAATTTTCAAAGTTGGATGACATAATCACACATGTACATGTGGTTGGGAGCGCTCAGGCGCGACTACACGGCACTGCTGCGCATGTGTGTCACAAACCACAAACTCTATGAAGGAGTAGAGATATTGTAATATGATCAGTGAACACTAGGGTCAAAATTGCATGAGAAATCAGAATCTGAAGTCAAAACAACCTTATGTCTTAAGGTTCAAAAGATATGAGCACATTTAGTTATAAAATGGAGATAAAAGGCAGTTTTAGGTCAACTGTGTTGACTCTAAGGCTGACAAGTGCTTTACTCTTGCTGGCCGGTACTGACCAGCCATTGAGAGGTTTTAGGGTGTTCCTCTTGATGGCCGGTACAGACAGGCCATCAAGGGAGCTAGGTGTGTATGTCCCCTTGATGACCAGTTAGCACCAGCCATCAAGGGAGTCATGCTCTCTTGCACCTGCCACTGAGAATGGCAGGTGACTAAATCCACAACAGGTGACAACACACCCGGGGCGCAAGTTTGAATTTGAGTTTGGATTTCGTCAGCGCAACAAAATCCGGTTTACGTCAGCTGTTTGCTGGCGGTGTAGGCTACAGACTCTTGTGGCTTCCAGCTGGATGGTTGGTTGGTAGTGCTCATGGGTCAATCCAACAGCCCTCCATACTGTGGTGATACATCATGGTAGCAGACTAACAGACAACTCAACAAAAGTTTGATTTCCGACTACCAAATGCTGCTTACGTTGCGAGGACCGCTCCTCAACATTGCGCCTGGGTCGCGCGGACCACAAATTGATCCGGGCGCATTTTGGTAGTCAGAAGTCAAAAATGGAAATACCAGAAGGTAGTTGGATTTACAATTTTTGCAAAAATGGCACAAAAAATCACAACCCCCTACTGGGGCGCCCAAGCACTGCCAAAAATTTTACAGAGGGCAGAGATCCCTCTTAAGAGCACGTGGTGAGCTGCATGGCATTACCCACTGCAAGAAAAACTCTAGAAACTGCTTGCAGTTGAGATGCAAGAGCTCAAGGCAAGCTGTGCCTCATGCAAGAATCAAGCACTGGTTGATTACATCCAAATTGCATAATTTATGCAAGAGTGAGTATAAGCTCCAAAAAACTGAGTACAGGCTCCAAAATACTGAGTTGATACCTGTGCAAATTCATAATTCAGGTTTACATACCCCTTTGATGTTTACATATCCCTTTCATGTGCAAATACCCCTTACTGCACATACTCCTTTCATACATACAAACCCCTTTCATGCATACATACCCCTTCTCACATTACCCTTTCATGCTTACATATTCATTTCTTATGTACATATCCCTTTCATGTGTACACACCCTTTTTATGTTATTCTAGCTGGATTTAATGGCACATGGAGTGTTTAATAAAATAAAATAAAAGGGTGCTCAGGGGGATTCTCATCTTCAAGGTTGAACATTTGCCTCAGCCTACTGCATGATCACTACTGAATGTTCAGCATTGGGATGCTGAACAAGGTATACACTCAAGGTGCACCAGCACAGAATTTGGATGCTTGACTCCAGCTTGAGCTGAGGCTTGATTCAAGCTTGCTGCATCTCAACTGCAAGCAGTTTCTAGACTTTTTCTTGCAGTGACCACACCTCATGAATGGGGTGTGCTACTGTGCGCGCATTTTGGCCGGTGTCCTACTAAGGAACACCACCAAAACCATAGCCATGGTGCACCAAAGCGTCCCAAAATTTTACAGTGCACAAGAAAATCCCTGAAATCAATATGGTTAGCTGCATGGAATTAGTCCACCTGAGGAATGGGGTGTGCTACTGTGCGCACATTTTGGCCGGTGTCCTACTAATGACACCAGGGGAGATTTCAACGCACTCACCAGAATGGTGCACCAAAGGGTCCCAAAATTTTACAGTGCACAGGAAAATCCCTGAAATCAATATGGTTAGCTGCATGGAATTATTCCACCTGAGGAATGGGTGTGCTACTGTGCGCACATTTTGGCTGGTGTCCTACTAATGACACCAGGTGAGATTTCAACACACTCACCAGAGAGTGCCAACCCTTTTTCCGTAACTGTGCTGGATGCATTTGATGAAATTAGTTTAAGAATTAATGAAACATTCTGAAACTAATCCACAAATTATCTGAAACTGATCCTGGATTCATGCATAAACCATCCAGAAGTCATGCAGAATTCAACTGGAACACAACTGGAATGCGGTTGAAACCACTAAGGCCCCGTTTGGCTGCCGCGTTATACGTGATAAATGCACAAATTTATCACGTGCGACCCCCGGGGGGTCAAAGTTTTTGGTGGAGACGGGAGGAAAACTTTGGGTCGCGCTTGATAAATTTGTGCATTTATCACGTATAACACAGCAGCCAAATAAGACACAATGGCCACAATCAAAGTATAATTCAATTTGAAGTGTTTGGTAATTAAGATGAATTATTGGGTTTCAATTCATATTATTTATATGCACATGAAGGTGGTAATTGTTTTCACTTTGCTAATGTAACTGTCATGTGTGCGTGTGTAAGTTTGTTACAAATCACAGGTTGGGCCTCCGGCAGATCAACAAAATGTTCATCCCTGTTAGAATGATGTGAAAAGCCCATCTGAATTGGTATATTTCTCTAAAGAAGGCTGGTATCATCTAGAATTGAGCCAAAAAAGGATGAAAGTAGGGTGAAAATATGAGTCAAGTCAAGCTTGGAGGTGTGTGGTCCCAGATTTCAGATAGAAATCATGACTTCTTAAAATATATAACACCATGGGAGTTTGCATGGCACTTGTGTGCAAGTGCCATTGCACAATATTGTTTAAGAAACCTGTTAGATATAACCTGGAACTTGAGCCTCAATGTATGCTGAATTTATGTTTAACTTATGCTCAATTGAGCTGAAGGCACTTTGGAACGGAATTGAATTCAATTGAAAACCAGCTCCAAATTGAACCTAGTTATTACTGGAACTATTTTAGAACACATTTTCAACTACCTTGCAAAGCAATATCTAATACTTGGCAGAAATAAGGTATTTACCACGGGAATCATATATTTCTAGAGCTGGCCCCTATCATCCGTTGGTGGGTACTTGGCACCCACAGGCGGGTACCTGTGGCAGTGCGGAGGTATCCTCCGGCGGGTGCGGGTGTCCAGTCTGGGTCCAAATTCAAGAAGTTACCTGCACCTGCTGCGAGTGCAGGTACCCGGGTGAAAATTTCCAGCTCTATATATTTCATTTTATCATGTGTTTATGATAAATCCCAAAAAGCTTGAAATATGTTAGTGTTACACAAAAAGATACACATGTAAGTTTGTGTGACACATTCTTTAGTTGCTGAAGTTTTTCACAAAATATTTGAAGTTCTAGGAAAATTCCAGCAGAAAAAAACCTCATATTAATCAGGAGTTGTGTATGACTTCAGAAAATATCCCCAAAATCATTTGTGTACATATGGCTGAACTTTATAAACAATTTTTGAAGGGTCCACCTAAGCCCCTGGCTCTGCATGAGCACTCAGGCTGGCATCAATTGAATCAGTGATGAAAAATGTGACAAACCAGCACACATGTGTAAATTTGTGTGACACATTCTTCAGCTGCTAAATTTTGTCCCAAGGGAGTTAGAATTTTGGGACAAGTCCAGGGGAGCCTCAGATTATCCAGGGTTTGTGAATGAATTCATAAAATCTCCTCAACAGGATTTCTGTACTAATGGATGAAAATCAGATACAATTCTTAAAGGATTCAGCTGATTTGCCCCTGGGATTGCGGGGCACTCATCTTGGCAGGATATGGCTGGGTGATGGTCTACGTGTCACACAAACGCGCGCGCGTACGTTTGTGTGACACAATGTGTCACAGAAACCCGCACAGGTTACATGGTTGTGTGACAGCTGGCCCCACAGCACCAAAGTCAAACCGTAGTACCAGAGCAAAATCAGACCTCCCACTACAGCTGACACTTTGCACCCGGGTACCTGCCTGAATTTTGACCCAGAATGCCCAGAATGGGCACCCGCACCCGTACCCAGAACCTGCTGGCAGTTACCTGTATACTTCCATGGGTACCCGTCCACAGGTACCTAGTACTCGCCAATGGGCACTAGGGGCAAGCAGAGCTGTTCAGAATGGCAATTTGTGCGCAGGCACCTGCCTGAATTTGTACCCAGACTGGAAACCCGCACCAGTACCTGGCAGATACCTACGCACTTCCACGGGTACCTGCCAAGGGGTACTAGGGACCAGCTCTACCTCCCACAGTATCACTACACTTTATCCAAAGCTTTCACCATGTGTAATAGAAACAACTTAAAAAGAACTGGCAGCTTCTTGGTGTGTGCCCTGAAAATAAATACAGAAACCATTTCAGAGAAACCTACTGGGTATGGGTTTCCAAAGAGGTCCAAAATCATGATAATTGAAATATGAGGAACTTTGGTCAAGCTTGAGGATCAAGTAAAACTTATCATTAAAATGGCCTTTTTTTTGGCATAGGTGTAGCATACATTGTACACATACATTAAACAATAAATCAAGTATTGTTCCAGGTCATTTCAGGATATTTTGCGGCAGACATGAACCTAGCCTTCAAACCAGCATCTAAGTGAGATCCAACCAACCTATAAATGAGTTAAGAGATGGCACTTGCACGCAAGTGCTGAGGAAACTCCCATGGTGTAAGCTTGTGAGTTGTTTTTGTGTTTGTTTGTTTTTCAATGTTTCCATGCACATGTATGTGGGTTTTTTTCCACTCTGCCAATGTCACCTTCGTGTACGCGTGTAAATTAGGGTGACAGATCACTGGAGGCGCCTTTCACAGCTCCATTACAAGTAAAAACTGGTCAGAAAGCCATGAAAGCCCCCGCAGGTCACATTTACGTTGTTTGGAACCCCTTTGACATAGAGAAATGATCAACAGAAATTCACCATAAATGAGTAATAATTGGGCATTGATCCAAGTTTCTTAAATCCACAAAAACATGGAAACCTAGATCTTATAAGTTTCAACGTATTTTGGATTTAGAAATAACACAACAGAAGAGCACAAAATTTTGACATACATCCAATCCTACCGCTACCGTTCTGCGTGGGTTTGGGCTGAGTATCCTCTACGGTACTCAGCCATTGTGAGTTTCTCTTGGTAATTCTGTGTTGTACAAAATTGCCTAGGTGACCCAGGAGTTGTGCTTACAACTCCTCAAGCCGCCTGAGTATGGGAAAGGTTCCTCTTCTCCTCACTCATCCTGTTTGCCGCGCCTCTTCCCTCCTGACAGGGGTTTTGGCGCAACGGAAAGATGGGTTGGAGGAGTGGCCACTGCTCCTAGGGATTGTGGCCTCTCCTCTCATGTGGGCACTAAGATGTGGGGGTCTGAGCCCGCGGGGCGGGTGGGACCCCTAACTGGGTGGGCGGGTGGGGGCGAAATTTTTGTCCAAATATTTCGGTGATAACGTGTTTGGCGCTGCATGCTCTGTAGCCGGTCCCGGAGTGCTGGATCCTAGCCGGTACCGGTTGCTCCTCAACCAACTAGGTTTGGTTCCAGCCGGGCGCGCCCGGGCTGCGCGCTGCGGGAGCCCCTGCGCGCGCGCCTCACGTTTGCTTCACTACCGCTATTCCTTGGACTTGGCCCACCTCCCGCTGCGCTCCCGGTAAGCGCACAGGAAGCCATTGAAAATATCCCCAAAGACCTAAAAGGCCCTATGGATGACCCTCCAGCTGTGCCAGTGCAACAAGCAAAAAAGGGCCAGTTGTGAAAGACTCTGTGAAAGAGCTGTCAAGGAGGGGCCTAATCAAGCAATGTAGGGGGCCTCCAGGGAGGGGGCGGACAAAACCAGAACCCCTGGGGGGACAAATGACAGCAGCCCCCCTGCCCTCCTTAAATACTCAAGCTCAGCCCATCCATAGGGGGTGAGTCATGAGTCTCTCAACTCTAGGCACATCCGGCGCCACGGCCACATTATCCTCGCCAACGCCACATCACCCAGTCCTACCCAACCAAAACCCTGTTGGCCAGGTCACTACCTCGACGTACTGCTTTTCATCTTCTCACAACCCACCACCAAAGCCTTGTTGTTCGATGCAAAGAAACCGTTGATACATACATGATGGCTCGTCGGATCATGTGGCCAACAGACAGTCAAGATCCCTAACACGGCAACTAGACTGCCAACAGCCAAAGTGAGCTGCTGCCCGTTGCCCACCCTTCTGTCCTCATCCCATCACTGTCCAAGTTTGCCGCAGCTCTCTTGCGCGGATTTTAATAGATCACTCGCACCAAAGATCCTTCCGCCGTCACCCCTGCTCTGAAGTGTCCCAGCGTTCTTTGCATTGGCTCCCAGGTGGCCAATCGGCTGGCCGCCAATCTCCTCAAATGGGAGCTGTATGTTGACTTTTGCTCTTCCACTCGTCCACCTTCTCCACCTTTGAGGATCCAAGACACTCGGAGTGTGGCTCGCTTTTGTCCCTTGGGTCGACTGCTAAAAAACCCATGTCTTCCAATCTAGCGGGATCTCTATGTCGGCGAGCTTGACACTGTACGGGCTCTTGATCCCAAAGCACCTCGCAGCAAAGGATCTCCCACGCCACCGGCCGACGTGCAATCCCATCTCAATCTTGCCGTGTTTCTGGTGTTCTGCCACAGCTTCCTCATGCTCCCCTTCTTCGACCATGTCGGCCTCGTCACCCCCACCGAGTACCGATCCCGCCCAGCAGTTTCGTCGACACGAGTAGCCATACTCTCCAAGCAGGAGCCAAAGAAGGACCAAGCTCGGAGCTTGACCACGGGATCGGGAATGCTCGAGCACGCACGCGGAGCATGCCCAGACAGGCACTAGCCTAAACGGGGTCCCTTACTTGGATTTCCGGTCCCAGAAACCACTGGCCCCCAGGCCAACGCATCCCAAGCCGGCCGCGGCGGGCTTCACAACCAACTGTTGCTCAGCACGGTAATCTCCATCTCCCTGGGCCCACGCCCAACAAAATTGACCAACCCCCAGCGAAGTCTGCTCCTCGGCGAGTTCTGATATTGGCCAGGGGCACCACCTTCTCAAACACCCCCTCCTTCAAGCACTCGCGCACACTGGCCAGGAAGCACGCCGGGGGGCATCAATAGGATATAGAAGAAGCTGCTCAGTGCTCATGGAACGCAACCGGGCTATCTTGCCCACCCACTTTGGTGTTCTATCCACACCTTTCTCTTTGACCATCTCGCCCACCCTCCTTGATGTTTTTGTCAACCTCCCTTCTGAGACGTTCCTGATCCCTGTCCTCTCTATCCTCCAATCTGTCCCCTCAATCCTATCATTTCCGTTCAATTAGCCTCCAGACTGGACCCTTGGTGTTCATCTCAATTAACCTGAGTGATGAAGGATAATAAATGATGTCCTGTGCTAATTTAGATGGCATTTGTGGTTATCAGACCCTGACTAGGCAAGGATATCCCCAGCTGGTATCAAATGTGAGTTACAGGAGTAAATTTGTCCACCTGGTAATAATGAAAGTGATCAGCAAAATCCATTTGCAGGTTTCTAAGTGTATTGCTGATTGCCCTCTAATCAGTTGAGTGGCAAAAGTAGGAAAATCTTATTCTTTGTGATTTCTGGTTGACATCAAATTTTGTTTGCTGTATCTGTTGGCTGGTTGGGCTCCTGTTTCTTTTTCATTAATTTGATTCTTATCTGTAATTTTGGGGAAAATTAGACTGAAATGTAATGAAATGTAATGCCAAGGAAAAGGCCATCAAATGTGTGAAATTATAGATCTTGTCTGAGACAACCTTTATGCACACCAAAGGAATGCCATTTGCACACAATTTTTGTTGTGAATTAGTTTGCACTCCAAAAAAGTGGTGTGCATTAGTGTGCACTCCAAAATTTGGAGTGCACACCCATGTACAGTCACTGGACAGAAACATTGGTATGTAAAGGTTGACCCGCATTAGTGCTCCTTTTGGCACTGTGCTCCCGCTGATCCCCGGCAAGAGTCAGCAGTAGATCACCTATTTGGTGTCTGCACAGCAGTGAAAGCGCTACACTAATGCTGATTGCACCAGAGGATCAGCAGTAGACAGCTGCACTGCGCTGAAAGTGCCACTGATGTCAGCGCAGCACAGCGGGTTCACTGTTGGTTCATACTGATCAGTGATGTGTGTTGTAAGATGCGGAATAACTTATCTTAGAAAGATTCTTGTTCATGTTAGACTCCTGTAATTTCAGCACACCCCCCTGCAGCGGCGAAGCCGCCTTGGCCTCTGGTCTTGAAAAAGGTATGTATTTCACCCGCAGTGTGCGAAGTGTTTGGGACTGCGCACACTGTGCAGTGCGCAAAGAGGTTTTTGCAGTGCAAAAAGTAAGTCCAAATTTTTATATGTATTTAATAAGGGACTTGGAAAAACGACTCCCATAAATTGGGAAAACAACTCCCATACGTCGCCGGGACCGGGTTTGGGAGTCGTTTTCCCAATTGTATTTGTTTTGGGAGCCGTCCGCACAATTTTATTATTATTTTTTTGACAATAGAAAAGGGAGTCGGCTGCCTAATTGACCTTCCGCAGAACACAATTTTGGGAGTTGTCCGCGTGCACCAGTAGTTACCCCCATATGAAATTGTTACGGGGCATGTAACCACATATAAAATTGTCACGCAGCATATAAACCCCGTATAACATTGTTATGTGGCATGTAAACCCCGTGCAACATTGTTACACAGCATGTAACCCCCATATAGCATTGTTACGTGGCATGTAAACCCCATATAACATTGTTGCGTGGCATTTAACCCCCGTATAACATTGTTACACCCCATGTAAAATTTACAACAAGTAACCCATGTATCAAGCTTGTGCAACATGTAACATGTTCCCACATCACACAATCCCCATGAAACATGTTTCTGCAACACACAACCCCCATGTAGGATGTTCCCGCAACATGTAACCCCCAAGTACCCCACATGAATGTCTTGCACCATGTAACCCCCATGCAAGAAGTTTGCCAACATTGTGACACGTGTATAACATGTAACATGTATGCACCACCCGTGACATGCACAAACACCATGTAACCTGTAAGCAACAAGTACGCACACCACAAAACCCATTTACACACGCAACATTCAACATGTAACATGTAGCACAGCATGTAACATGTAAACATCATGTAACATTTCACCCCCAATGTACCAATTTGTTAGGGTTATGTAACCAGGGGGTGCGCGGACCGCCATTGGAGCAGAAGGCTGGACGGAAAGTGCTGTAAAAAATGCGAACGTCAGCGGAAAAATGTAAAAATTGCGCCACTTAAAAGTAGAGATTCAGGCGGTTCTTTTGAGCCAATAAAATGGACATAAAGCTCAGGGGAACCGGGTCTAAATGAGGCTTGAAGTTGGTAATGCATGATGACTAACGTGCAGCCCTCAGATGTAATGTTCTGATTACATAATATATCCATAATTTTCATAGCACGTATTATATACAGCATATAAATATCACTGACCTTCTTAGACTGTTTGGTTGTGTAACAAAAAAGTTATATAGTTAGCAGTAATTTCCTACTGAGCCAATCACACCCCCCTTATATCTCATGTTATGATGACACACTATTGATAATAATCCAATAGCACAGATAATATGCATCATTGAAAGATTCCTGAATGTTTGATACTGTGTGGGTTTGTAACAAAAAAGTTGTGTGGTTAGCAGTCATTTTCCTACTCTGTCTGCGCACCCCTCATATCTCATGTTCTGATGGCAAAATATTGCTAAAATTTTCAGGGGTTTAATTTCATGCATATTTCTCTGTGATCTGAAATTTTTATGCATGTTGTGTGTGGGAAACAAAAGTTATGAATATGGCGGATCATAAAATGTGCACCCCTCATATCTCATGTTTTGGTGGCACACTATTGCTATAAATTTGCAGGGGTTCAATTTATGCACAATCCTCTTTTATATCAAATTTTTACGCATGTAGTGTCTGGGAAAAAAAAGTCATGGGTGGGGCGGATCATAAAAAAAATATAACTAATTAGTTGCAACGACTCCCAAAAAAAAATCTGTTTTAGGAAAACGACTCCCAAAAAGCGCCGTAGCCCAAAAAAGGGGCTAGGTAGACGTCCGGACCCGGTCACAATTTGGTCCCGGCGACGTATGGGAGTCGTTTTCCCAATTTATGGGAGTTGTTTTTCCAAGTCCCTTTATTAATATGGTACCTATTAGGGGGGTTCACAATAGAATAAAAAATAGAAATTTGGAGCTAATTTGAAGGCCTTTATGAACAATTTTTTAAAAAATGAAGAAGTTGCTCTGATTCTCAGGGGATACCCAGTCGTGTACACCTTGCTAGATTTTTAAAAATTTGTTGATAAAGACCTCTAAAATTTTACTTTTATCTTATTTTGAACCCCCCTATTATATATCCCACTTTCTTAAATCCACAGAATTCTAGACCTGCAGATCTAAGTTTTGGGGTGTTTTATTCTCACAAAATGGGGCAAAAATGCCCCATTTTTCTCACTTGGCACATTGAATATCCCCAAAGGCCTGAAGGCCCTATGGATGACCCTCCAGCTGTGCCGGAGCAACGAGCAAAAGAGGGTTGGTTGGTAAACTAGCCAGGGAGGGCCTAACCAAGCAGTTAGGGGGCTCCCAGGGAGGGGGCGGACGAAACCAAATCCCCTGCGGATCAATTGATCCAGAATCCCCTTCCTTATATACCCACAGGCAATCTCACTGCACCGCCCGCTTACCCAGACCACGGCCACGCCACCCTCCTCCTACGCTGTCGTAACTGCCCCGGTGGCGCCTCTATCCTCGACGCACCACTTCACACTCAGAAATGAAGAAGTGACAGACAGTGAAAATGAGGAGCCTGCCCCACGACGTTCCGGGTAAGCCATGATTTTTTTTCTGCAGCCATTCCGAATATTTAGGGCTGCTCAACATTTTCCATTTTTTCCCTTCTGTTAGTCGGCCACAAGCCAGCCGACAACCAGACCCTAAAGTGGCGGCAGTCAATGAAGACCTGGCATCACTTATTGGAAGCAGCACTGATGAAGACAAAAGTTCCGAAGACAAGTTGACCAAAAAGGAAGGCTAGGAATTTGGTTTTCTCACTCTCTTTTTTCTATTCGAGTTTTCACTACTATGAATCTTCACAAAACCATCCTGAAAGATGCCCAGCTGTAAACGCTACATGTCTATAGCCTTCATTTTTGCATCTCTTTCTATTTTGCTTGGTTTGTTCTTATTTTACTCTATGTTTCAATACAGCTTTGTTTTGTACGCAACATAACCTGAACAGGTTACTTTTTGAGACAGAAGGATTTATTGATGCTTTTCAATTTTTAGTTTTTAAAATACAGGGGTTGAAGATTTGATTTTGGCTGGCTACTAATTGTAAACTTGCGAATTGGGGGCAAATGTCTGGCCACTGAGAGTGCATGGGTGCAGTCGTTGATTGACTAAGTATGCGTTATCCAATTACCAAATCCTTTTACCCAACGCTTTCCTCCGCGTTTCCCACTCAAGTCTTTCAGCCTCTCTTTGATTTCTTTCGACTTCCCACTCGCGATCAACCTTTTTTTTCCAGTGCCAACTTCTGATGAGTTCGTGTTTTTCGGTAAGTTCTTGCTCTGAGAGGGGAGTGGGGGTGGGACGGAGACGATCGGGGATGGCTTTGGAAGCAGATTGAGACCAATCCGTGGGAATCAGCGCTTTACCGAGGTGCCCGGCCTCGATGAAGATCCTCCAATCTTCCCAGCCGTCGAGCTCCCATCGCTTGCTCAGCCCACCGATTGTCAGGACGTTCGCCCCAAATACTATGAGCGTCGCAATACGAAAGGCGTTCATCGCATCCACCGCCGGATTGAAATCCAGCGCTTTCTCCTCGCTCGCCTGGATCCAATCAAATGCCGCTCTACAAACTATCCTCTGGGATAAAGACAAAGATGGTGCAATGGAATTTTTCACTGCTGCCTTCAACTTGAGAGCCAACATGTTTTGTATATCCCAGAGGAATTTCTTCAACGTCAAAGGTAAGCTACTCAGCCCAACAATCACATTGAAAATAGTCTGCTTATTGATGATTACATAATTATGGGTTTGAACAGAAATGGCTGGGAATATAGTGAGTTTTGCTACATCCCCTTTACCGAGTGATCAGAATTGAGAGGTCAGGTAATGTATCCTAATCTATCCATGTTCTTAACCAGATTCCTGATTGCAACAGCAAACTCAGCCGTATTGGCCCTGATTGTTTTCTAAGCCATCAACATCCTTTGTTGATCAATGGAAAAGGAAAAATCATGCCAAAACAGTGCTCAAACAGTTGCCTAAATGGATTGATTGATTGAGAGAAAGGCACCAAAACCTGTTTGTTGGTGAAAACTTGATCTTGATCAATTTTAACAAGCCAGTAATATTTAGCTATTCCCTATATATTAAGAATTTTAGCCAACCAAAATTCCTACAATCAAAATTTATGAATGCCTATGGGATACTCTGAAGCCTAATTTGGAGTTGCCTGGAAGGGAATAAATATGCCAAAGGAGAAGTGGTGGGGGTGGGACCTTAGGAATTTGACATAGGTTTTTGGGCCCTGCAGCGGCGCAGCCGCCTTGGCCTCTAGTTATATATGTTTTATACATTATGTAATATGGTCACACTGGCTTGCCCTGCGTAGCCGGCTGACATCTAGCGCCAAAGTTAAGCAGAGTGATCAATATTGAAGACAAGAGGAAAGATAGTAGCTACACCACAGGAGCAATCAAGGGAAATCTCAAGCGTTCCCTTGACACTTGACAAAATATTGAACGTCTGCTGGACGCTTGAGGGAGGAAAATGTCCGTTGAACCCAGAAGACATGGTTTTTGTGTTGGGGGTTCTGGTACATCGTCAGAACCCTCCCTCAACGCAAAGATTATTCTAACATCGGGCGGTTCTGGGACCCAGTTCTCTCAACGCTCTGGCAAAGTGTTGAGGGAACGGTGGCCCGGAACCAGGCTGTTCTTGCAACCCACCACTTCCCTCAACGTCTGCCAATCTGTCGAGGGATCTGGAGCCGGGCCACTGTTTAAGTAGAGCTTAGCAGAAAAAAGGCAAAATGGAACAAAAGACTGATAAAAGGAGTGACGGTGCATGAATTGCAGATCACGTCACAATACTCCTCAGTCGTTTTGCCAAAGCTCACTAGGAATTATAAAGCACGGCTAAGGCCGCATCCGAGTGAGATTAGCACAGTCTAATGGGTATAGAAGATGTAGCAGGAGCTAATCATGCTGTTGCTATTGAATCAAGACTCAACAATTTGCAAGAACTCTTGAACTCTCAAGCTATCATAACAGTTTCTTACTTTAATAAGAGAGAGATCTCTTCCTTGCTCTTAGGTAAAACATAAATTCTCTATGTTTTATCTTAGGCAAATTGTTGTAGTGAGAGAATAGTTATCTAAAAAAGAAGTAAATCTTAGTCATTCCAAATCTTTCAGGATTGAGTTTTCCCTGAATTCTAGCCAGTCCAGGTCCTCAAAATCAATCCTATGTTCATAATGTAGGTAGTTCCTCCTTGTACCTTGTATACTCAAATTGGTGGACACAAAAACGGAAATGCTATGCTTCTAAAAAATTATGTTTAAATTGTGGCCTTACTGTATGTCACTATTTTTTGATACAGGCCAGTGTTGGAATTAATTTGATGCATAAGCATTCTGAAACCACTCCCAGTTTGAGCTTCGCTGCTGGAGTGCAGAGTGATCATCACAAACCCCATATTTTTCACTTTTTATGATTCTTGTATATTGTAGGTGCCTTGAGTGAAATTCTTCTTGTTTGGCGGCAGGAAGTTCACCCTGCCTGCGCTTACAGAAAGAGACTTGGTGTTTCAGTTTTAAAACTTGTGGCATAAATATCTATCTCAGATATGTGAGAGGGTTTGATTTTATTTCTGGAAGTAAGAGTATTTGAACTGACGGTAACCATCCCTAGTACCCTACCCTTCAAATTTCACCCCAAAAATATGATTGCAAACCTGAAGGCTTTGGTAATTGCATCACATGGACTGATCCTCCTCCAGCTCAACGTAAAATCCATGTCTTTATCGCCAGGTCGGACCCATCTTGTTGAAAAGGATTTGGCTGCGCCAGATTCCCATTCAGTGGATTGGTATGACAAAAATTGCATGAATTACTGCTTGCAAAATCCCCTAACTTTCTCCAAGGTAGTCTCAGATTTGCAAGGTCCATTTCCAATTTTTGATTACCCGGGTCATCAAGAACAAACATCAAATTGGCTTAATCATCCATGTGACCCCATTTCAAAAGAACATGGGTTTGGACAGAATGAACCACTCATCCTAGGTTTTGATCATCCTTTAATTCATAGCAGCAATGTTGGCTATCAAAATCTGACTCCAAATGTCAAGGATTCACCTGATATTCCACTGAAGTCTAAATGTAAAGCAAATAATCAAAAATCAAAAAAGAAAGAAATTGGTCCAACAATAAAAAAGCCGCTAAAAACAAATGGGCATGTGCAGGGGGATGTGAGAGATCCAGAGCTTCCAAAAAAAGAGATCAGAACTTTTTCTTCCAGGCCTTTTGATGAGAAGAAATTGGGCTACCTTAGAGAACTCCTTACAATTGAAGTAAATGAAAGACTTTTTAATGATAATGGAAGTGGTATTGAACACTTAAACACCAATTATTGTAGGTCGGGTACACAGCCCGGCCACTCCTTCTGGATTCCATCAGAAGAAATGAATGAATTCCTCAAAAAGAATAAAATCACCAGCGGCCAGCGTCCCTTGAAATTTGCTATTGGAGAAGCTCGAGATGCAAAGCAAGAACTTGGAAAGATATTCCTGATTTTATCAGACCAAAGATTGAATATCAAACAATACTCCATTTTCACAGATAAAATCATTAAATTTTTTCAAGATAAAGTTGACTGGTGGCTTAGAAATTCTCAAGAAGATAATGTATCATATGATGTCAAGTACCATGACAGAAAGGTTAGACGCATCCTTGAGTACGTTGAAAATGTAACCAAAATATCCACATTCCTCATCATCACCCATATGTATTTGTTCAAGGATCCTGGGGATGGTGCATGTGAAACGGTGAGCAAGGTGGATGTAGAGAATGTCTTAGAGTTTATGAACAATCTCTGGAAGCAAGATAAAGAAATACCATCACTGCAATCAAATGAATACATCTACATCAAAAGAATGGCAAATATAACCTGTCCAAAGGATGAATCCAATAAAAATTGGCTGCGGGGTTCTACTCTCTGGTATTATACTTCTGAAGCAGTTTTTATGTATTGGAGAGAACAAAATAGAGGGGATGTCTCATCAATTGGAAAGATAAAAAAACATGAACTTGAATTAATGCAGATGGTTGAGCTTATCCTTGCTAATTCAACTCTTGACAACAAAAACATGGCTCAAGATTTCATCAAAGGAAAATTACAAATTGAAAATAACACCACACAAAAAAGGAAGTACGATTTTTTCTTTGGGAATGATTCTGCTGGAACAAGTCAGTTGGTGGAACAAGAGAAATCAAATTCACCAAATCACTCTTGATATTAGAATTTGTTTACTCAAGAAATGAAAATCTTCATAGATCCATGCATTTATGTGATAGCACATCAACCAAGATGTTGCCCAGTAATTCAAGAGTTGGATTACCAGTGGAAAATTTCCTCACATTATCTTATCCTCATTTTTTTTCTTCTGACTCACCTCCTCAGTTTGTAATTAGTTCTTATGTCTCACTCAGTTCCCCATTTTTTGGTATTCCAATCCAACTACCTGTAGCCCACTACATTTCAATGGTTTTTCTTTCATTCATTCAATTTCCCTCTTGTGTCTTGTGTATGGCAGCAATATAATGCGGGCAATATGTAATTATTTGTCAAATTTTCCCTGACATCCTATATGACATCTGATAAGATCTAGAGATGGCCATTGGAACCCCATTCTCCAGCAGGCCCTTTCTTGTGAGAATGCTGGACCAGACCCTGACCCGCAGCAAACATATAAGAAGCTCGTGCGGAAAATCAAACCCCAAACCCCAGCTGCTAAGAAAGGTGAGTGTTAAGCCTCCTTTTACAGTCCCAAACCTAACCCAGACCAAAAAGCTAAATTGTATTGCTTTGCCAATAGCAGAACCCAAACCATCATTGGCAGCAAACTTAGCACAAGTCCTTCGCCTGCCGGGGGGGGGGGGGGGGGGGGGGGGGGGGGGGCGGCGTGAAGCGCCTCACACGAAGTGCGACCTCCCGTCAGGGAGGGACTTTCATGGAATCCCTGATTCCTGGCGTGAGAGCCCCGCCTACAGCTCTTAGTTTTTGCAGGTGTCCAACTTTGTGCCCCCAAAAACCCCACTTCCCAAAAGAACTGATTCCTTCCCTGGATACCAAAGAAAGGCCTGCTTCTCCTCTTTAATTTGGCGGCAGTCACAGGCTGATAGCACTTGGTTCATGGCCTGGGAAGCAGTTTGAAAAATGCCTCTTTTTGAGACACGTTCCTGCTGATGTAAGCAGGAATGCAGTATTTGACTGCCTTTCAAAAGATCAAAACAGCTTTTGATAAAAAGCTACATGTATTTACAAAATAGTTCTCTCTCAATATTGTCCTCTTTTCTCGGTGTTTGAAAACGTCAAATGCAAGGATCAGGCCTTATATTGGCAGCTACAAGGCCTAAATTGCATCAGAAGAAGCGCACTCCTGAGCACTTCTTAAGTCCAGAGGGGCAGCCTCAGCGGGCTGACGGTTGATTTCCAAAAAAGGAAAAAGTGAAAAAAACCTGATACAGGCTGATATTCCTGGGGCTCTCAGGCCATATAAAGGTTTTTGCAGGTAAAGCCTCTCTGTGAGACAGAGATCCTGCAGAGCTGCCTCACTGGGAGGCTTTGATAAGCTCGCATCGACAGCCGCCCCGGCCAAAGCCAAGACAAAGCCAGCTCTAGAGTTCAGAACCTTGTACGTCCCAAGATAAGATTGCAGCAGACTTCCCGCAAGGCTGACTGAATATTGTTCTCTAAACAGAACACTCGCGGAACAACTCGGCAATAAACCAAAAGACACCCTTCTAGACAGGATCACAAACAGTCTAAAGACAGGTAAGTGATCCAATGTCCCCAGACCGCAAACAGACAAAAAAGAAATATCAATAGCTGACTTGAACAAACCTTGTTTTTCAAGCAGACCAAAGCAGCAAAACAGAGCTCTGCCGTAGGTATAAAACAAAGATTGTAAATTGACTTCGTCCCGTGCTTGTGAGTTGAAAACCAGACAAGAGAAACAGAAGAGCAGCTTGATCTCATAGCTGACCATCATGGCTGCATGGACAAAAGCTAGATTTCATACTAAACCTCTCAGCAAACCCGCACGGAGTTCGCCCAGCTATCCTTCTCTTGTCTCCCCAGCCAACCTCAACACCAACAAAACCAACTCAAGTCTGCCTTGAGTTGCTTTCAGGTACTACACGCGCAGAATCTTTTGTTTTTCATTTCAAGTTGTACTAGTTTCTGATTGGAATAAAAATACCTTTCAGTTGCTCCTAATTTTTCATTTCTGACCCTGGAAGTGCCATCCAGCGGGCCCAGGGTGTTCAATTTTAGTAAAAAAAGTCAAGCGTGTAGCTGTGCACCCACCATGGGTCGCAGCGGTGAGACGCCGGTTAGCTGAAGCGTTACCTCACCTGAACTTAACACAAGTCCCTCGCTGCTGCGGGCGTCTGGTCTTGCAAAGCAAGCCTCCGATAGCCCTTGGCAGGAGGGACTTGCGCGCTATCACCCCCTTTTGCAGAGCCTAGAAACTTCATTTGGCTGGGTGGTTTTTTCAAACCATCACAGTTTCTTGCATTCATAACATTAAACCTTAATTATATGCTTGGCGTAGAGCCTTGCTTCTTGCCTGTCATCTGATACAATCTTAGTTATTTTACACAACTCCTTCAAATAGAAATAAATTTTCAAAGTTTACCAAACCTTGGAATTTACTGAAGTCAAGCAACAGAAGAGATCCGTACTCAATGACATATACTTTTTTTTTTTTTCAACTTACAGTCAAGTCTCTGAGCCCTCAATTGACGCACAGACCCGCCATCAAGACCGTATAACACTCTGGATGACCGGTAAAGACCGGTCATCAAGAGAGAGATATACAATGCCTTGGATGACCGGTTCTGTACCGGTCATTGAAGGGATATGTACAACCTCTTGATGACCGGTCTGTGCCGGTCATCGAGGGGACTCAACACTTTCAATGGCCAGTACAGACCGGCCATCAACAACCCTCTTGATGACCGGTCTGTACCGGTCATTGAGGGGACTTGACACTCCCAATGACCGGTATCAACCGGTCATTGTGAGGACTCAACCCTCTCAATGACCAGTACTTTGCCGTTCTTCAAGAGGGCTTTATCCTCTCAATGACCGGAACATACTGGTCATTGAGAGTGTCAAGTCCCCTCAATCACAGGTCAATCCCGGTCATCCTGGTGATGATTGGTTATGTTGATGGTGTACTTGTATGAGCCAACGTTCACTACTGAGCACGGTCCTCAAAATAGCTTCATGTGAAACAAGCTGTGTATTACTTTGAGGGTCCGTGCTCTTGTACTGTTGTAATGAATCTCTGCAATTCTGGTTTACAGAGTCAGTAACACTCTTGAACATATTTTGTATTGTATAATTTTTCAGGATTGCCATGAGTGCGTACATAGAGAAAAAAAAATACAAGCTCAGTGTGAGGCCCCACCTACTATTCAGCTAGCTATATATTGGCTCTGAAGTTTATCCAAGAGGACAACTCGCCAGTGCTTGAATAGTAAGTCAATCTTTTAAGTTTATCGGGATGTTTGATCAAACTTAAGTATAATGATAAGGTTCTGTTGTTGAATGGAGAATGATTTTCTCGGATTTATAGTATGTAACTAGAGGCCAAGGCGGCTGCGCCGCTGCAATCTCCAGGGAGCCACCCCCAAAAAAGCTCCATAGTGTGGAGATAAAAGTTTTTGGCATTTTAAGTGGAAAAATAAAGATATAGTGTCATTTGAACAACACTGAAACCATTAAGTAATTACGCCCCATGTCCAGCTGCACCCCGTAACACACATGGCGGAATGAGCACCCCAAGGCACCCCCAGACAAGCCCTCCGGCTGAGCCCTTTTTCACCCCTTCCCTCAAGCAGTCCCAGCTATCAGATATTGCTGTAACAGCCACAAACATAGCTTGCACCAACCACACAAATAAACCCGCTCCAAAACTGTTGGAGTACATACATGCAGAGCCCCTGGCAATCTAGCCAAGTTTCCCGTGCAGACCCAACCCACCATCCACTGCCTTGCCATTGGCTTTTCCATCAGCACACCCTTCCCCAAACACGCTTTATCTACCAAGCTTACAACCCAATAAGCGCAAAGCCCCTCAACTTTGTTTGGTTCACTGGAACCCCCCCCCCCCCCCCCCCTCCCTCCAACAATGACTCCACAAAACATAATCTGGGTCCCTGGCGTACATGATTTGTCAATTTTTTCAAGCAAATGCACCCCCTCACAATGACCTCAATGATTGATGAAGCCAATTAATCCTACAAAAAAATCAGCTCTTCAACAAAATACTTCCAAACAACCCTCCTCCCCCCCCCCCCCCCCCCCCCCCCCCAACTATACAATTAACAACCACTCATGAGCACAGAAAATGTTGATGTCTCTTTCACACGGTCACGGCAAAACCAAGTTTGATTCAGCATGACCCAGGGGCTAAGAGATTGACTGGGAAGGGAAGAATAACTATGGAGGATGCCTGATTGTCTGGAATAACCTTTCTGGTTGTGAACCCGTGAGCTACATGCCTGATGTTAGCTAAAACTATTTGTGGATGGGGTAGGATTAGATTAACAGTGTAATAAACCTGGTTGATAATGAGGGTGGCAACAGAAGTAAGCAGGCATATAAATCAGGGTTTTTTCCGTTGGTGAGAAGGGAAATTTTTGATTCAGAGCGCCTGTCAATTTCTGGGATATCAGGACCTCTCTGAGACATTACCCAGACAATTGGATTTTATTTGGCTCCTTGCACCAATACAAGATGTGCTGTGCCCAGAAATACTTGCATTGGTTCCTGTACCATCCAATCACAGGCTTTACATACAACATCTGATGGAAGAATACATACACAATTGTTCAAGCAAAATGTTTTGGTTCAAGGCCCAATTTCACCCAGGCAATTGAGAGTCATGTTGTGTGCTTTTTTGTATTGATTTGGGTTGACATCATGGACACAGCCAAGTGATAATTTTATAAGATTAGTAATCCCACACAGTCAAAATGGTCCTACAGTGCAATCCACCCATCATTTTTAACCATTCTGACTCTCCAGGTAACCTCCTCAGTAGAGCTACAAAAAACACAACCAAACTATGAATACATACAGCGGCACAGAAGCCAATGCAGGTGTAGGTGCATTTATACCATGTCTATGTAGCTAGATTAAGATAAGGTAAGTAAAAAAATGTGCCTTGCGGCAGGGCCCGACCAGTGCTCCTTGCCCCTCCCCCCCCCCCCCCCCTTCAAGAAATAAAATTGGGTTGGAGCTGGCCCCAATTCATTCCAAGCAGAATGTGTACCACGCCGGGCCGGGATGGTAGTAATTGATTGATCAGAGAAAGAGGGTGGGTGCCAAGAGGAGCACTTTCTTGAACGCGGCAATCTCCTCCCCGCTAATCAAAAAAAGACAAAGTAATGATATAAGTGTCCCCACCCACGACAGAAGGGGGGAGAAAGAGGGGGAGGAGGGGAGGTAGAGATCAAGGAGGGAGGCTGAGAGGCTGGCAACGTCTTCGAACTGACTCTTGGCGCGGGCGGTGGCGAGGGAGGACTTGATCTGAAGCTCCTGCTGCAGCACGACGTTAAGCTTGAAGAGGGAGGCATGAGTGTCGTCACCGGGCTGATTAGGGTCGACAGAGGAAGCGGGGCCGAGGGTTTTGATGTAGAAGGTTGGCAAACAGAGGGCAGTACCGGTATCGAGGAGGGGGAGGGTTGGGTGAGGACTGCGTGTCGAGCAGACCTAAGGAACGGAGCAGGCCCATTTGATCGCGCAGGAACAGGCCGGCGGGGGCGGCGATGCACCAGACAGGCCTCTGCGGCCCCTCCTGTCACCGCCGCCATCAGCGCCACAAGCTTCCTTGTCTGGGCGTCGAAGAGGGATAGGTTGGTGAGTAGCTTGCGTTGGATGATGAGTAGTTGGAGCCAAAGGCCGGGCGCCGAGGAGGTCTGATTGAGTGGCGAGCTGGGCTGCTTGGCCACAAAAACCGGGGACATGGGTCAGTGTCGTGGAGACTTCAAGGACAAAACCAAGAAGGAGAGAGAGCAACTGATTATGACCTGGCGCCGGCCAAAGCCTCCGGTAACTCTGGCATCACACACTCCATCTCCTCCTGGAGCCTTCTAAGACTGGTGTGGAGCTAAATTGAGGGATGGGGGCGGACAGGTGATGGCCTGATGACGGAGGACAATGGCGAGACAGCGGCGACAAACACAGACACCATTGTGGGGCTTTTTTGATTGGATGGCTCTGTTTATCTGGCCCGCCAAGGCCGTCCGACTACAGGCTGTTGCTCCCATCTGACGCGGATCATCAAAGGGCAGTGTTGTTTTATTGGTGGGGAGGGGGGCGAGAAGCAGACTATGGCGTTGCACAGCCAACAATGTCTGTAGGCTAAAGATGGTCTGGCAGAACCCTTCCAGTGGACGATGATCTGCTCCTGGGACCGCAGCGGGCTGTGGCTGTAGCCAAAGATGGCGCCCGGGTTGCTGGCAATGATGGTCCCAACAAGGTGTGGCTTGGTGGCTTGAGCATGGTTATAGCGACTTGTTGTTGGAATGATTGTGTTGGTTGCTGTTGCACTGGAGAAAATGGCTTGCGTTGCCAGGGATTGCATTTGTTCTGCAATGACCGTTGTGAAGAGCAAGGTGAAGGGGTGCGTTTCCGCTTGGGTGAGGTGACAACTGAGCTTGGTGTTGGCCAGTTTTTTTGACATAAATAGAAGGAAGGACCACAGACAAGTTGATCCCCAGGGGTTCTGGTTTTGTCCTGGCCCCTCCCTGCAGGCCCCCTACTTTGCTTGATTAGGCCCCTGCTTGAGACAACAAAATGCCGACTCTTTTTTGCTTGTTGCACTGTCACAAGCTGGAGAGTCTATCCATGGCACATACTGTGTTCGGGGATAATCTATTCAACAGTGGCCATCATTTGGCTGCACACCAAAACTTAGATCTTTTTTGCTGTGTTTTTGTGAATTTAATAAACTTGGATATTTTTGAGGAACTTTATTGACAAAGAATATCGCGATGAGAAAGAGAGAAAAGAGAGCAACAAGATTTGAGAAGGAGACAAAGATAACCTAAAGAGAAATCACAATCTGAATGATGTAATAAAATGAACACGTCATAGCTATGACAATCACATTACTTTGTTCCAATCTAACAGTAACTCCAATGCTCAATTGAAGCTAGGAGATTAGATTAATTTTATGCAATAACACTGCCAGCATAATTGGCTGGGTTGAGGTTATCCCAGTTAAACTGGGATGAACTCAACCAATTTAAACTTAGTTGATCTCAACTGATGAAATATAAATCCAAGGTACCCCCCTTGATTTTATATTTCATTGGATGAGATCAACCCATTTTAAATTGGCTGAGTGCATCCCAGTTAAACTGGGATGACATCATCCCAGCCAAACATGCTGGCAGTGTAAGTTAGCATGATAATGACCAGAAGTCCATAAAACTTCACAGCATCCGTTACAAAATTAACCTTGCCTACTACTCCCAAAATTGTCTAATTACTTCAAAATCTTACCCTTCTTATTACCTTTCTTTTCCTTCAATTCAGCCCTCTTCCTAAATTGTTCCAAATAATTGTTAGCAGAAACATGTATATGATTTTGAGAAACCCACATGTCTTCTCTGGGAGTTGAAGACTGCCACAAAATCAAATAATCATACTTACCCTTCTTCACACTGCAAACATCTAAAACCGCTTTAATCTGAGTCCAATCAACAATCTCCTTGTCTGCGTAATATTTTTCTTTTATTCCTAAATTGGCAGACCGCCCCTGTATATCATTAGGATCAATATAACGCGTCAACAGAGAAACATTGAAGACAGGTTGCAACTTTGGGTAATCATTTGATAAATCCAACTTCACCGCGTTCAAACCAATCATCTTCACTACTCAAAAAGGACCAATATACCTGTAATCTAACTTGGAATTAATACACTGTGACTAAATAAATTTGCATAAGAGTAATACTTGATCTCCCTCCTTGTAAACAGGAACGTTTTGTCTTCCTTGATTATAATAAGTTGCTTGTTTTGTTCTTGCTTGACATAAACACTCAATTGCGGTCTCTTGAGTCACCTGTAAATCAATGAGAAATTTGACCAACTCCTTTTGACTGGTTTTCTCTGTCACAATGTTAAATCTGGGATGAAAACCAAAAGTAAAGAAAAAAGGAGAAATTTGTAGGCTTGCCGAATTGGAGTTATTAAAGGAAAATTCTGCCATCTCCAAGCATTTATCCGAATCGCCCTGATAGTAGGAACAAAAATGATGGAGATAGTCCTCCAAAACCTGGTTCATACGCTCCGTCTGACCATCCGTCTGAGGGTGATAAGCAGTCAACAACGCCAAACCAATATTAAGAGATTTCATAAGCGCTTTCCAAAAGTCGCTAACAAAAGTGCTCCCCCTGTCCAATACTATTTTATCCGGCAACCTGTGATACCTAAAAGTATGCTTCCTGAAAAGCGCCGCCAACACTCTGGAAAAAGAAGATTCCTTACAAGGAATAAAATGAGTTAGTTTACTCAACAAGTCAACTACAACCAGAATAGAATCAAAACCACCCAAAGAAGGTAACTTCACAATCATATCCATACCTATGACACTCCAAGGTTTGGAATTTGCCACTATAGAAACCAATTTCCCATCTGGCGCTTGTCTCTGTGATTTCACCCGTTGACATGAATCACATCCTTTGACATATTTTATCACAAAACTCCTCACCCCCGGCCACAAAAAGGTGCGGGTTAAGGTTGCCAAAGTTCGCGCAACAACTGGGTGTCTGACAGTGGGCGAGTTGTGATAAAGGGCCACCAGTCTTCCTTGCAACGCCGCTGGAACAAATATACTCCCTTGGTGCCAATAAACTGTATCAACTAAACAAATTCCAGCTGTCAGCTTGTCTTCGGCAGTATATTTGTTGTTGAAAAAGGCTAAAACTTCTTGAGATGGCTTCTGAAAAAATAAATCATGTGATGAGAAAGGTGTAGCGCTTGTCTCCACTGCCAGCATAATTGGCTGGGATGAATTCATCCCAGTTTAACTGGGATGCACTCAACCAATTTAAAATGGGTTGATCTCATCCAATGAAATATAAATTCAAGGGGGGTACCTTGGATTTATATTTCATCAGTTAAGATCAACCAAGTTTAAATTGGTTGAGTTCATCTCAGTTTAACTGGGATAACCTCAACCCAGCCAATTATGCTGGCAGTGCTTGGACGTAGAGTTATCAATTGCACTGCAGTCAACCATCCTTTTAACTATCAAATGAACATCAGAACTCAACCGCCTGCCATCATAATAATCCTCTCTACGGCTAGGGCCTTCTGCTGGGTTTTTTGATCCACTCACGTGATAAATAAGCATATTAAAGTTGTCTAAAAACAAAGCCCACTGGGCTTGCTTAGGAGACAAGTATTTAGCTGTTTTGAAATAAAGCAAATTAGAATGATCCAAAAACATCTTAACAGGATTCACAGTACCCATCAGCCAAGCCCTCCATTCCTCACAGGCTGAGACAATGGCCAATAACTCGAGGTCAAAACTCTTCCATGACCGTTCTCGTTCCAAAAGTTTCCGCGAGAAATAGTTAACCGGCAAAAGATCCCCCTGTGCGTTAGGCTGACTGAGTACCACAGCAATAGCATAACCAGACAAATTAACATGAAATATTCTATCCCTTTTGAAATCAAAATGTAAAAGCAACGGCTTGTCAACAAACAACCGTTTCAGTCGTTCAAATGCCTGCAAAGCAGCCGTAGAATCTAAACAAGTAGTGTCACTATACTTCTCCCGCGTTAAGCTAGTCAAAGGACCCGCCACCGTCGAGAAATGCGGAATAAATTGCCTGTAAAAATTTGTAAATCCCAAAAATTTACGAAGCCCTTGCACTGTAATAGGAAAAGGCCAATCACTAATCATCTTGAAATTTGACTCATTCATCCTAAGACCAGTATCTGTAATGTCAAATACTAAGAACGTCACCTTAGAGCAGAAAAACTCACACTTTCTCAAGGACACCTTCAAAGAAAAGTCTCAGAGCTTCTGTAAAATGTTAGCCAAATCTACACAATGTTGTTCATGAGAGTGGGAGTAAATTATTATATCATCAATGTAAACAATGCAACACAAATCCAAAAATTTCAAAGAACGTGTTGAATGAATCGCTGGAAAGTTGCCGGAGAGTTAGCTAAGCCAAAAGGCATAAATTGATACTTGTATAATCCCCAAGGGATCCGGAACGCCGTTTTCCACTCGTGTCCCTCGGCCACGCACAACAAATTGAACACCAATTTGAGGTTGATCTTAGACAAAAACTTGCAACCCTGTAAGTTATTAAGCAAATGAGAAATAACCAGCAATGGATAAGAATCCCAAACCGTAAGACTGTTGAGAACTTGATAATCTACACAAGGCCAATTAGCCTTTCCAGGTACCTTAACATAAAATAGAGGTGCCGCATCCAAAGACAAAGAAAGGCGTACAAAACCTTTAGCAAGGTTCTCATCTACATACAACTTTAATTCCTCTCTCTCCTCCTTGCTCAAGTTATACATCTTTCCAAAAGGCGGAATCACCCCTTTCTTCAGATTAACCATACAATCAAACTGACCACAATGTGGAGGCAGTTCGGCTAAAGACTCAGACACAAAAACATCTGAGAATTTTGAGATAAGTTCATCTGATTCATTGCTCAAAATATGACAAATTTCCTGTATACACTCATACATTACAATATCACCCTTGGACCCGCCAACAAAAGTACCAGAATCCTTTAACCACCAATTTCCTAGTATAATATCTGGTGAAGCCAACTTAGTTAAATGTAATTTCACACAAGACAAAAGAAAAGAACCAGAAACTGTGGGAATAGAAATTTTCCATTTTACATAGTGAGATATTTTTCCGGATGAAGCTGCTGATCCGTCAAACAAATTGCACTGTAATGGATTGGCAAACAAAAAGATGTCAATATTAATCTGTCGTGCAAAATCAACATCAATGAACAAGGCAGATGCACCGGAGTCAACCAAAACAGAGACATCAGCCTGGACTTCATCATTAGCAAATAAGGAGCCTCTAAAGAAAGGTTGATGACCTGGACGACTGGACTTTTTGATCAAATAAAAACGCTTACTATTTTCACCACTCATCTTCTCTGCCATAAAGGTGTTGAAATAAATTTTACCCACAGAAATAGAAGTCATGTAAACCGCGTCCGCCACTAAAGAAGGATCGTCTTCCTTCTCCAAAGATTTGGCAACTCTCTTCTTGAAAGGTAACCCGTTGACTTCCGCTAGAGATTGACGCTTCTTTCCCTTATCCGGACGTGCCGCAGACAAAGCCAAACCATCCGCACCCAACAGAGGGCTATTCTCCTTTTGACAAGTTGGAATTGAACATTGATTGCGGCGATTTTCCGGCGCCCACATTGACTTGCTTTGTTTTCCCCCCAATTTCTTCTTTCTGGATGAACGACCACCCCATTCCTTCCATAAATTCATCATCTCCATGTCTTCCCCCAGCACACAACCCCAAGCATTATAATGCGCAGTGTTGTATTCCCTGCCGCAACAAATACAAATTCCTCGATCTACACATCCCTTTTGAAACGCTGCATATGAGAATCCCTCTTCTTTCATTGCTGCAGTCATTTCATCAATGTCCATTGGATCTCCTTTCAAAAGCTTTGTTGGTGGGGCAGAAGGTTGAGGGACTTACAGTTGTGGAGCGTGAGACTTAACCGGATGAACCACAGGGTGAGAAGGTATCAGTTGAATCCTTTGATGAGTGCAAGGGTTGAGTATCTTGCTAACACCCGCCACATTTCAAGCAACAAGAACAGCAATTTCCTGTCTAGCTTCAAGATCAACCGTTGAGAGACTCCTGTCCGTACAAGCGGAGGCAGTCGTGTGAGGGGATGGGTGCTGTTTAGGCTGCCCTCGTGGCTGGGTGGTCCGTGGTGATGAGCGCTGAAAATGGGGGGGATCAGGGATAGCTATTGGGTTTTGGGTGGTTTTGAGAAGTTCGCCGGGGGTTCGGATCCTCGGCGGCAGTTGTTTTGTTTGAGGGGAAGGGAGATGTGATCTTAAGGAAGAGGAAGGAAAAAGATCCGGAAAACTCTGATGAAGGATGATTGGCGGGCGGAGCCCGTAAGTTGAAACTCTGAAGATAGGATCTATAAGCTCAGTGATGGTCCGTATTCTGGGGATCAGAATGCCATGGCCACCCATCATCCAAGTTTGAGCTGAACTTGGACTCCGGGCGACATGTCACATACATTTCATCACATCCTCCGCGCGCTACACGCGCACACACTCACAACAAACAAGATAAAAAAGAAGAAAGGAAACAACACAAGGGAAAATTAAGGAAAACACAGCGTGATGAGTCAGGAAGAAAAGAACCAGAGGGAGGAAAATAAAAAGAGGAAAGAGAAAACAGAAAACACTCAAGACAGGCAGAACAAACAGAAGAGAAAGAAATCAGAAACAAACAAGGAAATAAACCCACATCAGGCGCTGTGTTAGGACCAAGAAAGCTGAAGAGGCATGGGGAACTGAGAAGGAAGGGAGATGGGAAAATGGACAGAAGGAAAAGGAGAGATAGGGGAGCCAGTTGAAGGTGGAAATGTGATGAGAAGAGATCTTGAGGCCTGGGGAGTCGGGACTGCACCATAACTTTCATTGAGTCGCGAGACCCAATTTCGGATTACCTAATCAACTTTCATTGAGTCGCGGGACCCAATGACGGATTACCTAATCAACTTTCATTGAGTCGCGGGACCCAATGACGGATTTCTGTCCACCCCAGCGTGGAAATTGAGTCTTGGGAAGTGAAAATAAACTTGAGTCTTGATGATCCTGCTGGCGGCGGTGATGCTCCTGAATAGCTGGCCACGAGAGGGGCCACCACACCGTTTTGTCCCACGTTCCCCGGAAAAGAGCCAACTTGATTATGTTGGGATCAATGGCCTTGTCGTACGCTAGACACTTGGTACGTTTGGCCAACTTGAGGGGTCGAAGTAAGGCGTTGAAGATGATATTGAATTCTTCTATTGATTTGTTGCCCTGTCGCGCAGCGTTGAAGGCTGCTTCAGCTTGTTCCAATTCATGACAGTTAGCAAAGGTAGTTTTGATGGTATGAATAAAGGAATTGGAATTTAACGGCTCCTTAATCACATACTCCATTTTTGCCGATGCCTGCAACGCCGGAAGATCCAAAGCTGAAGCGTTCTTAGAAAGCAGTCCACGCCACCAGGTGTATGAAGGCACCTCTTCATCCATTCGCCCGAAAGCTGGGTGAAAAAAACCTGAGATCCACAATATCCTCTGTTTCTCTGTGTTAAACTGATTGCCGATTCGTTCAAAAGTGTTTCTTATATAGAAGCAAAAGTTATTAGTCTCGCGCGGCATGCCAGTGAAATAGATATGAGCATCATGAGGAGGTTCAATAAAAAATCGAGGGCACTCAACAGTTGTAGGTTGAACAGACAAAAACTCCAAGCAACCCAGGCGACCCTTTAATCCTTCATTGTAACCATCCACAATTCCACAAAGATGCGCAATGGTCTGTTGATTCTCCAATTGAAAATTCTGAAGGTTGGAATGAAAAATCGATTTTATGTTTGCGGCATCGACTTGCAGATCCTTAATTGCCTTCTTGTCTTGACAAGCTTGAGCATTCAAAACCGCAATATCCGCCGCTTGAGTTTGAATCAAATCCGATTGGAGAGAATTATCAACTCGTAAGGTGGACAGCAAAGTCAATAAATTGTTGTCTAGATGACTACCGGTTGGACCCTCAACCGGAGGAATATCTTGAGTATCAGGAGTAGGAATTCGACGAGGTGAAAAATTTATGAAGGAGGGTGAATTGTGGTTGATTGGGGATGGAGAATTGACCAAGAAGAAAGGATTTGGCTGAGGAGGAATCGCCATCGGGATCGGGAGATGTGTATTGGTGGGTGGAGATGGAGTGAATTGAGGAGAATTTTGAATTGGTGTTATGGGGGAAACCACCACCAAAGATTGAGACATAGAATGATTGTTTAGACAAAAAAATTGTAATTTACTAAGTTTTAAATAGTTATTTGTTGATGATTGCGATATAATTGTGAGGCCTGGCCTACTATTCAGTTAGCTATATATTGGCTCTGAAGTTTATCCAAGAGGACAAATCGCCGGTGCTTGAATAGTAAGTCAATCTTTTAAGTTTATTGGGATGTTTGATCAAACTTAAGTATAATGATAAGATTCTGTTGTTGAATGGAGAATGATTTTCTCGGATTTATAGTATGTAATACTTTTGAGGAACTTTATTGACAAAGAATATCGCGATGAGAAAGAGAGGAAAGAGAGCAACAAGATTTGAGAAGGAGACAAAGATAACCCAAAGAGAAATCACAATCTGAATGACGTAATAAAATGAACACGTCATAGCTATGACGATTGCATTACTTTGTTCCAATCTAACAGGAACTCCGATGCTTGATCAAAGCTAGGAGATTAGATTAATCTTATGCAATAAGTTAGCATGATGATGACTAGAAGTCCATAAAACTTCACGGCATCCGTTACACTCAGCGCTTGCATGTTGGGCTGATCTGGAGCAAAAAAAAAAACAAGTTCTTGCGGAATGATGGAGATATACAAGGAAAAGTGGAAAGAGGGGTGAAAATCCCATTTTCCGTGCGCCAGGATGGGGAGGTACGGTATAATTCCCTCCTGCCGAGGGCTGTCGGAGGCCAAGCTTAACTAAGCCACTTGTGGTGAGCGGGTCTGGGCGGCAGCCCAGTCTCACCAGAGAGGCTTATGAACTAAAACACAAAGCTTGCGTGAGCCAAGCGTGATATAGAGGCCACTCTTTCTCTCCTTGTTTCTATGCCACTCATCAGAATTTTTTTCTTTTTTTTTTATCTGACAGCTTACCATCTTCTTGATTTTTTGGTATTTTTTTTATTGCTGTACTCTCACCCCTTCACATTTGAAACCTGACAACAAGAAGTAGTATGACTGCGCACGGTCCTTGT